>NC_062545.1:279569322-279869322 GCF_016906955.1 Phacochoerus africanus
CCCTAGAAAAGGCAAAAAAGGACAACAACAACAACAACAACAACAACAAAATACACACACACACAGACACACACACACACACACACAGAGCTGAGAAGAAAAGCACAGGAATAATCTCCACGGATAAGATTAAAACCAAATACAGCTCTCAAGTGACACAGGTATGTGCATTTATCAAAACTCAGCTCCAGACATGTGAAAGTAGATTCCGCTTAGAATAAAAAGAAAATCAGGCAAGTAGTCGATTCCAGTTAACAGGGAGAGAACGAGGCAAGCTGAACAGCCTTCTGCAGCTGGCGATGGGCGCAGACACTGATGTTACGGTCCTGTCTACTTTTGAACGTGTTTGACACATTCCGTGATGCGAAGTCGGAAAGCCGCAAGCCAACACGAGACGCTACGTTCCACCTCTTGGACCAGCACAGGTCAGAGAGGAGGTGCCTCACTCATTGGTGAGGTGAGGCAGCAGCAGCCTTCTCGCAGGCCCGGTGGACCAGCCTCGATGTGGGCTTGCGACGTGCAACCCCTGAACCCAGCAAGTCTCCTAAGGATTTGCCCCAAACTAAAGTCTTCAAACACAGGAAATGATGTCCACGCAAGCCCAGGCCCTGCGAGGATGCACCCCAAGAGCTCAGGGACCACTGAGGGCTCCACATCAGCGCACAAACCCAGGAGAAGGTTCCTCCTGGGCGGGGGCCGCAGGGTCTGCAGGGGGGATGAAGTGCTTTCACATGTGACATTTACACCTCGGGAGCCGGGAACAGGCGCACACGCCACCCTGTCCACAGCGTAACCAGCTGAGGGACGGCCCACACCCAGGCCAGCTCCCAGCTCTCCTCAGATGCCCGGGCACTCCGCGAGCTGTGGGGAGGGCCGCCTGACCTAGACCTGGACCCCTCGTCCCCGGAGGGCCCTGCTGTCCAGGCGAGTGGGGGCAGAATGGGGTGGGGCGGGGCACTCACAGTGATGACGTCCAGGATGCTGAGGAGACTGTGGACACTGTCTCCGGCCAGGACCTCTTTGACCACCAGCTCGGTGCCGTCCTGCACTCGGGAAAGGGAGCGGAGTCACCCACGGCGGGAGGCCAGGCTGGGCCCAGGCCACCGGGCAGACAACCTGCGCCGCCTGGTCATGAGGGCGGGGGCCCCGGCCCAGCCGACTTGCGCTTATGAGAACAGGAGCGAGGATGACCGAGGAAGCCAGAGCCGCCGGCGAGGCCTTTCAGCCCCAAAGCGCGTCACCACCAGGACGGTTTGCCTAAGGGAGTCTGTTGGCCTCACTGAGGCCAAGGCCGCGAGGCCCAAGTGCAGTTATTCTGGGTATAAATAACTGCACTTTGACATTTTCCCCACGGGATTAAAAGAGAAAGGAAACCACGTGGTGCCAATGATTCAGTAGCAGACTCATCTCCGAGGGCCCCGGGGAGAGCCCTCTGCACTCGCTCCAACCGGGCGCTGCTCACCGTCCCTGAGCCCCTCCCTCTGCCCGAGGGCTGGAGGACACTGAGCCTGCCTGGAGGAGCCTGGACGAAGGCCATTTCCTTTCCAACTAACCCCCCAGCTCCAGCCGCAGACAGAGCCCCTGCACACGTGAGCACTGTACCCTGAAACACTGCGGGCCAGAAGCCTGAACAAAGGACACGCAGGAGCCATCCTGGGGCCACTATGAGGCGGGGGTGGGGGTGGCCTCGCGTAGCCCAGGGTTCCCTGCGTGTCTACGGTGGGAAGGCTGGGTCACCACCAGGCAAATCAGCCAACCAGGCCTCAGCAGCGACTCGAATCGCAATTCAAGGATGTAATTTAACAGACATAGGAAGCAGATTAGCTTCCGGCTGAATTAATAACTTCGTTCTTTTCTTAGCGTTAAAATTGTTTATAATCTGAACCCTGAAAATAAGGCAAGGGTGCGACTGAGCATGGCCCTTCAACGCCCAACCACTGAGGGCTTCTAAGGAAGTGGGAGGGACATGGCAAAATACTTCCGATGGAGGAGTTCCCTGCTGGTGCGGCGGCTCAGGTTGCTGCTGTGGTGCAGGGGTGATCCTGGCCTGGGAACTTCTGCATGTCACAGGCACAGCCAAAAACCAAAACCGCACAACCAAATGCTCACGATGTGCCCGGGGAAATGCAGAAGTGCGCCCGTACGCAGTGCGTGCGCATCAAGGGCAGCGGTGCCAAGGGGCAGGTCAAAGTCTGTCTCCAAATTATGCGCTAACTTTTCCACGGAAAACTTAGGACACATTAAAGATGGCAGAGCTCCCAGTGCGCGCCCCCACGGCCACCCCGCCCGGCGCCAGGCTCTCACCGCATCCTGGATGCAGACTTCCAGCCGCCCGTCCTGCACCACGTAGATGCTGGTGTCCGGCTCCCCTGGCCGGAAGACATGCTCCCCTTCCAGAAGCTGCACGAAGACCATGTGCTTGCAGAGTTCCAGAAACAGCGGCTTCTCAAAGTGCCCCAGGACCCTACCAGAAACAGTGCGTGTGGGTGGGACACCTTCGGGAAGGGGGAGGAGGGACACAGGCCACCATCCCTGCTGGCCAGGCCACAGAGCTAGCTTTCAAGGGCTGCAGACCCCGGCAGCAAGAGCACCTGGAATCAGAAGCTTAAACTTCAGGCGTTCCCATCAGCTCGGAAAACTCTCGAGCCCTGACTATGGATGTGAATGAGAGGCGTAACCAGCGGCAGGGAGTGGGGAGCTGGAGGAGGAAATGGGCTTCCCGCGAGGGAGGACCGAACTTTCTATTTTCCACCGAGCTACACGCTCCCCATGCTCGCCCTGGGTCCTCCGGGAGACGAAAACACTGACAGGCGGACACACCGAGCAAAGAACCAGAGGGAAGTCTCTGCTCGCCACCATGAGGGCGGACCGGCCAAAGGAGAGGCTCTGCCAACCGGCGGACGGAACGTGCACACACTGAGACCTGGGGAGTCATTCTGGCTTAAACGTGAGTTAACTCGAACTGTACGCTGGCTGGAACAGTCTGTTTGTGGCCTATGAGGCATACGTCCTACACCTGCTTTAGTGGTTTTGTTTTTGTTTGTTTGTTTCTTAGGGCCGCACCCGGGCGTATGGAAGTTCCCAGGCTAGGGGTCAAAGCAGAGCTACAGCTGCCGGCCTGCACCACAGCCAGGGCAACGCCGGATTCCAGACCCACTGAGCG
Organism: Phacochoerus africanus; assembly: GCF_016906955.1. Taxonomy (NCBI): domain Eukaryota; kingdom Metazoa; phylum Chordata; class Mammalia; order Artiodactyla; family Suidae; genus Phacochoerus; species Phacochoerus africanus. The sequence goes on from NC_062545.1 coordinate 279,572,486, forward strand.
AGGCCAGGGATTGAACCCGCATCCTCATGGATACTATTCGGGTTTGTTTCCGCTGCACCACAACAGGAACTCCCTGCTTTAGTTCTTAAAGAAAAGGGTGCACTGACCAGAAGTAAGCAACGTCCACGCTGGAGTTCCTGCTGCGGCCCACGAGGGTCAGCGGCGTCTCTGCAGCGCCAGGCTGCAGGTTCGATTCCTGGCCCAGCACAGTGGGTTAAAAGATACTCCATGGCTGCAGGTGCAGCACAGGCGCAACCGCAGCTGGCTCTGATCCCTGGCCTGGACTCCTGGGGGGTGCCGTGCGGCGGCCGAAACAGCGGGAGAGTAACGGTGTCCCTGTTGGAAATGAAGATGAAGTGCCCTCTTCCTGGGGCACCAATGCTGGCGCTCCTTTCAGGATAGGTCTTCAGGATAAGTTCCCGTCGTGGCTCAGTGGGTTAAGAACCCAGCTGATACCCAGGAGGACGCGGATCCCATCCCTGGACTTGCTCAATGGATCAAGGGTCCAGCATTACCGTGAGCTGCGGTGTAGGTCACAGACGTGGCTTGGATCTGGCGTTGCTCTGGCTGTGGCTGCAGCTCCGATTCAACCCCTAGCCTGGGAACCTCCATATGCTGCGAGTGCGGCCCTAAATAAATAAACAAAAGACTCTCTTCCCAGGTGCCAAAGCCATACTGGCTCACCGTGCATGTGCTGATCTGCTTTTATACAAATCTTGAAAGAATGTATCCCTGCTTATCTGATGTTCTTTGTCCTAAGAAGATATAAAACTGGGAGTTCCCTGGTGGGTCAGTGGGTTAAGAATCCAGGGTTGTCACTGCTGTGGCTCTGGTCACTGCTGTGGCACAGGTTCAATCCCTGGCCTGAGAACTTCATGCTGCAGGCTTGGCCAAAAAAAAAATTAAATAAATAAATAAGAGTTCCTGTTGTGGCTCAGCAGGTTAAGAACGTGACTCCCTCAGTGGGTTAAGGATCTGGCATTGCCACAAGCTGTGGCACAGGCCACAGATATGGCTAAGATCCAGCGTTACCGTGTCTGTGGTGTAGGCCGGAAGCTGTAGCTCCAATTCGATTCCTGACCTGGTTACTTCCATATGCCACAGATGCAGCAGTAAAAAGAAAATAAAAATAGGGAGTTCCCTTCGTGGTTAAGGCACCCAACTAGCATCCATGAGGATGCAGGTTTGATCCCTGGCCTTGCTCAGCGGGTTAAGGATCCAGTGTTGCCGTGAGCTGGGGTGTAGGTTGCAGACACGGCTCGGATTCCACATTGCTATGGCTGTGGCTGTGGCTGGCAGCCGTAGTTCTGATTTGACTCCCTAGCCTGGAAACTTCCGTATCCCTTGGGTGTGATCCTGAAAAAAAAAGCCTTTGCTGAAAATGAAAATCTTGCTTCTCTGGAGCAGTTCCTCAGAGCTTTCTGAAGCGCTGTCTTCCAGGCTACAGTCCTTGTCTTGGCTCAAGTCAAACTCTTTTTCATCCCTGTTATACACCGTTTCTCGGTTATTTTCATTGACGGACCCATTCACAGCCACAGGGAAAGGACACCTCGGGCCAGGCTGAGGCTGGTGCCCAGGAGCACAGCCCACAGCAGGCCTCCCCAGGCCCCCGTCTCTTACCGAACGTTTTTCAGCATGTAAAGAACTTCTGAGGGCAGGTGGGAATTCTTCACATCAAACTCCGTGAGGTCGGCCTCCAGCAGGGAGGGCGGCGGCTCCTTTGGCTGCAGGGTTGGGTATTCCTTCTTGAAACGCAGAATCCTACAAAGCAGAGGTGCACGCACGTGGAGCAGCAGCCCATGGCGGTTCACAAGCAGCTGGTGTGAGCACTGTGAACCCACAGCGGGGAAGCCACGGCCAGTGTGACGGCCAGAGGCTCCTTGGTGCCCACTGCAGAGGGTAGCTGGGAACCGATGGGTCTGATAAGCCACTCCTGATACCTCCTGGCCAAAGACAGCACCTTGGTCCTCTTCCTCACCCGCTGCCGGGGGGCGGCCGTGTTCCCCACGAGGGTATTGGGGAGTGTGGTCACCTGCAGAGGGAAAGGGGGAGGCCTAGTCTGGACCCTGTGACCAGCCGGCTCCAGCTCTCAGCCTCTGAGTCAGTCCCAGCCCTCAGGCCTGACACCGGCCGGCATTGTGGTCCAGTCCTCCCGCCCGGCTGCCTGGGAAACAGGGAGCCATCTTTGGGTGCTGCCCTCGCCAGCCGGCTGTGGCCTCACACAGCCCTGGATCTGCGCCCCGTGTCCCCTGTGCCTGGAAGGCCAACACTCCACCTGGCACATGCCGTGACCCGAGCGCCTGCACCAGCCCCCCCATCTGCAGAGCTCTCTGCCCCTCCCCACAGTCCAAGCCCACTGGTGCGCCGAACAGCGGTGCTGAGGCCTGCAGAGGGCCTGGCTCCCACGCTGGGGAGCGGCGGCCCCCAGCAGCCGCTGCCCCTTGCTGGCCCTCAGCTCCGCACGGTGCCGGCAGCGCTTGTTGGTATGTGGTCCCCACGCCTCCTCCTTCCCTCCCACGAGTCCTGGCACCCCAGGACCCCCTCCTGACCTCTGCCCGGGTCCAGCCCCTCTGTGCACAGTCCCTGGCGAGCCTCTCGCAAGGGAGCACTTTTGAGAGCGGCACCAGCCCCAGCACTAAGCAGACCCCCCTGCCCCCGTCCCACGCACCCCAGGGGTACTCCAGGGAGGGGGCTTCTGTCCTGGTGCAGCTCACATCTGCCTCGTGGGGTGACCGGGCCTCCCTCTCAGACGCTTCAGCCCCGCTGCTCCCTCCCCAGACCAGCCTCGAGCCCCGCTCGGTCCCCGGGCCCAGGCCGGTGGGAGCCACGGCCTCTGCGAGACGAGGGCAGCACCCACGACAGGGCCCTGCGCGAAGGGGCGCCGTGGCGGCGCTGCGGCGCGAGTACCTTCCTCATGATCTTCCTGCCGTAGAACATCACCTTGTCCCGCTTCCGGAACCTGTACTGCGGGGCGGGCTGCGCGTGTCCTGCGAGAGGAGCCCAGGGGCTGCCTAAGCACCCGTGTGCACACCGAGTGCGTCCTGTCCCCTCTGCGTCTCTCAGCGTTGCGTGACACCGCGTGCCAGAGCTGGCACAGACCCACCCAGAGGAAGGGGCATTTCATCTCTTCTTGGAAACTAGCGCCGAGAACGCTGGGACAGACTCAAAGTCCATGGATCTGACGCGCTCGGCCTCAGCCTGGACAGGCCAGCAGTTTCCAAGCAATGGCGTCAAGGGCTCGAGAGCCGCTCCCGGGAGCGCAGCTCAGAACACAGGGCGAGGCTCCCACACCTCCCCACCCTTCCGAGCCCTCCTCCCCCCGCCCTAGAGCCAGGGTCTGGATGCTCACCAAGTTGCCTGACCTTTCTGTACACAAAGAAGGTGGTGATGCCAGCGAGGGCCAGGGCCAGAAGAACTCCAAAGGCAACCCCCACCAGCTGGGTGAGGTCACAGAGAATGCCCATCAGCAAGGCCACCACGAGGCCCGTCCCGACCCCCACCAAAGGCCACAACGGAGGACCTGGGGCAGCCACGGCTGCCACAGGCCACGGATCCCAGGACCCCCCCATCACCCGGAGCCCTGGAGATGGTTACCATGGTGGACTGGGAATGCTGCTCCATCAGCTGCAGACCCCAAGCCCAGAGGGTGGCCCCCAGATAATAGCCGGCCTGCAGAAGAAGCCCGTAGTCAGGAAGGGCCAGGATGGGCACAGCCCTGGCTTCCCAGGGAGCAAGAACAGATCTGTGGTCAGGGAGGAAGTCCCCCAGAAAGATCTTCCAGGATGCCGAGGTCCCCCGAGACATCTGCTCAGGAGCCAGGCCACCCACGGGAGTGCTGCACAGGGCCAGCAGCTGTGCTGTGTCGGCAACAAGTGCTCCGGACATCGCTAATGCATCCGGATCCCAAACCCTGGGCTCTGCTGCTCCTCAGGACGCAAGTCCAGAGGAGCAAGCCTGGCTGCCCTGGGTGGGGAAAGGCCACCTCTCAGGGCCCTCTTGTCACCAACAGGACCATGTGCTACTGGCCCCAGGGCAGAGAGAAGCCCACATTCCAGCAGTGCTGAGAAGCCCTAAGGAGCCAAGTGGATTTTGAGGACATTAAACACAGCTCACAGCAGAGAAGGGCTCCCAGGGAAGGAATTCACAGGGCCTTCCGAAGTCCAGACCCCAGGGCGAGAGGAAGGAAGGGAGGAGAGAAAAGCGGAGTGGGATGGTGAGTGGGCAGAGGGCTGGGGCAGCTCACACGAGGATGCTGGCTGACCCCCTGGAAGAGGAAAAAACTAGCCAAACAAGGAGCCCCGCTCCATTCCTCCTGGTGCCCACACACCTCCTTCCAAGCAGCCAGGCAATAGGACAGGGTGAGGGGAAGGGTCTACACAAGCGCCAAGGATCCAAACAGCCTGACCCACCCTTCGGAGCCAGGATCACACGCAGCATTGATGCCAGAAATCCCAGGGACCTCAGTGCACTCAGAAAAGCCTTTCAAATCAGAATGTTGCACCAGGCCAAGTCAGGAAGTGACCCAGAAAACTCCTGGCCCAGACTGTGTGCTTGGCTATCAAGGCCACATCCACAGGCGGCAGATGCCCACCTGCCCTCACCTGAGTGTGCCACTGTGAGCTCAACCACCCCCTGGGGGGCAGCCAGGGCTGTCCAGGGGAAGGGTCACAGGCGTGCCCCCGGACCTATTTATACAGCCTCTCATGGCTGGGCACCTCAGACTTTCTGGCTTTTTACTGTTGTTTTAATGCATCTAATTTTCTGGTTTAGGAATAAAGGCCTTTGTGATGTGGCCGAGATGTTCCTAAGTCGAAGCAAAGGGGCTTCCCAAGGGGACCCAGGACTGACCAGCATGAGCAAGCGGTGGTAAGAGGAGGGCGGCCCCAGGGGAAGCAAGGGGCGGAGGGGCCCCAGGGCCCCTCCCACATTCAGGGGGCGCCAAGAAGTTGCCCTGGGACACGTGCTAAAAGGACACTTTCTCCTCATCCAGGAGTGGCCACAAGGGGGAACTGTGAGGCCCGATTTCCTCACGGGGATCCTGGGGTTCTGTACCTCTGGGCCGGCGTCCTCCTCCTGCTCCATGGCTAAAAGCAAAATAAACAGGCAAAGTGAAAAGAAGAGAGACGGGTCGAGGTGGGGGGAGCCGTAGCTCACACTCGAGAGTAAAGCAGTGCCTCCAGCCCCTCCCCGCGTTCCTGTCCACGTTGAATCATATTTCCATTGAGAGGAAAATCCAGACAAAAACAGTGTTCTCTTCTGTCAAGAAGCAACGGCAGCCACTTCTCCCTCTGTAAACAGCCGTCGTGTGGCTGGCCAGGAACCAAGAACGGCAGCCAAGCCCTGGCCTCCTCTCCCAGCCAGTCAAGGGCAAATGTGGGCAGCTGGGCAAAGGGCAGCCAGGAGTTCTGGTGCCACGCAGAGGAGACTGCGGCTGGGGAGGGGCGTGTGGCCACACCGCGGGCTGTGAGCCAGATGGTCCCTGGGGCCTGTGCCCCAGGATTTCCCATTCAGTGTGGCTGAGCCCTGGAGATGGGTGCGCGGGCCCCAGGTGCAGTGAACTTGGGGACCAGCCCTGCACGCCTGGCCTCTGTGCCGCGGGGGGAGGAGCCATGTCTGAGGCCTTCACCCTCTGGCTCCAGGCACCCTCAGCAGGGCCACGACCAGAGAGAAGCGGCTTGTCTCTTCCAAAATCCCACCCAGAGGGTCCGGGAGCCTGTGCTCACTGATCAAAGGTCCTGGGTCCTCCCTGTCCCCGTGGGGAACTTCCTTCTCGGATGTCTCGGGGACCAGCAGTGCCTTGACCTCAGCTCTGCTGACCAGGCCTGTCTCCCCACGCCGGCCCCCCAGGCTGGCAGGGGACAGAGCTCACGGCCCCAGCACCGGGCTACACCCGAGAAGGGCCCTTCCTTGCTCCACCTGCACCGGGTCAGAGGAAGGCGACCAAGCGGGAGAACCGGGGGGCCGGCGGCTGCGGGGTCGGGAGCATCAAGGCTGGGGAGCGGCGGTTGGGAGGGGTTATGGACGGAGGGTTGGAGAGGAGTTAAGAGGTGTCAGGTTGGGGGTGCCCGGGGGGGAAGGCGTCGGGGTTCAGGAGCGTCGAGTTGGGGCCGTCGGGTAGAGGCCGTCGGGGTTGGGAGCGTCGGGTTGAGGAGCGTCGGGGTTGGGGGTGCCCGGTTGGGGCCGTCGGGGCCAAGCGGCCCTGAGGGGCTGGGTACGCGCCAGCGAGGTCTGGGGGAGCGGATGGCTATCCTTCCTCACAGAACGGGACCCCCAGGCCCGCCACCTCAGGGCGCTCGGAGGCGACTCACCGGGACCGCGCGTTCCCGACGCCCGCGCTCCCGTCCCTCCGCCCCTCCGCCCCGCCCACGATTCCCGTCACTCCCGTCACTCCCCCCGAAACCCTGCCCTCGACGTCAGCGCCCGGGACAGCCGCCTCCCGACAACCAGTACTTCGCCTCGAAGCTCCGCCCCCGACGGCCGCGCTCCCGACGCCCCACCCTGACGCGGGATCGCCCCGCGCATTGGCGGGATCCTCGCCGGGCACGCCCCCTCGCAGGGCTGAGGCTGCACATTGGACACGGCTTAGCCAATCCGAGTTGCTCTTGCTGCGGGGCGGCCCGGGTAGTGCCGGAAGCTGCCGCGGGCGCCGGAAGCGGAGTGTGGCGACTGCGGGGCCCTGGTAGGTGGAGCGGGCGGTGGCCGCGTGGGTGTGCGCTAGTCCCGGAGAGCGTTTGCGTTGTGCGGGCCTCGGCATGGGCCTCTTGAGTGGGGCGGCTCGCGCTCTGGTGCGGGGCGCCGACCGGATGAGCAAGTGGACCAGCAAGCGGGGCCCGCGCACCTTCTGCAAGGGCCGTGGCGCCAAGGGCACCGGCTTCCACGGCCGCGACGGGAAGTTCGTGCAGATCAAGGAAATGATCCCAGAGCTGGTGGTTCCCGAGCTGGCCGGCTTCAAGCTCAAGCCCTACGTAAACTACCGCGCCCCAGAAGGCACAGACACTCCCCTGACGGCCAAGCAGCTCTTTCTAGAAACCGCGGCGCCGGCCATCGAGAAGGACTTTAAGGCCGGGACTTTCGACCCTGAGCACCTGGAAAAGTATGGCTTTGAGCCCACGCAGGAAGGCAAGCTCTTCCAACTTTACCCCAAGAACTTCCCGCGCTAGGAGCGGACGAACAGCGGCGGCAGGGTGTGCCTGGGACTGAGCACTTGGACCGGACCGACCCCCTTTGTTGACCCTAGCCTCGGGGTGGCGGGTCGGGAGGCCTGTCCCTCGTGCCATTTCTATTAAAGACTTTAGCTGTTCTGAACTGTTTGTTTTGGGTACCTGGTAATTGCAAAAAGGGGGCATTCAACGTAACAGTTTAGGTTGCATTGACCCAGGCGAAGTTCCTTACCCAACTAAAGGTTCTGGAAAGTAGGCAATAAACCTACTTAGAAGTTCACTTCTGGCTCAGCAGCGTTGTCCCTACTGTGGCTTTGGTTTATAGCTGTGGCACAGGTGCCATGCCACATGGTGCTTGGCCCAAAAAAAAAAAAAAAAAGAAAACCCGTGGCTTAGCTTGCAGGAGGAAGAGAATTCACAAGGCAGATGAAGACACCAGGCAGCACTGGTTAATTTAGCTCCCAGATCCTTTGCCCCAGGGAACAATCCATGAGCATATTTATGAGTTCCAAAGAAACTAATTTGGGGAAATCAGGTGAAACCATCCCCCTTGGGGCAAAGCTAAAGACGTAGTTTGTGACAAAACTAGGCTTCCCATAGTATCCTATAGTCTTTTCTCCTTGTTTGCTTGTTTCAGTGCATGATCCTTCAGATTCTAATTCTCATATTTAATTGACCCTTAAGTTAAATATTCTAAAATCGGAGTTCCTGTCATGGTGCTGTGGATACAAATCCGACTAGGAACCATGAGGTTGCGGGTTCGATCCCTGACCTCGCTCAGTGAGTTGTGCAGGTTGAAGATCTGGCTTGGATCCCCGCATTGCTGTGGCTGTGGTGTAGGCTAGCAGCTGCAGCTCCAATTAGACCCCTAGCCTGGGAACCTCCAAATACCATGGGTGCGGCCCTATAAAGACAAAAGACAAAAAAATAAATAAATATCCTAAATAAACTCCAGAAGAAAGTTAACACATTTGGACCTGTACTGGCACATAGTGTTATATCAAAAGAAAATACAGCTGAGCCAAGGAGGAGTTCCCTTGTGGCTTGGTGGGTTAAGGATCTGGTGTTGACACTGCTATGGCTGGGGTTTGACCCCTGGCCTCAGGACAGCCAAAAATAAAAATGTAATAAAGTCAAGGAAAGGGGTTGGTGGTTTCTGACTCGGGACACCCGTGTGCCCTGTCTGTGGGCACTGCGGCGCTGACAAAGGCCAAAACGGCCTGTACTTCACCCTCCACTCCTCCAGAGACGGGAAGAAACTCATCCGCGGGCGTCAGGTCCGTCACAAACAGTTAAGTTCCTGGAGTTAGACTGCGTCCGGGTTCGAAAGCTGCTTGGTTTACTGGAGCCTCAGTGAGGAAATGTGACTAACACACCACGTGACTTAGAACATTCCCAGCTTAGGGTGCACTAAAGCAACTCGGCATATACACACCTGAGTTCCCGCTGTGGCACTAGAAACCATGAGGTTTCGGGTTCAATCCCTAGCCTCCCTCAGTGGGTTAAGGATCCGGCGTTGCCATGAGCTGTGGTGTAGGTCACAGACGTGGCTCGGATCTGGCCTTGCTGTGGCTCTACGGCTCCAACTAGACCCCTAGCCTGGGATCCTCCATATGCCATGGTGTGGCCCCAAAAAAGACAAATGACAAAAAAACAAAAAAACAAGTACACACTTCATTTGCTTGTCTGCACAGGAGGCTATACAAGCATTTAAGTAAGTGTGATGAAATGAACGTCAAAAACATAAGAAACCGTTAGGTTAGAGCAGGGAACCATGCCCGCCCCCCCAGCAGCACCGAAGCCCAGAGCAAAGACTCTCTGCAGCCACAGAAGAACCGTTTTGAAGGGCCCTAGCAGGTAAGATGTACTTAAGAGAGGCCAACAGCTTTTTTGACTGGCCACACGGTAGACGCCACGAGAACCCTGCACGCAGCAAGCATCTCAGTGAGACGGTCTGGGGATACTTTATTCTCAGGAGAGGTGAAGCTGTGCTCTTGGCTTTGTTTGTGGAAATGGTCTTTTGATCTCAAACCAAGCAACTTCTTCCCAAGCTCAACTGTTCTCCCACTGCCAGAAGCAGAGAAGGTGGTCATAGAAGGAGCAAGTGGCTAGCAGGCTGATGTCAGAACCAGCTGCCTCTGGGCAGTGGTCACAGCCACAGGCCTTGATCTGCGAGGGGAGCGGCCGGCCGCCGTTCTTCGCCACAGCTGTGAGCGGCTGGAGAGGAGCCCTCAGCTTGTCTCCACTCCGGAGCTTGGTGCCACCCTCTCCGTCACTGGCCACTAAATGATCCAAAGAGGGTGCTGGCGGCTGGCCCTCAGCCTTCAGGGTACAGACCGGATCTGCTGTTCCGGCTCCTGGGTCCCTGCAGGGAAGGGACCCTTCGCTGAATGACGGCGGGGTCTGTGGGAGACGGTGGAAGTGGAGCCAGGCCCAGTCGACCCCATACAGCAGCGAGTTGGGCAGGGTGTGGGACAGAGAGACTGCACAGGCCTCCCGCTTCTCCTCTGGAGCGAGACAGGAGGACAGGAGAAACAGAACGAGAAACAGAACGTTATCCCAGGGTTCATCCCATCACCCTCAGCCAGTGGGCCCGGCCCACCCGCAGAACGGGAATCGGCCAAGAGCAAATACTTGTCACACACAGGGCTGTTGAGACGGGGACAGGACAGGGAAGCACAGGCCTTCATCCTGCAGTGAGCACGCAGTGTACCCGAGAGGAGGCAGCCCGCCCCGCAGAGCTCCTCGCCAAGGACTCGCAAAGCCAAGAACAAAGGAGTCGGCAGGGAGGCTGGATGGAAGGGGGACGTGTGAAGCACGCTCGTGCGAAGCACGGCGGTGGAGAGCCTGCCGCGTGCGAGGACCTGCAGACGGGTGGACGTGGCTGAGGAGTTGCCAGCTGGAAGGCCCAAGGGCCGGCACTCGGTCTGCAGCCAGCCTGGAGGCTGCGACACTGGACGGGGCCACGCGGCCTCCCAAGTGCGGGGATCGCAAGCCACTCTGAATCCCGCCAGGAATGGTGACAAGGCAAGGCTGACGGCAGGTGGGATCAAGAGACCAGCCAAGACGACGACCGCGGTGCTGGAGACCCACGAGCCGCTGCTCCCAAAGCAGGCGTGGCCCGAGCAGAGGCGGCTCCGGGGAGGAGCTGGACGCAGACACACACGCTGGCCACGCCGAGGAAGGAAGCTCCCCGAAGACTGCCCATGCCCCTCAGTGTGACCGCCATGCCCCCAATGTGACCGCCTGTGCCCCTCAGTGCGACCGCTGGGACTGTGAGGGTCCACCACTGGCAGCACCGGCTCAGGCCCAGGCCCCCCGTGGACACAGCAGCCTCAATGCTGCCCAGCACCTGACACGGCTGGCGCAGCAGGGCTGCTGTTCAGGCGCATGTGGAGCATGAACCGAACCTGCAGGCAGCAAGTGACAGGAAGCTCCACGCAGTGGAGACAGGTAGGAACAGTACAAGCAGCACTGTGACCACAGCAATAACAGGTACTAACACCCTCCAAACGTAAGTGCTTTGCCTAGGGGTTCCCGTCATAGCGCAGCGGTTAACAGATCCGACTAGGAACCATGAGGGTGCGGGTTCGGTCCCTGCCCTTGCTCAGTGGGTTAACGATCCAGCGTTGCCGTGAGCTGTAGTGTAGGCTGCAGACGCGGCTCGGATCCCGCGTGGCTGTGGTTCTGGCGTAGGCTGGTGGCTACAGCTCCAATTCGACCCCTAGCCTGAGAACCTCCCTATGCCGCAGGAGCGGCCCAAGAAATGGCAAAAAGACCAAAAAAAAAAAAAAAAATCAAGATGACTTCTTTACACATCTTTAGGCAAATCAATTTCAAAATGTTATGAAATGAACGACCGCCTAGGAAAATAGGGTTCACCAAAACTGACCCCAGCAGAGACATGATGCCTAACCAAACCAATTTCCAAGGGAAAATGTAGAGAAAGTTAACAAGAAACCATCACTCAAAAATCCATCAGGCCTGAGTGCCACTGTGGTGCCGCAGGATCGGCTGGGCCCGCATGAAGCTTCCATCCCCGGCCGGGACGCGGACAGCGGGTGAAAGGATCCCACATCGCTGCTGCAGCAACTGTAGGTCACGACTAGTCTGATCAATGATGAAACTGACAGAAACAATTTTTTAAAATTTGTAAGATAGCACAATATGAAATGACCATCCCCCCAAAACAGAAGCTTTCAAATACTCAGACAATATCCAGTTAGAAGATACAGTGAAAGAGAAAACTCCACTTACAATAGCAACACAAAAGCTAAATTACTTAGGAATAAAGCTAACAAGCAATGTACTTAGACACAGAGGAGTGAGAGCCGGAAGCCTCTCAAAGATACAAAGCAGATGGGGGCAAATGGAAAGCCATCCCCTTTCTTGAATAAAATGACCCCAGATGGTAAATAAGCCAGCTGGTAATTTGTATCTAATGCAATCCCTAGTTTAAAAAAAAAAGGAGTTCCCGTCCTGGCGCAGTGGTTAACGAATCCGACTTAACGAATCCGACTAGGAACCATGAGGGCGGGTTCAGTCCTTGCCCTTGTTCAGTGGGTTAAGGATCCAGCGTTGCCGTGGGCTGTGGTGTAGGTTGCAGACACGGCTCGGACCCAGCGTGGCTGTGGCTCTGGAGTAGGCTGGCAGCGACAGTTCCGATTGGACCCCTAGCCTGGGAACCTCCATGTGCTGCGGAAGCGGCCCAAGAAATGGCAAAAAGACAAAAAAAAAAACAAAAACAAACAGTTTTCCTGGGACAAGCAAAGCAGACACCCAAGTTCAAATACTGGAATAGTCAGCAAGTCTTTGAAAAGAGGTGGCCGTTACACATGCACCAGAGTTTCCACCATCAAAGAAGCTGCTGCCAACACATGAAGACAGAGCCCCTGGGAGGACAGCCCAAGTCCACCTGAAAAGTGCATACGCCCGAGACGCGGCATCTCGGTTCACTAGGGCGGATGCGGAGAGACTTGTCCATAAGCTGGTGTTGAGATCGTGGCACACGCCACACGGAGGAACACGGGTCCAACTAAAAGGTGAAACCGTACAGGTCCTAGGAGAGGATGCTGGTGAACTCCTCTATGCTCTGGATGTGGGAGGGAGAAGGCTGCATTTTTTCTTTTTTTTAACTTTTGCATTTCTTTTTAGTGCCACACCGCCAGCACACAGAAGTTCCCAGGTTAGGGCTTCAACGGAGGCTGCAGCTGCTGGCCTGCACCACAGCCACAGCAACACCAGATCCAAGCCGCATCTGCAAGCTATGCTGCAGGCCGCAGCAATGCCAGATCCTTAACTCGCTGAGCCACAATGGGAGGTCCAGGGAAAAGCTTTTTATTTTTTTTTTTTTTGCCTTTTGTCTTTTTAGGGCTGCACCCACGGCATATGGAGGTTCCCAGGCTAGGGGTCCAATCGGAACTACAGCCGCCCGCCTACACCACCGCCACAGCAACTCGGGATCCGAGCCGTGTCTGCGACCTACACCACAGCTCATGGCAGCACCGGATCCTTAACCCACTGAGCGAGGCCGGGGATCGAACCTGCAACTTCATAGTTCCTAGTCAGATTTGTTTCCGTTGCGCCATAACAGGAACTCTGGGAAAGGCTTTTTAAATCCAAAATCTAGACTTGGAATTTCACTGTGGCAGAGTGGGTTAAGGATCCAGCACAGGTCACAGCTGAAGCTCAGATGTGATCCCTGGCTGGGGAACTTCCATATGCCACAGGAGCAGCCAAAAAAAAATAATAATAATAAAAAAAAAATCTCAACTTCATGAAAAAAAAATCTTTAACTTTGATTACATTTTAAAAAAACTTTTGCATGGGGTAAAAAAACACTATAGGCAAAAAAAAAAAAAAATCAAGACAACAAACAGAAAAAAAAATATTTCCAACGTAAACCTGAGATAAAGCGCTAATGTCACTAATACAAAAGAATTCTTTAAACCAAGGGAGACAAAGACTGAGCAGAAGCCAGAGAGAAAAACAGGCAAAAGACAGACAAAGGTAATTCACAAAAAATAAAATATAAAACCAGCCCTTCAACAATTAGAGACATGCAAATTCAAACTGCTTTGAGAGGTCACTTCACACTTATCAGATGCAAAACTCCCAAAGCTGGGAGACAAACTTGGCCAGGCTGCAGGAAGCAGGCATTCTCACAGGTGTCTGCGAGATAACAATATTAGACACGTGCTGGTCCTTCGACCCTGCAATCCCGCCTCTAGGCAGTGACCCTGAAGATACACCACCAACGAAACAAAATATACATGAAGCATTGTTTGTAACGATAAAATACTGGAGGAGGGAGTCCCCTTGTGGTGTAGTGGGTTAAGGATCTGGCGTTGTCACTGCTGTGACTCTAGTTACAGCCGTGGCATGGGTTCAGTCCCTGGCCCAGGAACTTCCACATGCTGTGGGCGTGGTCAAATAAATAAAAATTTTAAAAATATTGAAAGTAATCTATACACACACAGAAAATTGGAAGAGAGAAACTATAGTATACCCACAAAACGGAGTGATGTATAACTTAAAAACAAACAAACAAGGAAGCTCTAAAAACCAGTATGGAGCAATTTCCAGGATGTATTTTAAAAGTGAAATAAACACAATATGAAAGAGTATATATAGAAAGAACTATGGATATACAGAGAAACACACATGCCTATATCTGCAAAAAGATACACAACTGTAACAAAACCCTAAAGAAATGGGTTTTCTGCAGGAGGTGAGTGGGAACTAGGGAAGAAAGGGCCGATATTCTTCTGAGCACTTTTTAACATAATTTTAATTTCTAGAACATCGTTCATGTTTTTACACATAAAGAAAGAAAAACGAGGAGTTCCCATCATGGCTCAGCAGTTAACGAACCTCAGATCTATGAGGATGTGGGTTTGATCCCTGGCTTCGCACAGTGGGTTAAGGATCTGGCATTGCCGTAGCTGTGGTGTAGACCAGCAGCTGCAGCTCTGATTCGACCCCTAGCCTGGGAACCTCCATATGCTGTGGGTGTGGCCCTAAAAAAAAAAGAGAGAAGAAAAAAGAAAAACTTAATCAACGAGGATGAAGAAAAACATCCTTTTAAGAAAAGAGAGACAGGAGTTGCTGCTGTGGCACCACGGGATAGGCAGCGTCTTCGGAGCCCTGGGACACGGCCCGAGGCCCAGCACAGTGAGTTAAGGATCTAGTGCTGCCGCAGCTGCCAAAGGTCGCAACTATGGCTCGGATCAGATCCCTGCCCCGGATTTCCATGCGCCCCAGGGCAGCCAAAAACGAAAAGAGAGAAAGAGAGAAAAATGATCCTAATTGTACTTCAAATACAGTTACCACGCAGAAAAAAAGCCCCTGCCAAGTTACTTCTGAACATAGGACTTTGACTAAATCAAATCGATGTAGCCAAGGGAACTGCGGGAGCAATTCCGCATCACTGAAACCTGCAGGGCTGCTGCTGGTTTGAACCAGCGGTGATCAGTGAGGGTGAACGGGTCCTGGGAGCCGGGGAGGAGCCCAGAACGCGGGCGGTAAGAGAACCCTGGGGCTGGAATGACTCGGGGGCGGGGGGGGGGGGGGTCACTCTGGCCTCGGGTTCTAAATGCACACACACACACAGCACGGGGCACACACGTATACAAACATAACGCACACAAACGTGCACGTTCACAGAGACGTGGATACACACATGTGTTAGCCCGCATGCACACACAGACTCCACGCACACAGAGACACGTGTGAACACAGCCACACCCTGCAGATCCCACAGGTTCGCTTCTGGGCACTGCGACAGTGGAATACTGCAGTACAACAAATCACACCAATTGTCTGGTTTCCCAACGGACTGAAAAGTTATACTCACACCAAACGGTAGCATACAGTAAGTGTGCTACAGCATCGTGTTTTTAAGAAGTGTATTTAAAAAAGACTTTATTGCTAAAGCATGATAAGCATCATCAGCCTTCAGCAAGGAGGTGGAGGGTTTTGAAGTATTTTGAGAATTACTAAAATGGGACAAGAGATATGTGAGCCAACAGATGTGCTCGACACGGGCTCACCACGAATCTCCCATTTGCAGAAATGCCGTGTCCGTAACACACCACAGGGCGAGGTGAGCTGCGCACACGGCACCCGCCGCTACAGGCACACCTGGTAACCAGGTCTTGGACTCTGAACACCACTCAGCACTACGGGGATCCAGGCCTTCCTGGAGATGCCGCTGGTCCCAGGCGTGGAGACACGAAGTGAACCTGCAGCACGCCAGGCAGAGGGCAAGGCAGCGCAGCGGGCCCGCCCCGTCCACGGACACTGAGGACGGAAAACCGCGACTCTCAGTTGTACCGGGGATGACAACACAGAAAATCCAAACCAAAACAGAACAAAAACCCTGCGATTCTCAGTGGGTTGGACCTGCGGGTTCAGAACCCTGGGATACGGAGGGCTAACTGCACCCAGAACCCAGGAGGACACACGGGGGGGACACCACGCCACCACAGACAGCGTCAAGGGCGCCCATGGAAACTGGGACAGGGAGCCCCTACAGCGAGCTGTGGTTCTGCACCCATGGCTCCACAGCAGCTGCAGACTGAAAACAGCCAGAGGCAAATCCCAGAAAGCAAACTGTGAGTATGCCGCCTCCACAACTACTTCCAGAGTATGGACTGGGTGTCTACCACTGACGGCAGAGCGTGGGCTTCGCAGCACGGTCATCAACACTCGAAAGATGACTAAAGCGTCGAGGGGTGAGCTTAGTTTACGTGCAAAGACCACATCGTTTCACGCCAGGGACCTGGTACCTGCAGGGAGTCCTGGCACCCACCCCTGCAGGTACCCAGGCATGTGGGGAGTAAATACATAAAAACAGACAGACATGGGCGTTCCTGTCCTGGCACAGCGGAAACAAACCTGACTAGGAACCAGGAGGTTGCAGGTTCGATCCCTGCCCTTGCTCAGTGGGTTAAGGATCTGGCATTGCCATGAGCTGTGGCGTAGGGCGCAGACGTGGCTCAGATCCTGAGTTACTGTGGCTGTGGTGTAGGCCGGCAGCTACAGCCCCAATTAGACCCCTAGCCTGGGATCCTCCATATGCCACAGGTGTGGCCCTAAAAGGACAAAAAAAAAAGGAAAAAAGAAACTGACAGACACGAGGAAAAAGAAAGCTCTTCCTTACAAAAGAATGGTAATAAAAAATGAAGAATCTAATAGTTAGAAAATCACAATTTTGCAATTACAATAATAATTTACTCAGGCAAGAATCATCAATGGATTCAGGGAAACTCTGGTGAGAAACATAGGTTCAAAGACTCCGCCCACAGACCCTGAGTGACGACAAAGGGGAAACAGGGCCTTCACAGGGAAGAAACCCACGGGAGACAACCTCAACCATTAGGTCACATCGCCATTAGCAGTAAAGGGACAAAGCAGCACCATGTGCCTCCTGAGCCCACAGAGGAGGGCAGAATGTCACTGCTGTGGTCCTGGCCACAGCACACAGCACAGGCGAACACACTCCAGATGCAAAGCTGTGAGCAGACTGAAAGCAACGAGCACCTGCGAGTGGCCCTCCTGGTACCAGATGAGACGGGCTGCAGAGAGGCACCGAAGGAAGGTAGCAGAGGGACCCCTGTGCCGGTCACGGGTCAGCGCGTCAGGAGAGCGCCCGTGTGAGCCTCCCACACCTCCGGCCGCAGCTGCGAGACCTCTGCCACAAAAACAGACAGAAATCAGGGAGCAGACAGACACCATTCAACAAGAGCAGAGACGACTTTCGGGGAGGAACAGCCAGACAGAAGACGGCTAAGCAGGGCCCTCTGCCCAGGACGCTGGAACACACATTCCGCTCAGAGGCAGCGGGGGGCCTCCCGGACAGACCACAGGCCAGGCCACAAACGCGTTCCGATAAACCTAAAAGGAACCCACGATGGAAGAAAATTAGAAGTCAGCCACAGAGAGAAATTTAGGATGCTTGCATAAACATGGAAATCAAACCCACGCTCATAGACAACGCCTGCGTCAGGAAGAAATCACCAGGGCGGCTGGACGAAAGCGCCTCGCGCAGGCTCAGGGGACGCTCAGAGGAGAACGCCCTACCCTCGACGCCCACGGGACAGAGAAGGCTGCAGACCCTTCCCCGGGAACCGGGACGGCGCTGACCCAGGGACAAGAGTCGGCGCCGAGACGGAGGCCTGAGGGCCCGTGAGGAAGCCCCTGAGAGCCACCGCAGGAGGAGACTGGCCTTGCAGCCACGACGGGAAGGCCGTGCGGCCTACAGCCCTCTCCTTGCACCGAGGAGAGGCCGGGAGATCTGGGGGGGACGCGGGGGAAGAGCGGGCACCGGGGGTTTAAGAAAACACGCCCCGGTCCTGACAGTGAGCGTTACCGGCTAGAGAAAGATGCAAGGTTCGCCTGCGATCCCGAGGGCTCCCGCAGTGCCAGCCTGTGCAGGGGGCTGCCCCTGCTCAGGCAGGGCTGGCCTCTGCCCAGATGGCGGGCCGAGGGAGGAGGGCACCGCGTCTGGGATGTGAGACCACAGAGACGGCGCTGTCGGCGAGGAGGCAGCCTTGGCCGAAGGTGGGGCAGGGACGGCTGTGCAAGCGCCCGGCACCGACGCTCCCGAGGAGCGGGGCCAACAGGGCCAGGAAACGGCGGCGTGCAGCAGGAAGCCACACAGCTGAGGTGCCAGGGTGGCGCCACGGGTCGAGAGGGCGTGCTTGACACTGAGATTCTGCAATTGGCAGCGTTAGGAGTCACGGCGAGGCCTGGGGGTGACCCTGGGAAGAAGAGCTCAGCGGAGCGAGGGGCAGGAAGCTGGGGGCCCCCGCCCCAGGCCCGGCCGCCGCGGGTCCCCACTCACCTATTGCCTTTTGGCAGTTGAGGATCTTAAAGCCACTGTGCATACACGCAGCCAGGAGCAGGTGGTGGTGGAAAGGGTGCCACTTGAGCCTCCACACCCCGCCCTGCACGGGCACGTCTGTGAACGGCTCCTTCATGCTCCGAGTGTCCCAAAGTAGAACGTGCTCGTCATAGCTGAAAGCCATCGGTCACAGGGAGAGCGTGCGACAAGGCCCGGAGCACGGAGCACCGCCCACCAGGACGCGACCCCTTCCCGAACCCCGGCCCCTGCGCTCTGGCTTGAGGCTTGGCCCAGCCGAAGAGCACACAGGTCAGCCGGCACAAGGAGAGGAAGGGACAGGTGCAGACCCCAGGGGACTCACCTCCCCGTGGCCAGGATGTTCTCCCGATGGGGGCTACTCTGGATGCTGCACACGCCCATGGAGTGTCTGCAGGCAGAGGGCAAGGCCTGAGCAGGGCCCCTCTGCCAGTGGAAGCCCGCGGAGGGGGCGAGCGCCGGCCCCTTGAGGATTTACCTCCTGCTCGTGAACACGGGGGTGCTGGGCAGCCTGGTGTCCCAGCCTCTCAGAAGGCCATCGTCCCCACCTGCGTGCAGACAGCGAGGCTCACTGCCAGCCGAAGGCACCGACGAGGAAGGGGCCGTCCCTCAGGGACGGGATTCGTGTCTGGGAGATGCTCCCGCGTGCTTCTGCCTCGCCGCGAGCTGCCGCCACGCAGAACCCCAAAGACAACCCCCCAGAAAGAGTCGCCCCTCAGACACCGGCAGAGAAGAAGGGAAAGACTGAGGCTACGCCCGCAGGAAAAATGCGGACGGGGAAGCTACGGGCAGAATGATCGGGTCACAGGTGACTCACCCTTCAGGCTCCTGACTGCCAGGAGTAAGGACTGCTGCGTCAAAGAGCTCTGAACAAGGAGCTCCCATGTGGCTCAGCAGCTTAAGAACCAACTAGGATCCATGAGGACGCAGGCTCGATCCCTGGCCTCCCTCCGTGGGTTAAGGATCCAGTGTTGTCGTGAGCTGTGGTGAATCTGAAGGTGCAGCTTGGATCCCATGTTGCTGTGGCTGTGGTACAGGCCAAGAGCTGCAACTCTGATTCGACCCCTAGCCTGGAAACTTCCATATGCTGCAGGTGCGGCCTTAAAGAGAAACATTTTAAATTAAAAAGAAAAAAAGAGTTCTGAACAAGACCTGCATGCAGGAGGCATCGGACAGGGAGGGTTTTTTAAAGTTCTGGGAAGCTACGGAACACCTCCAAGTGTCTTAAAGGGAAATACCGTCTGTTTTCTCTCTAGGGCTGCACCTGCAGCACACGGCAGGTCCCGGGCCAGGGCTCTTATGAGCTGCAGCTGCCGGCTGACAGCACAGCCACAGCAACGCGGGATCTGAGCCTCGTCTGCAACCTACACCACAGCTCACAACAATGCCGGATCCTTCATCTACGGAGCAAGGCCAGGGATTGAATCTGCATCCTCATGGATACTAGTCAGGTTCATTACTGCTGAGTCACAATGGGAACTCCTAGGATCACATAGTTAATGCTTATCGCCCCCTGAGAGAGGCTCCTTTCTGGATTACTTGCTGTCACACCCTTGAACAGTCTCGGGGAAGGACAGATATGTAATCTTCTGAGCTTTCACTTGCGGGTTAGTTCCACCTTGAGGCTTAGCAAATTCATACCAAGGGCATAGGAGGGCAGTAATTTAACAGTTGGAGACTAATGCACTCAACGCATGTCTATTGAGCACCTACTATGTGCCAAGCACTGTTCCAGAGGGTTGGGAGCCTGGGAGAGTAAGACAGACGGAAGTCTCTGCTTCCACTGAGCTTCCATCACGAGGGAGGGGAACAGCGACCACGGAGTGTAATGTGTACTGGTAAGCGTGACACCCACAGCAGGTGACACGTGCTCGGGAAAGAAAAAGGGTAGAGCAAGCTGAGGGGGTCCGGGGTGACGTGGGCAGGTGCAGGCTGTCCTGTTTCAGAGCCCAGTGTGTCTAAAGAGCTGTGAGTAGCCAGCATGGCCAGAATGACAGGCACGCGCAGCAGAAGAGAAGGTTGTGAGAGCAGGAGGAACAGCCAGGGTGCGGGGCCTTGCAGGCCACAGGGAGGGCTTTGGCTTTGGCTCAGAGTGGAGTGGAGCTGTTGTAGAGCACTGAACAGAAGAATGACGCTTTCTGACATGTTTTAAAATATAAGAGGGAGTTCCCGTCGTGG
This sequence comes from Phacochoerus africanus, assembly GCF_016906955.1. Taxonomy (NCBI): domain Eukaryota; kingdom Metazoa; phylum Chordata; class Mammalia; order Artiodactyla; family Suidae; genus Phacochoerus; species Phacochoerus africanus. Next base: position 279,592,706 of record NC_062545.1, read on the forward strand.
CCCAGCGGAAACGAATCTGACTAGTATCCATGAGGACGCAGGTTCGATCCCTGGCCTCGCTCAGTGGGTTAAGGATCCGGCATTGCTGTGGCTGTGGTGTAGGCTGGCAGCTAGAGCTCGGATTCAACCTTCAGTCTGGGAACCTCCATATGCCACAGATGCGGCCCTAAAAAGACAAAAAAAAAAAAAAAAAAGGACAACGATGACCAAGGGTAAGAGGAGCCCTGTTGCGAAGGTGCGGGTACAGACTGCGGGGCGAGGGCAAGGGCTGGTGTGTCACGCAGCTGAGTGAGGAGAAGGGCTCGGGCAGGCGGGAAGGCTGTCTTGTGCGAAGGGTAAGCGGAGGCTCTCCTGGCGGAGCACACGTGGGGTGGAAAAGAAAGAGGAGAAACCCATGTGTCAAAAAACCTATAACCCGGTTTTCTTTACAAAGAATGGCAGCTCACATTTGAGGCTCAGCCACAGGCTCAGGGCCCGGATGGGCCGATTCTGCGGCCCCCGTGGTCGCAGGTCGCAGCTGTTGCTGCCACAGGGATCTGCGGCGCGCCGCTGAGCGCCTGGGGATGGCTGTGCGGGTGGATGGACGGGTGGGTGGGTGGCTGGCGGACAGTGGTGTGCTCAGGCCTGTGCATTTTGTTTTGGCTTTTGCTCCTTTTGGCTCCTCTGTAGGCCTCGCTCTGCAGCCTTTCCTGCCTTCCTTCAAGCACCATGACCACGTCTTGGGGTTGCTTTCATTTTCTTTCTTTGATTTTAGGGCTGCATTTGAGGCATATGGAAACTCCCAGGCTAGGGGTGCAGCCCTAAAAAGACAAAAGGCACCTGTGATCGTCACGAGGATGAGCACAGGGCGCCGTGAGAATGAGCGTGGAGGACGGAAGCTGCCAGTTTGTTTGTGTCTTTCCTTCCTTCTTCCTTTCTTTCTTTTTCTTACAGCCACACATGTGACACACGGAGGTCCCCAGGCTAGGGGCTGAATTGGAGCTGTAGCTGCCGGCCTACACCACAGCCACAGCCACACCAGACTGGGCCACATCTGAGACCACAGCTCACGGCAATGCCAGATCCTTGAGCCACGGAGCGGGGCCAGGGATTGAACCTGCGTCCTGATGGGTACTATGTCAGGTTCTTTACCCACTGAGCCACAGTGGAACTCCCTGCACAGCATCTCAAAAGACGAGGGTTTAGCTGAGCTCTGCCAGAAAAGCAGAATTAAAAAAAATTAAACTGAGGCATTCCTACCATGGCTCAGGAGTAATGAACCCAACTAGTGTCCTTGAGGACTCCCCTGGCCTCACTCAGTGGGTTAAGGACCCGGTGTTGCCACGAACTGTGTAGGTCGCAGATGCGACTCAGATCCTGCATTGCTGTGGCTGTGGCGTAGGCCGGCAGGTGCAGCACTGATTTGACCTCTGGCCTGGGAACGTCCATAGGCTGCATGTGCGGCCCTAAAAAGCAAACAAACAAACAAACAAAAATTAGCCTGAGATTGGAGAGCACGTGGACTGGAAAGGGTTGCAAACAAACGCAGGCTGTCGCTCCGTGACAAGCGGAGAGCGAGCAAGGGGGCCGATGTGGGCCACCAAACCCTGTCCTGGGGTCAGGACACGAAGGGAGGTGCAAGGCTAGGGGCTAAGGGTCAGCTGGAGACCCTCAGAGTGAGCCTGGGAGCAGCCGGGCAGGAGCTCTGGGCAAAGGCAGTCCTTTCTGGAAGCGAGGCAGCCACTGAGGCCAGGAAAGCGACAGCGCAGCGTGAGAAGAGGATCCAGACAGAGGCCAGAGGACAGCGAACGCTTTGGTGCCAGGGAAGGGGGAGCGACCGGGAAGAAGCAGCCTGTCTAGGCGCGGGCCAGACAACCAGGGACAAGGACAAGCTGGGAGGGCGGGGCCGGGCTCCGCGGGAGGGGCCCTGACAGCACCTCCGGACAGGCCAGCGGAACAGCCCTGCCCAGAGCTGGCGGTGGCAGCAGCACGCTGCCAGCAACTGGATGCAGGAGACCAGGGCCCGGCTCTCCCCTCTGGCACCGCAAACCCAGTGGCTCCTCTTTGGTCTCCTCCCCAAGCCACGGGCCCTCCCACCATGACTTCTCTTTGCCTGGAAAAGGGGTGACCGCGCCCCCCTCACTCCAAGAGCCCCCCTCACCTACACACCCCTCACTCCCACGGCCCCCCACTCCCAGGGCACCAGGCAGAGCAGGGGTATCTGACTGGATTTCTGCACTGAGTGCCAGGGTCCAACACCCAGGGCACCAAAGGTGGGGCGCTCACAGGAGCTGCTCCAGCACCGGGGGTGGTGTCACCTGAAACCTCACAAGGCCTGCAGCAGAAACCTGTGCTCCGCTCTCTGAGAAACAGCCAAGTGATGAATGCCGACCTCAGCCTTCGCCCCAGAAAACACAGCGTCCACTCAGGGCCTTCCAGACCCAATGTGTCCAGAATCAGCCCCTGACTCAGACCTCGCCTGCCCACCCCCCGGCCAGTCCTCAGAGAGGGGACAGCCCGCCAGTGCTCACCTGAATACACGGTCTCCGTCTGCCAGTAATTGAAAGCGGCAATCCAGGCCTCAAAGTGATGGGCCTGCCACGTGGCCACATGCTGCAGTCCTGGCCCAGCCTCGCTCACCTGCAAGAGGTGCAGCCGTCCGCTGGAGTCGCTGCTGATGATTTTCAAGGGCTGGTCACTGGCCCTGGACACAGGGAACCAATGGAGAGATCGGGCCGGAATTGATTCACTGACGCAGACTCGCTATCTCTTCCAGTTCTCAGGTAACACTTCACGCCCCCAGACACGTCATAGAGGGGCTTCCACGGACCTGACGTGCGTGCGCACAAACCTCTCAAGAGGCCTGCCTGGGCAGAGAGCTAAGCTACCATGAGCTTGTCACAGTGCGCCAGGATCAGCATCTCCCGACGAAAACACTACTGCATTTTCTTTCTTTCTTTTTTTTTTTGTCTTTTTGCTATTTCTTGGGCCGCTCCCGCGGCATATGGAGGTTCCCAGGCTAGGGGTTGAATCGGAGCTGTAGCCACCGGCCTACACCAGAGCCACAGCAACGCGGGATCCGAGCCGCGTCTGCAGCCTACACCACAGCTCACGGCAACGCCAGATCCTTAACCCACTGAGCAAGGCCAGGGACCGAACCCGCAACCTCATGGTTCCTAGTCGGATTTGTTAACCACTGCGGCACGATGGGAACTCCTGCATTTTTTCTTTCTCTCTCTCTCTCTTTCTTTCTTTTGCTCATGTTTGGCACCCCCGTGGCATATGGAGCTCCCAGGCCAGGGATCAGATTGGAACCACAGTTTCAGCCTTCGCTGCAGCTGTGGCAATGCCGGTTCCCTAACCCACTTCGTCCCAGCGGCTCCCATGACGCAGGGGATCCTGTTGCGCCACAGCAAGGGCTCCCCCACTTTCTTTCTAGAAGGGGACTGGCAGCGATACTCCCAGGCCACACAAGGCGGCTTTCATTCTCTCCTGCATGAAAACAGGAAGGGGGAGTTCCTGTCGCGGCTCAATGGTTAATGAATCCGATTAGGAACCATGACGTTGCAGGTTCGATCCCTGGCCTCGCTCAGTGGGTTAAGGATCTGGCGTTGCCATGAGCTGTGGTGTCGGTTTTAGATGCGGCTCCGATCCCACATTGCTGTGGCTCTGGCGTAGGCTGGTGGCTTCAGCTCTGATGGGACCCCTGGTCTGGGAACCTCCATATGCTGCGGGAGTGGCCCTAGAAAAGGCAAAAAGACAACGAACAAACAAACAAATGAGAAACAGGAAGGGACCCTCAGAGGAAAGACCAATGCCAGCCTCACCTTCCAGCTTTCCCAGTGGACCAGTCCAAGGACAGGGCCAGACACTGCTTCTCCAGGGCAAAGCGGGAGAACGGCTGGAGGAGGAAAGTGTTCTGCCAGAGAGAAAGGAACACAATCCCAGGGACTCAGCCCCGGGACGCCGCGGAGACGGTTCCTCCGGTTCAGCTTTGCCGTCGTTCTCTCATCTGTTCAGCAAAGCGCGTGCTCACTCACAGCCGGACCAGAGGACGCTGCAGCACCGCGCCCTGCCCCCAGGAGCGCCCACACCCGAAGGACTTCCCACATGTGTGACCTCAGGGGGAGCAGGTCTGTGCTTCCTGGAGCCCTGGCTGTCCACGCGCTCCCAGAGCCCATCCCGGCGCCTGCACAGGCTCGAGGAAGGCCTGGTGCAGGCGCCCCAGCGCCCCGGGCCTCCAGAGTCGCTGGCATGTTCTTTCTCCAGGAACAGAGACAACTCCCGTTTGAAAACCACAGCCAGCCACTGTTCGCCTTTCCGAGATCCATGTCAGTTTCACCATCTCAGCAACCTAGACAGTGCTGAACGCTAGCAACAGGCTCCTCTCTTGGCTTTCCCTGCTCCGTCTCGAACCCTGGTTCTGGGCCCATGGGCCTCAGCTATGTCTTGCCTCAGTCCTAACACACGGCTGCTGCTCTCCGCTGGCCTGAAGCAAGGCCCTTTCCCACATGAGCTCTCAGCTGCCGTGAACCCAAGGCCCAGCAGGAACGCTGCTCCAACCCCCTCGCAGCACATGCAAGAGTGTGTGTCCCCACCAGGGCCAGGGCACCCGCTCCGTGCCTCCTGTTCCCTCCCTCAGCCGACACTGAGATGGGTCCTCTTGCAAAGGCACGGCACAGGGTCACTGCCAGGTGTTTGGGAAGACACACACAGGAATTGTGTGCTGTCCTAGTTATCGACAAGAAATAGCACTGTCAGCCAGGAAGTCCACTGCTCTTCCTAGCCCCAGCAGCATCAACGCAACAGTGCAGCTCTGGGCTTTCCCTACAGGACTTTCAGGTCCACTGAAGGTAAATGACTGGCCTGTCACTTCAGTCCTTCTGCTGGTGACACATAAGGTCTCTTCCTCTTGGAGTTAGATGCAAAACCCATCCAACTTAAAATAGACCGTGTGCTACCTTAGGGGATAAAGTTCACCAACGAGCAGAACTATCCTGGAAAAATGCTTCTATCAACACACCCTCCCTCCCAAACCCTCTGTCCAGGTTCCTACCACCCTCCACATGGCCTGGCTCTAGTCACTGACCTCGGATTGCACCAAGCGGAGAAGTTCTATGGACCCGCCAGCATCTGCCACGCCCAAGAGGGCGTGGCCAGCCACCTGACTGTGACACCTGAGGAGAGAACATAGGAGCCAGGAAGAGCACAGGATGTGCCCAGAACACAGCAGAGCACGATGCACCCCAGGAGCTTGTTGTCTAGGTTTCAGCTCCAAAACCGGGTTGGGGCCTACAATTTTGTTGCAACAGATTCCCCAGTTTATTGGAGTTCCCGTCGTGGCTCAGTGGTTAACGAATCCGACTAGGAACCATGAGGTTGCAGGTTTGATCCCTGGTCTCGATCAGTGGGTTAAGGATCCGGCGTTGCCGTGAGCTGTGGCGTAGGCCAGCAGCTACAGCTCCGATTGGACCCCTAGCCTGGGAACCTCCATATGCTGTGGGAACGGCCCAAGAAATGGTAAAAAAAAAAAAAAAGATTCCTCAATTTATGAAGCAGAAAACTAGCATCACTTCACAGAAGGACAGAAACTCCAGGGCTCAGAAACTGAAAATGGAAACAAGCCCCCAAGCCTGGAGCATCCTCCAGGCATCACCAAGTGGGCAGGACAAGACAACAAGGAAACAAACCCAAAGTTCAGGCTTCCCCTCTCTTGTCGGATGCTGCCAGGCATCAGGCTCCCAACTCAACCAACACACAGGTACCCACGACGATTCCAAAGAAGGGGAACGGTTATCAAAGCTGTACCATTTCATGTCCAGGATGGCATCAGTATCTCTTCTCTGGACCTCAACCAGCGGGCAAGCAGAGCTGTCCTCATTGAAGCTATACAGGTAGAGACGACCTAAACGGATCTGAGGCTCGTCAACATCCAGTCCGCTCTACAAAAAAATGCACATGTGTTCACTGATTCCCTTCACAGCCACCGAGGAACCCAAGGGATGGGAAAAGTGACTGAGACAAAGGAGAGGTTTGCCCAGGCGCCAGAACTCTGCCTGGAAGCAGCACCCCTGATATTCTGAGCTGGAGAAGTCTCTTCTCTTGGATGTGATGAATGAATAGGTGGGTAAGGGTCCTCTAAACGGCAAAAGGGGAGCTATGGTTAGGGTCCCCACAGGACCCGGTTTGCCTGGGACAGTCCTGCCTTAGGCCTGTGGCTCCAGTGACAACTTTCACTCTTAAAAGTGTCCTGGTTTGGGTCCGCATAGATACCCTCAAGAGATGAGGTATAGCTCCTCCAAAACCCCATTTTTCTCTTTCCTTTGGCCATTATCCATGAGCTTAAGCCACGCCTGCAGAGACGACATCCTGCGTTCAGGATGCAGTTTCTAATCTACGTTTTGGCCGCTAGGCCAACGTCGCATCTGCTTTTCCTTTTCAGGAAGACCTTCGCTTTTCAGCCTCCCCCTGCTGAGGATCAGGGAGGTCTCTCAACGCTTGTGGTCAGTTCTGCCTCTCAGGAACCTTTTCTTGCCTTTCTTAAGGGACGACTTCCATCCTGGGGCCTCAGCTGCTCGGGAAATGCCACCTGGCGGTGGCAGGCCTGCACGCCCCCGGCGCAAACCGCGCACCTTGCTCACCGGGTCAGCAGGCTGGTCGTTCGGCTTCTGCAGCTGGTAGGTGCCGCACACTAGCAAGTGCCTGCAGCCTTCCAGCGGGCACCACTCCACCGAGTCCGCGGTGTACTCTGTGTCCACCGCCTGCAACAGCCGGACGCGACTGCTGGCCGCCCAGCACTCGGACGAGGAGGACGTCGCAGCGACAGGGGTGGCGGACACTGGGAGGAGGCCTGAAGAAGCCAGCTTGAAAACGGGGTGGTAAGCCCGGCAAGGCGGACAGCACAGCCAAGGGTTGCGGGGCACGTTCCACTTCCGCCGTCTCCCCACTACTCCTTCCGGGGCGGGACTTCCGGTCCCCCGTTGCGGCTCCGCAAGAGGCCGGGCTCCCGCGCCCCCTGTCGGCGGACCTTAGAGGGCCCCACGTGCCCCGGCGCGCTGCCTGCCCTGGTGGCCAGACACCAGGCCTTGGAAGGGACAGCCAGTGTCCTGCACGGAGGCACGGGAGAGCTGGGCTCTGAAGGGGGAGCAGAGGAGGAAAGCAGAGCATGGGAGTAGGGTGTGCAAAGGCCCTGACATTCAGGGAGCCGTTCAAGGTCTGACCCAAAGGCCTGCGCCAGGGCTGCCCTCCCTGTCACCCCAGGGAGCTCCCCTAGTGCTGCACCGGTGGACGCGGAGCTGCCAGCCAGGACAGCAGAGAAAGGAGATGGGGCCGCCCAGAGGGCCGCAGGCAGGAGTGGCAGGTATGAGGATGAGCAGAGGGCATGGGGAAGAGCCAAGGTCTGGACCCCAGGGGCCGGATGTAAGGCAGGGGAGCCAGCACAGCCACAATCTGATTGGAAACTGAGGATGTGCTGACACCAATCAAAAAAAAAAAAAAAAAAATTTCCGTGACTCCACAGAACAAGTTTGGAGCAGGTAAGTGCTGGATATTGCTATGGACTGAATAGCATCCCCCTAAAAGCTGTTAAAGTCCTATCCAATGATACGTAGAAAGTGTCCTTTGGAAACAGGGTCCTTGCGTAGGTAACCCATTTCAGATGAGGCCATTAGGGTGGCCCTAATCCAATATGACTGACGTCCTCATGAAGGAGACTGTTAGGGACAGACGCCCACAGATGGAAGACAATGCCAGGGCATCTGCAAGGTAGTGACCCCCTGTGACTGCCAGAAACTAGGAGCCTGTAACACACCCCTAGAGCCCTTGGAAGGCGCATGGTCCTAGGGACTTCTGGCTCTCAGAATCAAGACCACACAGCGGCTTCTGTTTTAAGGTAGTTTGTGATACTTTGTCATGGCAGCTCCAGGAAATGGGACTGGAATCCACACGGATCCCTGGGTAATCAGCCTGTGGTTTTGAAGAGGTTTCCACAGCTGGCAATACAGATTTGAGTCAGCAGGTCAGATGCAGCTGAAGCAAGGAAGCAGAAAAGGTTGATCGGGGAGCAAGAAGCCGTCCTGGATTTGGTCCGGTACCAGTGAAGTCAAGCATCCCCAACCAGCACATTCCAAACAGGTGGGAAACAAACTCCATGTTTCAGCCATATGAATGGATGCTGAGCTTCCAAACATTTTGAGATGTGTGGCTATAAAGATCAAGAGGTGGAGGCCATCAGAAGAGAAACCAGGGGCTGGATATCAGATAAAGGACAAAGAAAACAAATGGGAATTGAATGTGTGGACCTCGGGGCACCTTCCGAGTGCATCCACTCCAGTTGCTGCAGCGGCAGCAATGGAGGGAAACCCCAGGACCCCATGGCCACCATCCCTGCTCCAGCACGGGATGCAATACCATCAGGCAAGGGACAGCCACCAGCTACAGCACCAGTCCTGTGGCCCCAAGTAAAGGCTCTTCCAAATGTGCCACAAGCCATGGGAGAAAGTGACCAGGGGTCAGAACCCAGTGTGTTGTCCACTAGGTCAGCTGAAACCCTCCCACTTCCCTTTCAATGCAATTTTCCAATGACCAGCTGGCCACAAGACAATGCTGGCCAGAAGATGCAGACAGGCCAGAGTGTCGACCTGGCTACTCCCCAAAGGACACAGGCAAGATACAACCTGTGATCTGGGGCCTCCTCATCCCAGGAGCCTATGAAGGCAGGCTCCCATGCCTGGAAGCTCACCCAAACGGACACAGGTCCCCTCACCCCAACATCCCTGCCCAGAGCTGGCCTCAGGATGCAGGAGTTGGCCTGGCTCTGGGAACATCCCAAGGGCTCAGGGCCGCTGCCGCCCGTAGGGCTCTCGGGATCCCACATATCTTCCTGACAGTTCTGAGCCCCCATTACTGCCCCACCTGGGCCCGGAGGCACCTAGCGCAGACCTCACCTGTGCAGAAAAGGCCCTGCCCAGGAAGACACACAGCTGACTCGCACAGACAGCAGCAAGGTCTTCTCAGCAAAAACACATGTGGGGCATGTGGAGTTTCTTCAACTACAGAAAACCCTCCCTCGGGGTTGGGACTGAGGCTCCCCTCCAGCTCCTGGCATGTTGCTGTCACCTGTTTCGCCAGCCTGTTCCCCAGGAGGACTCCAAGCTCTGCAGAAACTACCAAAAGCTCAGCTTATGGACCATAGGCTACCAAGGGGGCTGGCCTCAGCCAGGGGAAGAAAGAACACACAGGGGATTCTGAAGATGGCAGAAGAGCTGCAAAAGGGGAAGTGTGGCAGGGGACTGCGGGACCCACGTGGTGCTTGGGATGGCCCAAGATGGATGACCACAGCTGGCATGCCCAGCCTTCACTCTCCCTGCAAACCTGTAAGTTCCAGGCCATACAGCCTGGCTCATAGCCCCCAAGATGGCCATGCAAGGTGTACAAGATGCTGCCCAGTGCTCAGTGTTCTGTGGCTTCCAGAAAGGAGAGGGAGGCCTGGCCTGGGGGCCACGGCCCAGGCCAGGAAACAGGAAAGCTGTTGGCAGAGGCCCCACCTTGAGCCCCCACGCACGCGCTTCTTGAGTCAAAGCGAGAGGGCACCAGTGGTGGCTGAGAAGAGTGCCGACCTCGGCAGCCACCCCCAGGCCTGGCCACAGCACAGGCTCCAGCCACACCCATGCCCACGGGCGACCGGGGAGGAGGCGAGCAGAGAAGGGCGCAGTCAGGGTCCCGGGTGTCCCACCCTTTACTTTGCCTTGTGCCAGGTCCCAGGCAGGCCGCCCTCCTCGGCCCGGCTAACCCGGAGAATTTTGAGTGTTACAGCAAATGACACTATTTGTAATTGCTAACCCTGCCACGGCCTCCCCCCAGAAAAACTGTACATGAGTTTACAAACATATTAACATATAAATAATGAGAACTGTCCCTGCGGAGCCTCCCAGCGGTCTCTGCTCCAGCTCCAGGCGAGCGCGGGGGCGGGGCGGGGGCGGGGCCAGTGGCGCGGGGGCGGGGCTGGGCGGCTCCTCCAGTAGCTCTGGTCCAGCCATCAGCCTGTCCACACCTCCCCGCGGAGATCCAGACACCGCGGCATCTCGGGCCTGAGGCGGCTCTGCTGCCCGGTCATCGGTCATCGCTCCGGCTCGAGCTCGTGCTGGAAGGGGCGCTTCTTCTCCCGACAGTGCTTCTTGTGCGCGGGCCAGTCCTTCTGCTGGCACTGGGAGCCACAGTAGCGCGCCACCTGGCAGCGCCCACAGATGTTGAACTCCCGGAGCTGAAAGGACACACAGGTCACGCTGGGGAGTCGGCTGTGGGGCATAGACTACGCGAGGAGCCGGCAACCCCTGCAACTGGGGCGGAAGGGCCTGGGCCCCGGTTAGGCGGCGACAAAGGGACAGCCACCACAGCGGGGAAGCTGCAAAAGGGCGGCTCTGGGAGAGGCCTGGGGTCTGTAGGGACCAGACCCCGGGCAGGGCTGGGGCGGCCGGAGCCAGCTGCGGCGCACCTGCTTCTCAATCACCGTGCAGGGAGGGTAATGGCACTCGTAGTAGGTACAGGACGTCTCCTCCTCTTCCACCACGTCCCCGTTGGCATTGTAGTACCGGGTCACGTTCAGGACAGGGAACTGCTCCTCTATGGGGTCCGTGGGAAGCTGCTGAATCGCGAGCCAGTATAGGCTTTGCTCCCTTAAAGAGAGAGGCAGACGCGTCAGTACTCTCTGGCCAGAAAGAGTTGAGGCACGGAGGTGACGAGGACTGACTCCAGGGATGGACAAGAGGCTTGCTCATCTCAGGATGCCTCCCCCACGTTCTGATTGGCAGCCCGACCTTCCTCTGGCCCACCCTGACGCCGGGGCTTGCTTCTCTGTGACCTCAACCGCAAAAAGGTACAGGGCAGGGCTGTGTCTGCTGGTCAATCACCCCCACCCCTCGGACAGCCAGGCACACAACAGGTATGTAGATCATGCGGTCCCAGCCCCAGGCCCAGCCAAGCCTGCGCCCCCTGCGCAAGGCCAGGCAGCCTCTCTCCCTGCTGGTGGCCGCAAGAGCACTGGCCTCTGCGCCTGGCTGAGCCGCCTCCTTCGGTGCCGCGTGCGGCTCTACATCCTTCTAACCGTGCGCCTTGCTGGAGGAGCTCGAAGCTCGCAACCGAAAAACTCTGCCTGATGCTCGAACTGAGGTGCCTGCGCAGGCCTCGCAACAGGTACAGGAGAAGGGGGCAAACCCCAGGGAGGGAGCAGCTGGCCTTCCAAGGAAGCAGCACCTGCACCGTGATGGCCAAGGACCGGGTGAACCATCCCCTGCCCACCCTCCCTGGTGGCCAAGCCTGGAGGGACCTGGTTGCAAAGGAAGGGTCGCCCTCTTCGAACATCGCATACAAAAATGAACTCAAAATAGACTGAGGACCTAACAAAGACTCCAACTATAAAACACTCAGAGAAACATCGGACAAAGCTTCATGGCGTCGGCTTTGGCAATGATCTTGGCTACGACACCAAAGGCACAGCAAGGAAAGAAAAAGCAGACACAAGGAGTCCCTGAAAAATCCACAAGTTCTGTGTATCAAAAGGCAATCAAAGGAGTTCCCTTCATGGCTCAGTGGGTAACGAACCCAACTAGGATCCACGAGGATGCAGGTTTGGTCCCTGGCCTCACTCTGTGGGTTAAGGATCCAGCGTTGCTGTGAGCTGTGGTGCAGGCTGCAGACACGGCTTGGATCTGGCGTTGCTGTGGCTGTGGTGTAGGGAACTTTCATATGCCGCAGGTGCAGCCCTTTAAAAAAAAAAAAAAAAAAAAGGCAATCAATAGGCTGAAAAGGCGACCTACACAATGTGGGGGGGGGGGAATCATCTGCACATCATCTAGCTGATGAGAGACTCAAGTCTAGAATATATAAAGAACTCTACAACTCAATTAAAACCTAAAAGTTTCCTGGTGGCACCGTGGATCCGGTGTTGTCACTGCTGTGGCACAGGTTCTATCCCTGGCCCCGAAACTTGTGCATGCTGCAGGTGTGGCAAATAAATAAATAAATAAGTAAAAATGAGTAGGAATTCCCGCATAGTGCACCAGGATTGGAGCATCTCTGCAGCACTAGGACACAGGTTCAATCCCTGGCCCGGCACAGTGGGTTGCCAGAGTTGCAGCTCAGACCTGATCCTGGCCTAGGAGCTCCATATGCTGCGCAAGCGGCCAAAAAAGAAAAAAATGCTCAGCATCACTGATCATCAGTCAAATGCAGGTCAAAACTATGAGGCGTTCCCCGGTGGCACAGGGACTGAGGATCTGCCATCATCACTGCTGTGGCTCAGGTCACTGCTGTGGCGTAGGTTTGATCCCTGGCCTCGAAACTTCCACGTGCCACCGCATAACCAAAACACAGTAAAAAAAACCTCCCCAATGAGACTACCCGACACTCAGGAGGTAGCTACTAGCAACTGAACAGAAAGCAAGTGTTGGCGAGGATGTGGAGACACTGGAGCCTCTGCACTGCTGGAGGGAAGTGAAACAGTGCAGATGCCTGGGAAAGCAGCACGGGGGCTCCTCCAAACACTAAACACACAGCCACCACACGACTCAGCAATTCCACTTCGGGGCACACACTGAGAGAAGCAAAAGCAGGGACTCGGAAGAGCTGTTCACACAACTGTGTTCGCAGGCGCATTGTTCCCAACAGCCAGGTGGTAGAGGCCACCAAGGGCCCGTGGGTGGATGACAGACAAACCCAACGTGCTACTCGTCCACTGACGCAAGACTGTTCAGCCTGAGACGGAAAGGAGATTCTGACACATGCTACGCCGTGGGTGAGCCTGGAGCACATGGAGGCAGGGTGGAACAAGCCCGTCACTCAAGGACAAACGCCACACAAACCCACTCAGACGAGGTCCCAAGACTGGCCAATGCATAGACCAGCGGGTGTCAGGGCTGGCCAAGGGGTGGGGACTTCGTGTTTACTGGGGACAGAGCTTCAGTCTGGGGAACGAGGGATTTCTGGAGGTGGAGAGTGATGGCTGCACAGCAACGTGGGTGTGCTTAATGCTACGGACTTAAAACGGTTCAAAAGAAAATATTACATGTATTTTCCCACAATAAAAACATCTCTTTAAAGAAAAGGATGAGTCAGGATGTGGGAGAATGACAACTTTCTGAGCTCTTCAATCAAGTTCTGCACGACAGGCGCGTCTCAGTCCCAGCCAGCTCCTAGAGGCATCGGGGGAAGCTGCGCCCCGGCAGGGCAGCCGTCAGGGCCCCCCTGAAGCGACACTGGGGAAGCAGGGCCGAAGCTACGGGCCTAGGAGGGGCTGAGGTGCTGAACCCCACCTCACAGATGGGACGCTGATGAGAGCTGCCACAGAGGCCACTGGATGAGAGATGGAAGGACACGCCAGGCCAAGGGGAGCTCAGGGCACACTCGCCTGCGGCCAGCTCTGCCCCGACAGATGTGCTGAGGAGCTGAACCCCAGCTTGCAAACAAAAGGTAACCCCACCCCTGAGCACTCAGCTCCTGGGACAACCAGCAGGCAGGAGCCTCGGGATGGCCCTGGGCTGCCCGTGAGTGGCCTGGAAGGAGGATGGGACAGCTGGGGTGGAACCTCTGCCTGACGGGTCCCCTCGTCTCACAACACACGGAGCTCAGATGCACGAACGCAACCCTCGGCCACGGGTCATGGGGAGACCTGCCCGAGATGACAGGCTCCACAGCCCAGAGAGCCCAGGAAGAGGCAGACCCATTGCTGGAGGAAGGGTAGGCAGTGCCCCTCCCGTGTCTGCAGTGGGAACCTCACGGACTCAGAGAGGGTCCTGTGCGAGTGCCAGGTGACCCGGGGGATCCAGAGCGGAGCTGCCTGCTGAGCCGCCCTCATTCTGTTGATGAAAGAACCCTCCTGCCCCCAGCATGGAAGCAGAAAGGAGACTCAAAACGATCCAACTGGAGTTGATCCCAGCTTGTCCTCGGCTGAGGAGAGCGGGCACGTGGCTCTGGCAGCTGCTCCTGAGACCTGCAGGAGGCGCCAGGGCTTTCTACATCCCGCGGGGAACCCGCATGCTCCTGCTGTGCTTCAGCCAAATGAGACTCAAGTTTCTGTCTCTTGCAGACAGAGGCTAGGCTAACACCATCCCCCAGAGGATGGGAGTCCTGACTCACCTGTAAAAAAGGGCCAGCCTTGCTCAAGAACAGCATGAGGGGGCCTTGGGGCCGTGCTCTAGGAAACACGGGCCTGGAGGCCTGGAGAGGCCTCCTGCCCCCCTCGCAGAGTCACGGACGGCCCTCCAGGCCTGCAGCAGCCTTCTATGGCCTGTGGCCTTCTTAGTCTTGGGGACTATTCTCTACTGCCAAGCCCAGTTAGCCGGCTCATTCTGCCATTTCCACCTGCACTGCATGGGGCTCTGCCAGACACTAACCCGAACCATTGCCAAGGTTCCACCCTGTCTCCAGCTGTTGTGAAGCTCCTGAGAGACACCGGACACCCCCCGCCCCCCGACTTCTGTCTGCAGGGGAGATGAGCACCGGCACAGCCGAAGGTAGTAAGAGCTGCCCAGGGCCGAGGACATGCAGGGGCCCCTAAAGGATGCACATGTGGCCAGGGACACCCGGCTCGTTTTGGCTCCTGTCCGGCTAGTCCTCCAGCTCTTCCCGAAGGCTCCACGAAGCTCAGAGGGACTGTTCCTGGGAACTGTCCTGGGAGCACCTTACGGGCCCAAGTGGGGTACCTGAAGGACAGCACTGCCCCAGGACCCAGGAAAAGCAGAGGCCCAGTAGCCAAGCCCTAAGCCACTGACTAGGCGAGCTGTTCGCTAAAGAGCATGTCAAAGACCCGTCTGTGTGCAGAGGCCCCTGTGATAAGACGCCTGCCATGCCTCGGGGAGTCCTGCTCACCTACCAGGATCCAGCCCACACCAACCTTCCCCTGCCAGGGTCAATTCAGAAGACCACCCCAAAAAGGTCACTGTCAAACGGCACCCTCCCCCCGGGAAGAAAAGGAGGACTCCCCTCGTGGGGAAAATAACCAAGGTCCCCAAACCCACTAGCGCCTTGGAGCAGAGAGCAGACACGGACCCCTCTTGCGGGGCCTCCTTCAGGGGAAGGCCCCCATCACCAAGCCCCAAGATGACCCACCTTTGCTTGCTGGAGGTCTCTTCAGCTTTGGGCCGCCAGCCCCATGGCACCAGCTGCAGGTTGTCCAGGCGATTGTCCACAGTGACAGCGTTGAGATGCACCACCTGGAACCCGGGAGCAATGCCCCCCCTGTGCCGCTCCCTAGGAAACAGACAGCTCTCCACACGGGCCCCCTGACCCCCAGCACCTCGGCCAGGTGCTCTCAACAGGCCCCTGGTCACGCTGACGGGGGCGCATCAGGGGCCAGGCTGCTGAGAGGCCCAAAGAGGACAGACCGCATTGATAGCTTGGCTCCTGGACTTAGGAGCCAGGCTGCAGGAGCCAATGGTGGAAGCCCCAGTCGTCTCATACACAGCCTAGAGGACACCCCCTCTATCTCAGAACTGCACTGCTCACCCCACAGAGAAAAAGGCCCTTCCCCACACCCCCAGCAGGCTCGGCAAGAGCCGGGCGGAGGGACCAGATCCCCCTCCCCCGGAGAAGGCCGTGTCCAGAGAGAGTGCAGAGTGCATGTGGTGTAGACTCAGGCTCCCGGCAGAGCTGTGAGAGGTAAAGCAGTCACCCCTCCGGCTTAGTGGCAATGACTCAGGGCAAACGGGACACTTGGGGAAGGCGCCACCCGTCAATGAGGGCGGGCTCTGCTGAGCTCAGGGCTCACGCAAACTCGAAGGAGGAAGCAGGCGTCTGAAAACACCCAGAAAACACCCACCACAGCAGCTCATGAAGGAGCCTCCCCGAGCCCCTGCCTCGGTTTTTGTCAAAGGCGTATGCGAATATCTTAGCACCATTTCCGTCTGCGTCCACTTCCATCCGGGCCTGAGAAGAGACAGAAAACCATCTGCTAAAACACCTCTGATTCTCAGGGAGTTCCCGCTGTGGCACAGTGGGTTAAGAACCTGACTGCAATGGCTCAGGTCGTCACAGAAGTGTGGGTTTAACTCCCTGGTCTGGCGCAGTGGTTTAAAGGGTCTGGTGGAGTTCCTGTCATGGCTCAGTGGTTAACGAATCCGACTAGGAACCATGAGGTTGCAGGTTCAATCCCTGGCCTTGCTCAGTGGGTTAAGGATCTGGCGTTGCCGTGAGCTGTGGTGTAGGTCTCAGACGCAGCTTGGATCCCGCGTTGCTGTGGCTCTGGTGTAGGCCGGTGGCTACAGCTCCGATTCGACCCCTAGCCTGGGAACCTCCATATGCTACAGGAGTGGCCCTAGAAAAAGCAAAAAAACAAAAACAAAATAAAAATAAAGAGTCTGGCATCACCACAGCTGGGGCTCGGATTCAGTCCCTGGCCCAGGAATGTCCATATGCCATGGGTGCAGGTGTTAAAAACAACAACAAAAACACCTCCAATTCTCAACAACATTCCAAATTCCTCTTAGAAAAATGAATGAAACAAGCCAGAGAGACCAATGGCCATCTATTCCCAGAACCCTGGGGGCCTGTGGAGGCTCCCATAGACGGGTGGTACTGAGGCAAGACCTGTTCACAAACCACTCTGCAAAGTATCGAGGACACAGAGAAATAAACTTCCCTGTCCTTAAAAAAGCCCCAATGCAGTAAGAAAAGAGAAGCCCTCCACCAGGTGAGCATGCCAGTGTGAAGGGCTGAGAAAAGCGTGTGGGGTTGGGCCGCAGACTCCTGGAGGGAGGACAGCTTCACCAGGCAAGGAGCAGAGGAAGGCAGGGGGAGCTTAGCTTGGGGGGCACCAGGCGGGGTGAGGGCCAAGGCCAGAGAGCGGGTGGGAGGCAATGGGACAGAAGTGGCACTTATCCCACTGAACTCAATCACAGACAGGACACCGCAGACAGGCTCTCTGGAAGAGCCTGCAAGCAGGTGCACGTGGGGGAAGACCAGCTCACTGAGGGGCTCCAACGGCCAGTGACGGCCAGGTCCCGTCCAGACCTGGGCTCTAGAGGGTGCACTGGCCAACCTGAGATGCTCGCGTGCAAGGTCTTGCCTTGTAAACCCAGCCCTCATGAGCTTCCCCAGGCATGACCGAGGGTATGCCAGCAAAGCGACAGCCGTCCTTACCTCAAAGGAGTAGCCCTCCACCAGCGGGATGTCCTGCTCGTCTATCAGTGTGTACTTGGTCTGGAAATTAATGTTTGAGGACATTACATTTGAGGAGCCCAAGGTACTAGAAATAAGTGGGAACAGCCCCTTCAAACGGAGAGAGGTCAGCGGGCCTGGGGCAGTTTACCCTGAAAAGCAGGCAGAGAGGCCCAAAGCCGGTCACTGCCCACTCAAGACTGTGCAGCGGAAAGGGATCAGGCTTCACTTTCACCTGCTCAAGACCAACCATGAGAAATGCCCCAGAGGAGTTCTCGTTGTGGCTCAGCAGTAAGGAACCCAACTAGTATCCATGAGGACACCATTTCAATCCCTGGCCTCGATCAGTGGGTTAAGAATCTGGCGGTGCTGTGAGCTGTGGTGCAGGTCGCAGACGCCACTCAGATCTGGGTGGTGGTGGCTGTGATATACCGCTGGCAGCTGGAGTTCCCATTCAACCCCTGGTTTGGGAACTTCCATATACTGAAGTGTGACCCTGAAAAAGCAAAAAAAAAAAAAAAAAAGATGGTGATTTCACTGGAGTAGAGGGAGAAGCCCAGGACTGAGGCAGACTATCCCCAAGATTTCAGTTAACATTTACTGATAGAGGCAGGTGGTCCGCATACAGGTGCTCACAGAATTGTCCCTCGTCTTTGTCCAAAACGTCTGCTCCAAATTAAAGTTTCAGAGGACGCAATCTGTCATCACGTTAGAAGGGATCTCAGAGCTGATGAGGAACCCACTCTAGTTAGAAAGTCACTCTCCCTTGCAGGAAGAGCAAGAACCAGTCTCACTCTCACTTGGAAAGTTTTTTTTCTAGGATATGAATCGGTTTTACCTTCATCTGACTGCCTCTGCTCCTCTCTCCCACCAGAAGCTTCCGCCGCTGGTGATGGGAACAGGGTTCCCATCCAGGGTAAGGTCCGTGGCTGGTGCAGCTGCACGGCCGGCGGGCCGGCTCCTGAAAACAGCCAAGCCTCAATGCCCACAGGTGCTGGGAAGCTCCAGCCTCGAACACGTGGAGAGCGGGGCCAGGTAAGCGAGAGAAGCAGAGGGAGGTCCTGCTTTGGCGAGGCCCACTGAGGCTCAGCCAGCCCGGGCCGCCGCTGGTAACACAAACCCTGCGCAAAGCTTACTACGGACCGGCAGGCACCAGCGGCGCGCACACGCGGGTCTCGGCGAGGAGCGAGCGCGCCGCCTCGGAAGGGCCTGCGCGCCTCGGGGCCGCAGGAGCAGCCTCCAGCCCCCACCTCCCCCCGGCCACGGCGCACGGTCGGGACCCCAGGCGGCGGCCAGAGGAAGGCTACCGGTGAGGGGGCGAGGCCATCAGCCTATCTCCCGTACAACCGCCCGGCCCTGTGCCCCCTCCTCCCAGCCTCGCAACCCCGACCCCGACTCCCAGCCCCGGCAACCCCCGAGCCTCGCACCCCGAGCCCTATCCTCAAACCCGGCCTGGCCCCTCACCCCCAGCGTCGGCCTGGTCCCCAGCCCACTCCCCTGGCCCAGCCCCCCCACGCCCCCAGCCCGACTCTGGCCGCAGCCCCGCGCCGCTCACCTTCCCGGCCACCCGGCCGAGCCGCACGATACCCAATTTGAAGTCGGTCATGGCCGGGCCTGCGCTCGGCCGGCGGCGCCGCTCCCTCGGGAGGCGCCGGGGCCGGGGCGGGGCCGCAGCGCGCCGGGCGGGCCAGGCAGACGACTCCGGGTCGGAATCGGGGCCAGGCAGGCGGGCGGGCGGGACGAGGCTGGGCCGGACTCGGGCCGCCGCCGCCTGGCGCCCGCCGGACCTGCCACGCGCCGCCGCCGCCGCCGCTGCCGCGCGCACCACCGCGAGCGGGGCCAGAGGCGGGGCGCGGCGCGGACACACCCCCGCCCGCCGCTGCCTGGCCAATCGTGGGGCGCGCACTGCACCGGCCGGCGCGCGCCGCCATGCCGCGGCCAATGACAAGAGGGCGAATGCGCCGGCGCGCTGAAGAGCAGGGCGAGCGCGGGGGAGGGGCGCGGCCGGGGGCGGTGCCTGCGCGGCCGCCCCGCGCGACGTCAGTTTCGCGGGAAGCTTTGTGCGGGAGGCGGCGCTACCGGCTCCCGGCTCCAATCTCCCGTCTGCTACCTAGCCCCTGCCCCGCGCCCGGCCCCTACACCTCGTGGAGAGCGGCCTGGCTCCGCATCTCGGGCCGTCCAGGCCCTGCAGGTCAGGGCCCCTGCGGGACTGACTGCGGCTCCCGGTAGACGGCTCCCAGCCCGCGGACAGCAGGCAGGAGGCCAAGGTGGGGACGGGGCCCCGGAGCCCGGGGTTGCTGTAGGGTACTGGCTGGGGGGCGGGGGGCAGAGCAGATAGGAGCGAGCCCACCGAACGCTGCTGGATGGCGGGCACCAGCCCGCGCTCCTCCTCCCTGGCCATCCACCTCCTCATAGGGACCCGCGTCAGGACTCCATAGCTCATCATCCGGTTACACTAGCCTTCCCAGGGCCTCGAGCTAGAGCGCTTACAGCCTGGGCCAGTTCCTTCCTAAACCGGAACTCTAAGGCCTGACGACTTTGGGGGGCTCTGCCTGTCTCCTGGCAACCAGTCCAGCTTGCTCTCACTCCCAGCCCCCAATGAAACCATTCTACACCAGGGCACCAAACAAATTAAAAACCCCTGCTCGGGTTCTAGCGAGGGAGGCAGAAAAGGCCCATGGCTAGTGAGTTATATGCCACGTTAGGAAGCGATCAGTGCTGTGAGAAACAAGAGCATTAGGGAGCTGGGGTCCTGGGGAAGGAGGTGGGCAGAGCAGGCCTCTTTGACAAGTAATTTGAACAAACTGGGTTGAGGAGGGGCGAGTTGTGTGCAATATAGGGCAAGCATTCCTAGCAGCAGGAAGGGCCAGTGTCCAGGGAGCACATTTGGAGCGTCTGAGCCGTGGAGCTGGCCATTGTGACCAGACTGGAGTGCATGAGAGCAATAGGGGACAAGGCCAGAGAGGTGGGGACTGGAAAGGGGTCATGTCAGCTCCCGTGAGGACTTGGACTTCTACGCTCAGGAAAGAGTCCGTGGAGGATTGGAACAGAGGAAAAGCTCTTCAGTGACTCACACTGGCGGATGGAGACAATGGGGAAAGAACGGAAGCAGGGAGCCTGTTGAGGAAGTTCATGCAAATACCAGTCCAAGAACTGACGGTGTTTGGACGCCTGTGGTGACAGTGGTGTGTGGCAGTCAGGGCAGCCCTGGTTATGCCGCAGTAACAAACGACTCTAAATTCTCAGTGGCTTAGCAAAATACAAATGTATTCTCACTCATGCTACATGTTAGGGTTATAAAGGCAGTTAAATAACGACTAGAGTTCAGGGAGGTGTCCAGCCAGGGTAGAAATTGGGCATTCATGAGCACATTTGTTGTACATAAAGCCGCATAACTGGATGAGCTCACCATGGGAGAAAATGCAGAGAGAGAAGAAGAGAGGTACAAGCTTGAGCCCTGGGTACTCTCATATGAAGGGGGAAGGAAGGCTGGAAAGAGAAGGAGTCAGTAAAGAGAACGAGGGTGTCTGGTGGAGGGAAGCCAGTGAGCGAGAAGCCAAGGGAAGTGTGAACAGACACGAGGGGTCAGCCTTGTCAATGCTGCCGATAGGTCCTGGACGGCCAGTGCTGGGGATCAGTCAATACATCGTGCAGCACCAGGGCACTGGGGACCTTGAGAAGTAAGTGGAGGGGCAATAACTCCAACAAAATGGGCTAGTTGGGGGTCTAAGGGAAGGATTAAAGACCTTGTAACTGGAGTTCCTGAAGTGGCGAAGGATCCGACTAGGAACCATGAGGTTGCAGGTTCCATCCCTGGCCTCGCTCAGTGGGTTAAGGATCCAGCGGCAACAGCTCTGATTAGACCCCTAGCCTGGGAACCTCCATGTGCCATGGGTGCGGCCCTTAAAAAAAAAAAAAAAAAAGACCTTGCAATCGAGAGCTCTTCTATAACGTTTCTGGTGAAAACAGAGCAGGAAAAAAATGAGCCAAAGCAAGAAAGAAAAAGCAAGTCAAGAGAGATGGTTGGTTTCACTTGATCTTACCCAAAGGCCGAGAAGCCAGAGAGATGGTTGGTTTCATGGTGGGAAAGGAAATAGCACGTTGCCTGCCGGTGGGAACAAGCCCAACCAAAGGAGAACCATCGAGATGATCGCCTGAGTGGGGAGCGTGGGGGCTCAGCAGGAGTGACTGGAGTGCGGGTGGTTAGCTCGCCTGCATTTGGAGGGGAGTGGATGTGGATGCGGGACTCTGGGGCATTCTCTTCTTTAAGTTCCTGGGCCAGGGATGGAACCTGCACCAAAGCTGTGACCCCAGGCTGCTGCGGTGACAATGCCAGCTCCTTAACCTGCTGTGCCACAAAGGAACTCCTGGGGAGTTCTCTCTCTCTCTCTTTTTTTTTTTTTTGTCTTTTTGTCTTTTTAGGGCCACACACAGAACATAAGGAGGTTCCCAGGGTAGGGGTCTAATCGGAGCTACAGCTGCCGGCCTACACCACAGCCACAGCAACAATGCCGGATCCTTAACCCACTGAGCGAGGCCAGGGATCAAACCCACAACCTCATGGTTCCCAGTCGGATTTGTTTCCACTGCGCCACAACGGGAACTCCAGGGGAGTTCTCTTCTGCTGAGAACTTTCTTCCTCCTCAAGTCAGCAGGAAATGAGGCCGTCAGCTAAAAGTGAGAGGGGGCAGATGGTGGTGGTCCCAGGAGAGCGGCTCCGAGGACAGGGGAGCTGGGAAAAGACGGGATGAGAGCATCGAAGGGAGGCGGTCCCAGGTCTTGCCCGGGGCTTTTGAGTTGGGTGAGGAAAGGAGAGAGGGGACAGATCCGCGGGTTGGAGGTCCCCTCACAGTCCAAAGGGTTGTTGACAGAGGGAGTGGCGAGGAGAGGAGGGATTGAGAGCCCTGCGGACCTGACACCACGCGGGGCGCAGGTGCTGGTGGTGATCGTGCCATCTGCTGACGTGTGACAAAACCACCCCAAAACTCACGGCTTAAGGCAGCATTGACTTACTTTGCGCGGTTCTGCGACTGACCAGGGACCTTCCCTTCCACACGGTGTCAGCTCCCTTCACTGGGGCTCAGCTAGGAGTTCGCCTGGAGCTTCTCACTTCTCGTCTTGGTCTGCTGTCGCTGGCGGCCTAGGCATGGAGCTCCGTTCTAGGGGACAGGTGGGCCTCTGCTTGAATCCCGCCTCGGGCAAGCCTGGAGTTCGTGCAGGAGGCCTGGGCGTAAGAGCCTAAGTCCCGGAAAGTGCAAGTCGTTGATGGGCTGCCAGTGGGACAGGCTGCCTCCTTGTCTGTCCTCTGGCCCCCCATGATTTGGGCTCTTCCCACATGAAGACTCCAGCACCACCACCTCACCAGGGCTCTAGGCTTGGAATCCAGCAGCTAGCAACACTCCGTGGGGAAGCACAGGGTAAGCGAATAGACACACTGTGCAAGAGGGGGACGGGGGTTGCCCTTGCAGCCGCAGGCATCCGTCACCACGGTCCTCTAATCCCCCCCCCAACCCCCGGCAAGTGGTGCCCTAACCCACCGTTTGGGCTATTCTCAGCTGCTCCCGCTGCCTCCTGGCCCCATGTGCTCAGTCACCTTCCCTTTTCCATAGCAGACTGGCCATGTTGGAGCAGCTTTCTCAGCCTGCTCGCCTGTACAAAGTTGGGGCCTGACACCTCTTTTATTTTGAACTTTGTTCTTTTTTGTTTAAGCAGATACAACCGCTTAAAGCTTTGTGGATTTTCTGTGTATCAAATTATAACTCACTTAATTAGATAAAAGCTACCCTGCAGATATCTTGCAGCGGCCCCTCTCTCCTGTGGGGGATGAGCCTGGTGTTGCGGGACAATGACCTCAAGACACTTGGAAAACTTTCTGCATGGCCGACAGCGTCTGTGAGGGTTCCCTCCCCTGGAAACCCTTCAGAGGTCTTAACAAGGGGTCATATCCCTCGCCTTCGGATTTTTTTTTTTTTTTTTTTTGTGTGGCTGCACATGTGGCACATGGAAGTTCCTGGGCCATGGGAGTTCCCATCGTGCTCAGCAGTTACGAAACCTGACTAGGATCCATGAGGACATGTGTTCGATCCCCAGCCTCGCTCAGTGGGTTAAGGATCTGGCGTTGCCATGAACTGTGGTATAGGTCACAGACGAGGTTCGGATCCCGCCTTGCTGTGTCTGTGGTGTAGCAGCTTAGCTCCCATTCGAACCCTAGCCTGGGAACCTCCATATGCCTCAGGTGCAGCCCTAAAAAGACAAAAGGAGTTCCCGGGCCAGAGATTGAACTGGGGCCACTGCGGTAACCAGAGCCACCACAGGGAACTCCCTCATGGTGTCACTTCTTCCCTTGAGAACTTTTGCTGCCTGGAAAGCCTGGGATTGAGAAATAGTTTTTACTTTCCAACTGCAAGACTTAGCTTGAAATGTTCCTTCCAGCTTCTGCTGGAACATGGACTATTACTGCTTTGGTTCATTTCTCTTTATTTCACTATGGCGTCAACAACGGAAAGAAGCTGGTTGGCCCTTGAAGCTTTCCGCCTGGGAAATGAGATGATTCGATCCATTTTCTGTCTTCCACGTTACCACAGGCAATGGTCGGGCCACTTTCCTGCCAATACTCGACCTGGCTCACTGTTCTCCAGCCTTCCCCAGCGGTGTCCCCACTGCCCTGCCGGAGTCCTCCTGCTGCCCGATTCCAGAGTCAGTGCAGGTTTTAGAATCTCGTTACGGCAGTGTCTCGCTTCTAAGTGTCAGGGTCTGTTCCAGGCATCTGCTGGTGCATAAAAAATGACCCGGACCTTATTAGCTTAAAACAACTGTGGGAGTTCCTGGCGTGACTCAGCAGTTACCGAACCTGACTAGCATCCAGGGGGATGAAGGTTCGATCCCTGGCCTCGCTCAGTGGGTTAAGGATCTGGCGTTGCCACGTGCTGTGGTGTAGGTTGCAGATGCAGCTCGGATCCCTCGTTGCTGTGACTGTGGCATAGGCTGGTGGCTACAGCTCCAATTGACCCCTAGCCTGGGAACCTCCATATACTGTGGGTGCAGCCCTAAGAAGACAGAAGAGACCAAAAAGAAAAACCCCAACCCCCCAAAAAACCCCAAACCAATTGTGGATTTTCTCATGAATCCATGATCTAGACTGGGCTCAGCTGGTACCTTCTCCTGCTGTTGGCTGCTGTGGTAAGTTGTCTCAAATTGTCGCCATAGATTCCTTTCCTCCATTGGTCGTAGGACTGTTTTGACGCGTTTACTGAGGTTCTGGGACTTCTGGGCCCAGGCCTGAGGACTGGAAGCTTCACCTCCCTCCCTCTTGGCGGCCTGCCCACAGGTAACAGCTCACTACCTGGAGACCCTCATGCTGTGCAGAACCCCAAGCCACACTTGCTGAGAGGGCTAATGGAAGGGACACACGACCAGCCCCCAGCCAGCCCAGCCACTCCACTCGAGCTGTCATACAACAGCAAAAGGATGTCTTAGATGCTCTGTCCCAGTCAGATCCCACGCAGAGAACAGCCCCCGGCTGAGTGCAGCCTCGTTTTCAGAGTAAGTAGTAAACTGGGGTGCCTTGTTACACAGCAGCAGAAGCTGAAATGGCCAGGGCCTCTACGGCTGCAGTCGTCAGGGTGTGCGACCGAGGAGGCAGCTCTGAGAAGGTCTCGCTCGTGTCCAGGCTCACCCTCTGTGATCTCGCCAGCGGAGCAACCCGGACCCTCAGGGAGTGAGAACAGAGGCCGCCAGCCCTCCTTAGAGCCTGCAGCTGGTGTGGCATCTCTCTCTGGCAGCTCAGGCAAGTCAAGGGGCCGGGTCGGATCCAACGGGAGGCCGTGGGGCCCGCCGGCTGAATGCGGTTGTTGGGGGGCAGCATTCCTGCAGATGTAGGAGGGGCTGCCAAATCCGCTGGGAAGCAGGGTCCTCGGAGGACAGGAGTCATGAGAATAAGCACTCTCCTTTTTGCTTGGTCTTTTTTGGGCCGCGCCAGCGCCCGTGGGGAAGTCCCCAGGCTAGGGATCAAATCAGAGCTACAGCTGCCGGCCTACACCACAGCCACAGCAACATGGGATCTGAGCCAAGTCTTCCATCTACACCACAGCTCAGAGCCACGCCAGATCCTTAACCACTGAGCGAGGTCAGGAAGCAAACCTCATCCTCCTGGATACGGGTCAGGTTTTTACCTCCCTGAGCACAAGGGGGAGTCCCCCAAATCTTCAGTCTGTTGTCTCCCCCAAACCCATCTCTAGAAGTGCCAGTTCACTTGGGTGCCCAGTGGGCACTTCAGACTCTGCTGGTCATGACTTTCTCCCACTGCCAAAACAACTTGTATCCTGGCTGGTCGTCTCCGTCAAAAAAAAAAAAAAAAAAAAAAGCCACGCTTTTCACCCAGCTGTTCTGGAAAACTGGTCACCTTGACACCCTCCTTCAAGCAATCCCATATTTAACCCACCAGTGGGCGCCGGCACCCTTCTCTAATCCTAGCTAGACTCTCCAGGGTGCCAGCGAATCGGCGCCTGGGTGTCGCGCCCCATCCTTCACCTCTCTCTCCCGCTGCTGCGGGCCAAGAGCCCCCAGCCCGGGGCACAAACCCAGCCTAGCGCTGTCTCTCAGCACCGAGACGCGGGACGGGGGAGACCCTCCCGGGGCGGAGTCTGGGAGGGGGCGTCGGCCCCGCGCGTCCGCTCGGCAGGTGAAGCCGCCGCGGTCGCTGGGGCAGCAGGGGGCGCAGGTGTGCCAGGTTCCCGCGAGCCCCGCGGGCGCTCCACCCGGGCGGCCGGGGCGGGGCGCGGGGGACGGACCGAGGCGGGGCTGGAGGGGGCGTTGCGGGACCAGGGGGAGCAGGCGCGCGGCGGGGTGCGCGTGGTGGCGGGGTGGTGCGGGGGGGCGAGGAGAGGCGGGAACGGGCCAGGGCGGGGTCGGGGCACCGACCGAGGCCGGGCGGGCAGGAGCCGGCTCGGGGCGCTGGCTGGGGAGGGCTGGGAGCTGGCCCGGAAGCGGGGGCCGGGGCCCCGGCGGGGACCGAGGTGGGGGGGTGGGGGCGGTCGGGGAGCGGGGGCCGGGCCGGGGCGGGGCGGGGCGGGGGCGGGGCTCGGAGCGCGGCGGCGGCGGCGGCGGCGGTGGCGGGGCGGGGGCGTCAGT
Organism: Phacochoerus africanus; assembly: GCF_016906955.1. Lineage (NCBI taxonomy): Eukaryota > Metazoa > Chordata > Mammalia > Artiodactyla > Suidae > Phacochoerus > Phacochoerus africanus. The sequence continues at coordinate 279,618,962 of NC_062545.1, forward strand.
GTGCGGCTGCCCGGCCTGGGCCGCGGCATGGGGCGGGTACAGCTTTTCGAGGTCTGCCTGAGCCACGGCCGCGTCGTCTACAGCCCTGGGGAGCCGCTGGCGGGGGCCGTGCGCGTGCGCCTGGCGGCGCCGCTGCCCTTCCGAGGTGGGCGCGGGGTCCGGGGAGGGCCGCACCTGCGGGGCGGGGCGGAGCTCCCGAGCGGCTTCGGTGCTCCGGAGCGGCTTCGGGGGCGCGGGGCCTGGGACCCGCGAGGCCTGGGGACCGCCGACCACCCCCTCCGCCCGGGGCACGGGTCCTGCCGGCGGGAGGGCTGCGGGGCGGCGGGGCGGGCCGCTGACCGCTGGGGTGGGAGGCCAGCGGCGGCCGGGGCGGAGCAGGGAGGCCCGGGTGGCCCAGTCCTTCCGCATCTGCCCTTCCTGTCCTCTCTGCCTACAGGCGGCCAGAGTCGAGGCGGCGGCTTTGAGCCGGTGCACCTCGGCGAAGGCCACTCTGATCTGGACCCAGGACGCCCCCAACCGTCTCTGTAGGGTCTCCGGTCCTCTGCGGCCCTCACCTGCTGGGTGGTCCTCATCTGAAGCCTGGCCCTCCTGGGCTTGCTTTCCCACATACCCAGGGTCCTGGCTCAGGGCCTCCTTCCTGACAGCCCCGCCGAGTGTGCAGATCCCCAGGGGCACTGGCTCACACCCAGTCTAAGGCTAGTTCTAGCGGGCTGGGAGGGTCTTGCTCATCCCAGGGAGCCCAGGCCCCTGGCCCAGCAGGCATCTGGGAGCTGAACCTGAGCCCTCCTGGCCAGTCACTCTCTGCTGGCGCAGACATCTGGGGCTTTGAGACTGGGGATCCGGTTGCTGCGGTGGCACTTGCTAAGGTGCAGGTCTCCTCTGCTGAGATGTGTTTGGGAATTCACACCTTGGCCGGGAGAGGTAGAGTGCGGTGCACAAAGCCACGGCCCAGGGCCTCTCTCCAGAACTCCGGCTCCGGCTGTGAGGCTGTGTGGTGTGTCTGTCCCGGGGTGCCGCTCTGTCTTGGGGGTGCTTGGCTATAACCGCAGCTGCTGGGCCTCCCTCTGGCCTTGGCCCCAGGCCCCTGTGTGGCTGAGGACTGAGAGCCACTGTCCTTCTCTCTGGGCAGCTGCTGCCTCCATCCTGGATGGGTTGGACCCCAGACTTTCTCACTCTTTGAGGCACCAGGGGTCTAGGAAGAAGCTGGTTGTAGGATGCCTCTTGTCAGGCGAGCAGCTGTGTGGCGCCTCCTCCCGTGACTGGTGGCCTCTCTCCTGCTCTCCATTTAGAGTTCGGGGTCTGGGTGGGGTAGGTGTGGTTGTGGGAGCGGCACAGTGGGGACAGTGCAGCTTTTCTCTGGGGCACGAGCCAGAGGTAAGAGGTGCATGTGGCTAGTAGGCTTCTGGCTTCGGGGCTGGTGCCATGCAGCCCACGGGACAGAGGACAGACGGACACCCTCTGGTAGCTGGGGCCCAGGGCAGACAGGCCATTGCTGACCGTGGTGAAGGAGTGACATGAGCTGTGCATGACTAGCTTCGGCTGAGCAGAGCCCTCTAGGCTCCCTGTGGTGGGTGGAATGTGGCTGGATGGACAGCTGGGGTGCAGGATCGAAGGAGCCCCTTCTGATAATCCTGACTATAAAAGTACCCGCTGAGCCCTGGGTAGGGGAGGAACAGGTCAGGTCACGGGCCAGCCTGGGAGTTGCTCAGAGCGGGTACCAAGCAGCTTGCCCTCCAGGGGCAGAGGGGGTATGGCTGCCTGGGCTGCTGGAGGGCTCCAGGCCTGCCTGGGGTGGGAAAGGAAAGCCGGGGTTCTTTGTCTTTCACTCGGAAGATACTTGTTGGGCTCCTGCTACCAGCCAGTGATGCAACAGGGAGGCCCCCCAGGAGGACACAGAGGATGGGGGCACAGGCCTCTAAACGCTTGACTGAGTGATGACCTGCACTCAGCCTTGAGGATGCTGGCAGCTGTGGGAGCTGATGTGGAAGAAAGCCAGGGAAGGAGCCGTTTTCCTGGAGCCCAGGTCTCGACCAGCCTGTAGTTGGCGCTCAGGCGGGGCTGCCCTGTGTTCTGCTCCCGAGGTGGGCGACAAGGGAGGGTGAGGCCCAAACTGCAGCCCCAGCAGCCCCAGCTCTGCCAGCTCCCTGAACTCTGGCCATGGGCTGGGGACCAACGCAGGGGTCCTCCGAGCAGGCCTGGGAGGTGGGCGTGGTCACGCCTGTCGTGTTACAGATTTGGAGAAAGGACAGAGGGAAGTGGTTCGCAGGCCAGAGCTGTAGAGAAGAGATGTGTTCCAAGGCCGGGCGTCCAGGTTCGCGGGGGCAGGGGGTGGGGTGGGTGGGAGAGACCTTTGGGACCAGAACAGAAAGAGGAGCAAGCAGAGGTCTTCCTGGCTGGGTTGCAGGTGGTGCATAGGGGGAGGGCTGCTGGACAGGTGAGTGTGTTGGCTCAAGAGGAAAGTTCCAGAAGTCACTGTGATGCAGAATCCCTGTGATGATTTTGGAGAACCAGAGCAGCCTCAGGCTGCCCAAGACTGATTGGTGCCTGCCTTTTGTCATGCGTCCAAGCACTGTTAGAACTGAACACTTCAGGGGTTCCCGCTGTGGCTCAGGGGGTTAAGAATCTGACTGGTGGTGCAGAGGTGCGGGTGTGATCCCCAGCCTGATGCAGTGGGTTAAAGGATCCGGCATTGCCATAGCTGTGGTGTAGGTCACAGCTGAAGCTCAGATCCAATCCCTGGCCCAGGAACTTGCGCTTCCCTGTGCCACAGGGGACCATAAAAAAGCCCAAACACGTCAAACGTAGAGGGCACCATGGGGTGCCGTCCCTTTGCCAGAACACACCTGGCCCTGCCTCACCTCCAGAAGCAGCCACCCCGCACAGAGTAGGAGGGACAGGCCTGCTGTGTGTCCAGCCCCTGAGCCTCCACTGTTCTCCTTTGCAGGGGAGAGTAGACAGGGCGGTTTGACCCCAAGGCAGTGATTGGAGGCTGCTCACCCAGGCAGGGTCCCCACGTGGCCTCAGCCTGCCGGCAGCTTGTTGAGAAGCTCGCAGAGTTCAGGCCCATCTGGAATGACCAAGGGTCGACTTGTTTTTTTGGGGTCAGGTGCTCCTGCGGCTTCTTCACCTTAATCCTGGGGCCACGTCCAGGCCGAGCGGGTGACTGTTTTCGCTGCCCTGCTGTGGGACACGGGGGCTCTGCCTAGATGGTTTGCGGTTAGGGGCGGTGTTGCTGGAGGATCCTGAGGAAATAGGGGGAGATTCTGAGAACTGCTGGACCTCCTGGCGTGTGTGTAGAATTGCCTGGTTTTTCTCCGGGGCCTTCGTTGGTCTGCGCTTGGATCGCTGTGGAGGGAGTGTCTGTTTTTCTACCTCCTCTGTGACACTTGTCAAAATAGTTAATAGTTGCTAAGTTATCTGCGTTTCCCCAAATCCTAGTGAGGTGACACATTTCTTCTTTTATCTGCTGCTACGTGAAGGTCACAAGTAACAAATCACCCCTAGTATTCCACGGTGATCTGGTGTTGTCACTGCTGTGGCTCGAGTCATGGCTGCGGTGTGGTTTCAGTCCCTGGCTTGGAAACGTGTGTGTGTCTCAGGTGCAACCAAAAACAGGAAAAAAAAAAAAACCCAAAACCAAAAAACCCTAACCTAAGTGGTTTTATCATAGCTTGTGGTGTCGTGCGCTAGGAATTTGGACAGAGGGGGTTCCCGTTGTGGCTCAGCAGTAACGAACCCGACTAGTATCCATGAGGATGAGGGTTTGATCCCTGGCCTCCCTCAGTGGATTAAGGATCAATGCCATGAGCTCCTGTGTAGGTTGAAGACGCTGCTTGGATCCCGTGTTGCTGTGGCTGTGGTGTAGGCCAGTGGCTGCAGCTCCAATCTGACCCTTAGCCTGGGAACCGCCATGTACCACAGGTGTGGCCCTTAAACAACTAAAAAAAAAAATGGGGGCAGAGGTGGGTGATTCTTGAGCTCCAGGTGCCATCCACTGGGGTCCCTCAACAGTGCACAGCTGGCACCGGACCAGTCCGGGGACCACTGTGCCCCTCCAGCATCCTCTGTCCCTAGCACTCCCAGGGCAGCCCAACCCCAGGGGAGGTGGGCAGCCCTCTCCACGGGAGGTGTTGAAAGCAGGGTGGTGTCTGGCATCCACCAGCATGTCTTCTATTCGCTCTGTAGTCAGGCTTCCCCTCCTCTGCCTGTTCCCCATGTTTCTTTTGGGCTGTCTTAGTCTGTAGGAGCGCCTCAGTGTCCCAGACGTCCAGGGTGGGAACAGTTCCAGGTCTGGCTCTAGGAGGGGGCGACTGATGGAAGGTGGATTAGAAATGAGGGCTGAGGCCCAGGTGGTGAGGCTGGGCTGGCCTGGAGGCTGAGGGCCGGTCACGGGCAGTGCTGATGGGCTGGAGGACGAGCCGCAGGTGCATGGCGGGTGAGCAGCAGGAGGCCGTGTTGGCAAGGTGGGGCCAGCTGGGGGGATGGTGGACATAGTCTGTGTGGCTGACCCCTGGCCCTGGGCATTTGAGACCTCAGGTCTTCCTGCCTGGTGGGTCTGTCAGGAGGGCGTCAGATTCTGAGTCACTTTCCCTTCACCTGTCCGTCAAGTTGGGGAAGGCAGAGGAGCTGGGCAGACAGGCTAAAGCCTTTGGCCTTGACTCAGCCCTGCAGGGAGGGGAAGGATGGACAGAGCTGCAGGGCCCCCCGTTGCTGAGCTCCCGTCCCCCACCCTGCTTGTGTCTCCAGTTGTAGCGTCCTCTCTGGTGAGCAGCTGCAGCTGAGCCTGGTCCAGCCATGGCCTTCTGACCATCATGGACTCTGGGCACAGGTCTCTTGGACTGACCAGGATGCCCCTGGGCTGCCACAGTTCCTGCTTTGCGTGCTTCCTCTGGGGAGTGGGGCGTCTGCATGCAGGAATCAGCTCTCCTGGGCAGTACTGGCCCAGGAAGCCCAGGGTGTCCCCACCCTCCGGTGCCAGACTGCTAGGTTCCCTACCTGCCCAGGCTGGTCTGACCACATTCCTGCAGAGTGCGCTGGTGGCCGCTAGCTTCCTGGAGCAGGAAGGAGTGCCTCTCAGCCTGACTGACTTACCTGACACCTGCAGAGCGGTTGGGGTTGGAGGTCAGCTGCCCCACAGCCTCTGCTCATCAGCGCTGCTTTCCCAAGCATCCCCTGTAGGGAGCCGACTTTTCACCGGTCCGGTAGGGTTGGGGGTTGCCTAGCGGCCATCTGGGTGATCACCGGGGCCTTCCTGTTCTGGACCACAGGCCAAGTGGAACTTCGCGCCTCCCGCCTGGGCTCCCGAGGAGCACCCCGAGATGTGGGATAGGCAGGAGGTGTCCCGCCTTCCCAGGGCCTCGCTGGTGCCACTGCCTGGTCCCCAGTGCTGCCAGTCCTGCCTGAATCTCTGTGCTGTGGCCCAGGAGGGCCCAGGCCAGCAACTGGCTGGGGCTCACGCGATTCCTTCTTGCAGCCATCCGGGTGACCTGTACAGGGTCCTGCAGGGTCTCCAACAAGGCCAACGACGCGGCGTGGGTGGCGGAGGAGGGCTACTTCAACAGCGCTCTGTCCCTGGCCGACAAGGGTGAGTCTGGGAACCTCCTTATCCCACCTGGTGATCTGCTGCGGCAGCTCTTGCTCGGGATGGGGTCTGTCTGTCTGCCCTGCCTCTCCATCTGCCTCTGGGCCCCCGTGCTGGCTCGCCCTCTGCTAGGACTGTGCACTCTGATGCTGCCTGAGAAGGGCTGGGTGCTGAAGAGGGCCCAGCTGCTCCTGGATTTGGATGGGTTCTTGCCCCCCATCCTTTGCCCAGGCCACAGCCCTGTGCTGCCAAGGTGCTGGAGACAGAGGCTGGGAGACCCGGCAGCCAGCAGCAGTGTGAGCTGGTCTGCTGTGGGCCTGCTTCCTTGCTGGGCCCTGCGATGTCACCAAGAGGCTCCTGAGGCCCCGTCTTCCCCATCCTCCTTTCTGTCTCTGCAGGGAGCCTGCCTGCTGGAGAGCACAGCTTTCCCTTCCAGTTCCTGCTTCCTGGTGAGAGCCCAGCCTGACCAGACCTGGCCTGGTGGCGACAGCTGGCAGTGGAGCGGGGGGGGCGGGGGGGGGGGGGGGGGATGTGGAGTGGGAGGTGAGGCAGGGGGCAGTCGGGTGCCAGTCCTTTGCTCTCTCTCCAGCCACAGCGCCCACGTCCTTTGAGGGCCCTTTTGGGAAGATTGTGCACCAGGTACGGGCCACCATTGACACGCCACGTTTTTCCAAGGATCACCAGTGCAGCCGCGTGTTCTATATCTTGAGCCCCCTAAACCTGAACAGCATCCCAGACATCGAGGTGAGCCTGGAGCGTGGCCTCCTGGGGGCCCCACCCTTGCTGATGCCCTGTCCCCAGCAGAGGTGAGGCACCTAGGGTCTGGAAGAGCAGTGGCCCCTCTGTTCTGAGCCGACTGGGCCATGTTCAGGGGCCCCAGGGATTCAGCCTGACCACACCTGACAACCCTGCTCTCCGCCCTCCTCCCCAGCAACCCAATGTGGCCTCCACCACCAGGAAGTTCTCCTACAAGCTGGTGAAGACAGGCAGCGTGGTCCTCACGGCCAGCACCGATCTCCGAGGCTACGTGGTGGGGCAGGTGCTGCGGCTGCAGGCTGACATCGAGAACCAGTCAGGCAAGGACACCAGCCCTGTGGTGGCCAGTCTGCTGCAGGTCAGAGTCACTGCCAGGCCGTGTCCCCGTGGGACAGAGGAGGGCTAGGTGGCTGGCGTGCCCAGGCTCACCGGCTGGCCCCTCCCCAGAAAGTGTCCTATAAGGCCAAGCGCTGGATTTATGACGTGCGGACCATCGCAGAGGTGGAGGGTGCCAGCGTCAAGGCCTGGAGGCGGGCTCAGTGGCAAGAGCAGATCCTAGTGCCCGCCCTGCCCCAGTCGGCCCTGCCGGGCTGCAGCCTCATCCATGTGGACTACTACCTGCAGGTGCCAGGGGTGCAGGGGTGCCGTGGGGGGAGGGTCCAGCGGCCTGGCTCCTCACTCCCGCAACCTCCCCAGGTCTCCCTGAAGACTCCGGAAGCCATTGTGACCCTGCCAGTCTTCATTGGCAATATCGCTGTGAACCAAGTTCCACTGAGCCCCCGGCCAGGCCCAGGGCCACCTCCGGTAGTGCCCTCTGCGCCACCCCAGGAGGAGGCAGAGGCTGTGGCCAGTGGACCCCACTTCTTCTCGGACCCTGTCTCTCTCTCCACCAAGAGCCACTCGCAGCAGCAGCAGCCGCCTGCAGCCTTCGGCTCTGTGCCTGGCGCCCCTGAACCCCATCCTCCGGATGGCAGCCCCGCCCCCCACCCTCTGCCCCCTCCCTTGTGTATCTCCACAGGTGCCACCGTCCCCTACTTTGCAGAGGGTTCTGGAGGGCCGGTGCCCACCACCAGTACCTTGATCCTACCCCCGGAGTACAGCTCGTGGGGCTACCCGTATGGTGAGTGGGGGCCTGGGGCCTGGCGGGGAGGGGGCGCCACGGGCCCCTTGCAGACCCGCCTCTCTCCCTGCAGAGGCCCCACCATCCTATGAGCAGAGCTGCGGCAGTGTGGACCCCTGCCTGACCCCCAGGAGCTGACCGCATGTCGCCTTCTCTGGACGGGCTGACCTCTGTCCTGGGACCTGGCTCCCAGGGCCTTGTGCCTTCACTCCCGGCCTGGCCCGGCCTCCTCAGGACCCGCCGCTGCCCGGCCGTTCCCCGCGGCCTCTGCCTCTGGCCCAGCCTCCGCGGCTACCCTGCAGTCGGGCTCTCCCCGGGGGTTGGGGGCCTAGAGAGGCGCGGTGTAAATAAAGCGCATCATCTGTAGAGCTGGGCACTGCGGCGAGTCGGGCGACCTCCTCCGCCGGACGTGGGCTTGTGGCGGGCGCGCAGCCCCGGGAGGTGGGCTGGGGGCCCTCCTTGGCCCCGCCCTCCCCGCAGGACACGCCCCGTCCCTTGGCCCCGCCCCCGTCCGGCGCGCCCCGCGCTTCCGCTCTAGGTCCCTCCTCCTTCCGGGTGCGCAGCGGGAGGGCGAGCAGGGGCAGCTCTGGCAACTGTGGCTGGCGCTCAGCTTCCAGCTTCTGCTGCAGGATGTGCTTTCGGAGTCGAGATGTGCTTGACTGGAGCCTCAGCGTTAACTCCAAGTGGCCTTGTGAAAGCGGAGCAGACAGCCCTGTTCCGTTTACTTTATTAGCGCACACCGGAGGGGTTGCGACCCGGCACCCACCGCTCCAAGCAATAAAGTTTAGGCCTCGTGCGCCAGAGGAAGTCCTGTCGGGGGTGAGGGGGCGGGCTTCCCCAGGTCCCTTATCCTTGCCTTGACGTCTCATGCCCCTGCCGACATCACTGCCATGTCCAGCTCGGGGATGCTGCTTCTCTCCCAGCCAAGGGTGAACAACACGAGCCCGCTCCCGTGGTCTACATTTCAAAGGACTGCCGTCTGGGACTCTAAAAACCCAGGGGCAAACGAAAAATCAAGGTTTGAGAAAGCACCGTTTCCTAAAGGGGTATCTTGCAGACGCTACAGAGGGCCGGTAAACACCCTGTGTGCCAGGATCCTGGGATGTGCTTTGGGAAACTGCCGGTGGTATTGAGGCTTTTGAGGTCTGCCATGTGGCGAAGGGGTGACCTTGGCTAGGGGTGTCAATTACCTTAGTCTATTGTAGTAAGCTCGTGGGACCCTGCGGGGACAGGTAGAGCACCTCCCCTGCCAACCCCCCATAACATGGTAGAAGCTTTTTTCTTGTGCCTTTAACAGTCTAGACGTGGAAGTTTTGGGCTTGGTAGCACATCTGTCATTCTCAAGTCGAGGTTTCCACTCCTGGGTCCAGGATGTCTGTTCCAGTTTTCACCATCACGCATCTTACCGGGCTTGTAGCTCCAAGTTCTGGTGGCATAGGGTGGAGGTAATCTGCCACCACTTTTGCACAGTGTCGCACTGGCCACTTTTCTCAGCTGGAAATGTGCAGGCAGCCATGTACTCTCAAATGTCACAGTCTATGGGACAAGGAGAGGGTGAGAACTGGAGAAGAGCACACAGCATGCCACAAGCAGGATAATCTGTGAAACATCTGCTGGAAACTGCAGCCTCATAGCTGAGAGTCTTTTGAGTATCCTCTCTGCCTCCTGACAGTTGTGTGGCCTTGAAGGCACTCCCCTGTTTTGGTTTGCTCACTTGCAGAACATGGATAAAAACAATGTCTGCCTCTCAGGACTCACCTGGTGGTCACAGTCAACACATCTAACACATCCTCTGCCCAGAACGGCACCCAACGTCGGTGGTCAGAAACATGAGGGTAGGGCTGGTGGGGCTCATGGTGCAAAGTGGGAGTAAAACCTGCTTCTGACACATTCATTTACATTTGCTATTCACTTAGTAAAGGATTTTCCTCCACATCTTAACTCATTTATTCATTCAACAGATATTTTGTCTCTTGCATGCCAAACATTGTTCTAGGTACTAGGATGTACAAAGCACAAATCCCTGACTTTTTGGACTTCCATTCTAGTGGGGCAGACAATATGGCAATGGAATGCTATGGAGCAAAATAAAGTAAGTTTTGCCGTGCAGTACTGTCTTTAAGTAGGGGCAAGGGGACACTTCCTGAAGCGGTGGTATTTAAGACTCAAGGGTTGTCAAGAAGTTAGCTACATATACACCTGAACTACAAGTGTTTTAGAGAAGGGGCAGACTAGGGCCGAAAGCAGGAATGCAAATGGAGAGGAGGGTGCCAGAGAGGTAGGAGTGGGAGAAGGCAGGTTGGGTGCAGGCCACAGGACAAATGCTCTTGAGCTCCCCATCCTGAGGCTCCCGGCCTGCAAGGAGCTGACTTGGGCGGATGCCCTCGAAACTTGGGAAGGCTTCCTTTGTACTCACCATCGTCCATCACCTCTTCTGCACCTGTGTGTGCTGTCAATGTTTGACTTAGTTGAATTTTCCTGGAGTCTCACCTCCCATGAGATGGAGCCCTCACAGGAGCGAGGCCCAGATTAGCCTTTGACTCAGGGCCTCCTCAGTTTCTGCTGTGAAGACTGGCCAGAGAACCCTGCTTTCAATCTGTTTCTTTCCTCCACTCCTACAGGATGGGAGAGACAGGTTTGGCTGTGGGGGTGTGGGTCGCCCAAGCCAGTTTATGTGGTGCTGTCCAATGAAGGCTGCTTGATTTGCAGGAACGGTCTTGCGTGTGCCTAACTGGGGGGCTTGCAGGTAGGCTGCGGTGATTGGGAGGCCGCCCAGGTGGCGCACACTTCCTCACTGGAGCGCACCCCCAGAGCCAGGCATCTTCCCCTACCAAAGCATGCCCCCATGGGGACTAGCCTCGCCACTGGGACACTTCTCACGCGGGACACTGCCCCCAGGCAGGGCACACCCTCCTAGAGGGACACCTTCCCGTATCAGAGCACCCTCCCCCACACTCCGGACATGCCCCCTGGAGGAGCACCGCGGCGCTGGGGCATTTACACTAACTGAGGCAGCACCCCTAATGGAGGCAGCCCTTCCCACTGGGACATCCCCTCTCCCCGGCTTAGGCAACTTTTTCAGACAGGACGTCCCCCCCCGCCCCGCCCCAGCCATCTCCCCACCCACGCCAAGCACTCCCCAAAACCGGAGCACTCCCACCCCCGAGCTGATTCTTTCCAACCGGATACTGCCACAACTGGGGCACCCCTCCCAGCCCCACACAATCCCCACCCCGGCACCGCCCTAGGACGCAAGTCGGGGTCCGCCTCCTGCGAAGGCCGACGGAGTCGACGTGTGTCCGGGGTTAGAGGTCAGGCGGCCTCCCGCACCCCGGCCAGCCCGCCAGAGGGTCTATGCAAAGAGAGAGGAGCCTGTGCTCGCGGGACGACAAGGGGGCGACGACGTGCAGCGCCGCGACGCCTCCGGAAGGCCGCTGCGCCGGGCCCCGCCCCTGTCGCCCCTGCCGCCCGCCGCCGCGCTCCGGTTCCGGCCCGCGCAGGCCCGCGCCGCGGACGCCGCTCTCGGGCGCAGCGCGCAGGCGCGGGCGGGGGCGCAGGCGCAGACGCGCGCGGCCGGCCCCGCCTCGCCCTGGGCCGCGAGGCGCGGGCGGGGCGATGGCGCGCGGGAGGGGCGGGGCCACGCTGCGGGCCCGGGCCATGGCCGCCGCCGATGCCGAGGTGAGGAGCGGGCCGGCGGCGGGCGCGGGCGCGGGCACGGGCGCGGGGCGGGCGCGGGCCGGCGGGCCGGGCGGGCCGGGCGCGCGGGCGGGGGCGCGAGCGGGCGGGGGGCGGGCGGGCCGGCGCCTCCCCGCCGCCGCGCCTCAGGCCGAGGCCGGGCCGCGGCGGCCGGGCGTCCGGGCCGCGCTGCGCGGGGCGCGCTTTGTGCGGGCGGGCGAGGCGGGGGCGCGGGCGGGGAGAGCCGCCGCCCGCCGCCGCCGCTCGCGCCCGCGCCCCCGCCCGCGGGCCCGGCCGGGAGCCCGGCGCGAGGGGCGGAGGACAAAAGGGAAAGTGGGGCGAGCCGGCCAAGTTGGCGGCGCGAGCCGAGGCGAGGCTGTGCGCTCCCGGCGCCGCTCCTGCGCCCCGCTGACCTTTCACTTTGTTCCGAATAGGATGGCTCGGTCTTTAAGGAAAAGTTGGCTGGTCCGGCGCGCTTCTCCCCGGACAATGCTGCCGGCCCGGGGGCTGTCAGGAGCAGGAATGCACGACTTCAGTTTATTTCTGGGCAAACTGCTCAAACGGGCTTTGGATGTAAAAAGTTCCATCCCTTTGTTACTGTTCCGGGCCTCCCCCTTGCTGGTTCTCAAGGAGTTTTTCCCTGGCAGCAGAGAAATCAAACTTGTGAGATGGACCACTAGCTTCCCGCAGCGGGGACAGCAGGGACGAGCAAGCAGGAGGCGGTGTGTCCGTGGAAATGCCGAAGCAGTGCGCTCTTAGGGCCGACATAAGGGACCGCTTTGGAAGAAAGTGATGACCTAGCAGTTTTTCGGTGAAATTACTCCATGTGTAGTAATAACTGCGGGGACTTTTAACGATCAGAAAGCAAAGGTGTGTAATAAAGGCCCTGGTACAATACGCTGGTGCGTAGACTTAGCATGCCTTTATCCAGGAAATGTGCAGGCTTTTAAAATTTACTTTTCCCTCGCATTTTGGGGGGCTGTTATAAGTAAACTGAGAAGGTGCGGGGAAGTGCTTAAATTCATTGCAGGGAGTATTTATTAGCACCTGCAGCATTCCAGGAATGTATTAGGTTCAACAGAATAAACAAGGTGAATTAGATAACCCCGAGTCACGTGTAGGAGAGAAGATGAGTGGTGATTGTGATACCGTTTATTGAGCATCTTATGTGTCGCAGGCACTGCCAGGTCTTCGGCCAAGTCCTCTCATTTAGCTTTCTCTGCTCTGTGCCGCAGGTCCGGGAAACAAGACGTGGAAGAGATGGAATGACTTGGCCTGTCCAGTTACAGGGTTAGCAGTTGTTTGGTGTCTGGCACACAGGAGGTTTTCGATGAATACCAATGAGCAAATCACGCCAACATCTCTGATTCCACAGGCAGCCCTTTTTTTTTTTTTTTTTTTCGGCCGAACCCATGGCATGTGGAAGTTCCCGGGCTAGGGATCGAACCCCAGCCACAGCAGCGACAGTGCCGGATCCTTCACCTGCTGAGCCACTAGGGAACTCCACACAGGCAGCCTTGAATAGAGGGCACTGACACAGCCTGTGCTTACTCAGCTCTTACCTGTGTCCAGCCCTGCCAGAGTGTGCCTGATTTCACTCGTTAAAGCCTGACAGCTTTTAGGTGGGTGCTGTTAGGGTCCCATTTGCACAGGAGCAGACAGGTGCAGTGAGGCCCAGGGTTACAGAGTTCGTGGTGGAGAAGGTGGATGCAGGTGGTCTGGCCCCAGAGCCTGTTGTGCTGTATCTGTGGCGGTTGCTTTAAATTAATGGAAGCTCTGGGCTTAGATTTGTGATTCTGAGTGTTTACTATGGACGTGAGGGGCCTCCTGGACGGTGGGTAGGCCTGGGGTCATCAGTTCCCCCTAAACTGGGAAAGTGGTTCCTGGGTCGGGGCTCACTAATTGCCACATGGTTCAACCATGTTCCTTGTGTTCATGTTCCTAAATTCCGTGGGATTTATCTAACTGCGTATTTATTCTTTCTTCTATTCCTTGACCTAGAAAGACGGTCACCACGTTTACACTAAAAAGAACGGCTGAGGGAGTGAAATACATCCCCCATTTCGTGGTGTAGTAAGTGCGGGCTCCTGGGATTTAAAGTTTGTTCAGGGTCACCTAATGGCTTTTGAGCCAGGAAGAGACTACCTTTCGGCAAGAAGGCCTTCTTGGGCCATTGTTTACTCTTCTAGCAGGGTGGCTACTATGTATCTCTTTCTTTAACCTTAATTTTTGTTTCTTCAAATAATACATGCCCTGCGCATAGTTTAGGATGTCAGTGGCGCCAAGAGACCCTGAGAACGCTGCCGTCCTCTCCTGCCTTTCCAGAGAGGCGGCAGCACTTGACACTCTGTAGAATTTACCTCATGTCTCTCCGTGACATGCTTGAGTTGTCCTGTCTTTGTTCACCGATTTTAGGGGTTATCTGCCAGCTTCCACTAATGGTAGATGACGGTACCAAGTCCCTCGTCCCCTGTCATGTAGGTAGCTCCCCGTTTTGGTTGAATCCATTTCAGCACTGCTGCCAGTCTGTTCAGGTCGTCACTGCGCTTTGCTGAGCTGAGCGCTTACCCCTGATCCTATTTCTTCTCTTGTGCAGCCTTTTTTACTTACCTGGAGTTAATGTTCACTTATTTTTCACAGCCGCTTAAAGATGTGGCATTGCGGCTGCAGCAGCTTGGGTCGCTGCTGTGACGCAGGTTCCATCCCTGGCCCTGGAGTTAGCATAGGCTGCAGGCACTGACCCCCCCCCCCCAATTGCCTGTGTTTCCTTTGCCTGTTCTCTTTGAACCTCAGAATTATGTTGCGGAGACTTTCATCCTGTAGGATCTTTTCCCCACTCAGCCCTGGCAGCGTATCTGTCCGTTCCGAGGTGCTCCTCAGGCACCCTACCCCAGACAGGCTTCCTGGGCCCAGGTCGGGGTCGGTCTGTGCACACGTCATCCTGGGAGCTCTCCCGTCCTGCCTTCTGTGGCTCCCCTCTGGGTGTTCCCTCCTCCTAGTGGTGGATCACGTTTCCAGTGGCTTCCCAGTAGTTTGCTGGGAGGCAAACTTTGGAGACTTGCACGTCTGAAAATGTTTTTATTCTACCACTGCACTTAAAGAGTAAATTTGGCGGGAGTTGCTGTCGTGGGGCAGCGGTAACGAATCCGACTGGGAACCTGAGGCTGTGGGTTCGATCCCTGGCCTTGCTCAGTGGGTTAAGGATCCGATCTGGTGTTGCTATGAGCTGTGGTGTAGGTTGCGGACGTGGCTCGGGTCTGGCGTTGCCCTGGCTGTGGTGGAGGCCGGCAGCTGTAGCAATGATTAGACCCCTAGCCTGGGAACCTCCACATGCCGCCGGTGCAGCCTTAAAAAGACAAAAGACAAAAAAAAAATAAGTTTGGCTGGGCTTGGCACTCCAGGTTTGTTTGGAAGTAACTCTGAAGTTATAGGTCCAGTGTTTTCTGGTTTGCGTTGTTGCTGTCAAGAAGTCCAGCTTGACCCATGTTCCTTAATAAACGCTCTTCCACCTTTAGACTTTGAGGAACCTTGCATCCTCGATTTTCCCAGTTTGCGTGATAGGCCTTTGTGGCAGCCTTCCTTTGTTTATCACGCAGGGAACCCAGTAGCCCGGAAATCTGGGGATTGCTGTCCTGTTTCTAGGGAATTTCTGTGTTATGTGTTTGAGATAGTTCTTTAGTCTTTCCTCTGTGTTCTCCTTTCCCAGTTCCTCTTGTTGAATGTTGGACCCTCTTCTTAATATTCTGATTTTTAAAATCTTTTCTCCTTTTCCTATCTTGAGCTTTTTGTTCCACTTTTTGGAAGTATTTTTGATAGTTCTCTAATTCTTTACTGAGTTTTTAACTTCCTTCCCATTTTCATGTTCTTTACTGTTCTGGGTTCTTTTTTTACTGCCTCCTGTTCTTGTTTTATATATGCAATATCTTTGCTTATCTATTAATTTCAATTAAATTTTAAAAATTAAACAGTTAAGAGAGCTACCTCTCGGTTCCGTGGGTTAAAGGCCCGGCATTGTCATTTCTGTGGCTTGGGTGGCTGCTGTGGTGCTGGTTTGATCCCTGGCCCTGGAACTTTCACATGCCAAGGGCAAGGCCAAAAACAAACAAACGAATGAAAAACAGAAAATTACAGTTAAAATTTTAGAAATTAAAGAACTTTTGTTTCCTGCCCTTTTTTTGTGCCTTCTGCTTTCCTCTTTGCTCTTGTACCTCTTGGTCTCCTTCCTTCGTGCTGCAAACCCTTCTTCCAAAGTCTAGTGATCCTCAGCTGCTTATTCATCTCATGAATCAAGTACTGAAAGTGCAAGGCTGAGGGCGTGGGGGGAATTTACTCACTGCCCTTGCTGGAGGGTGACGGCTGAGGTTGCTTAGGGGGCTCTCCTCCAGATGTTGCTGTCCCCTGGTTTGGGTTCCTTGGAGAAGGGTCCCTCAGCTCTGCCGTGTTGGTCTGAGCTGCGCGTTGGAGCTGGGCTGAAGGGTCGGGGGAGGGTTGGGTCTTCCCAGGGTTCAGGAGGTAGTCTTGGCCTCATCTCCCTGTTTTCAGTCCTGGCACCCCCTCCTGTCTTTCTTTGTGCTGCTCTGCTCAAGCGTGGTATGTTTGGGTGTCTGGTGGCTGTGGAAGAGTCCTTGCCTGCGCGTGCAGGAGGGCCAGGGGCCAGAGTATCCAGCGTCCCTTGCTTGGAGTGTGGGCCGCAGCCCTTTCTAGCTCCAGGCCTCTGCCCCATCGTCTGAGCCTTTCCGTGGCCCTGTGGGTCAGGCAGCCTGCTTCTCAGCAGCGAGCGCCTTTCAGGGTGTCCCTCCCTCCGCTCTGTGGGGTGACGCAGTCTTCTTTCCACGCATGTTTTGTGTGGGGTTTTGGATGTGTCCTAGCTGGAGTGTGTGTTTCTCTTTCCTGCTCTTGTCTTTGGTTGATCTTTGATAAGAGAAGGGGGTGGAAGGTCTGCTCTGCCATCCAGAAATGAGAGGCATTTACGCTACATCTCGGGAAGCGAATTTTCACCCACACTGAAAGCACAGCCATCCTCTGGATGCGGCTGCCCGTTTGGGGATCTTACTACTTAGCCTGTGGTTCTGGAGTCCTAACAGAGGCAATAAATGTACCTCAGCCCTGATGCCTGGAAGGGTAGCTTAGCTGTTGGGCCCATGAGTGGCCAGAGCCCCTGCAGCCCCTGCTTCCTGCTTCTGCTTCCGGTCACATCACAAAACAGTTTGGTACATTTGAGCATGTTGAGTTTGACTTTGAAAGTAATGCAGCTGATGGGAAGCCTATTTTGGGCTCTTCTCTTTGGGACCGGTCTGTCCTTCGCCGTGTCCCCGACGGCCATGTCGGGTAGATGACGTTGTCTCATGGCAAAGTGGGCAGGTGGTTTCAGCTCGTGGTGCCCCTCTGCCAGTCACTCAGGGCCGTGTTCCTGGAGACCAGGTATGTCGGCCTCCGCAGGTGTGATAGGAAAAGCTTCAGTTCTAAAACAGACGTCCTCCCAAGTACGGGTCCGCTTGTATTTAACTTCTGGTATTTTCATTTATTTAAGAAAAACCCAACTTTAGTAGGTTTTGGATTTAAAAAAACGAAAGTTGAAGCGATCTTCTAACTCTTCAAAGGTGGCATTTCCTCACTCTCAGTGGCATCCCTGTCACTTGATGTTTTGCTTTGGAAAAGGTTTTGGACTGCTTTCTGCAGCCCGCTTTTAGTGGGTTTGTAAGTTCTGATCAAAGTATGTTTAAAGTACTCTTGCATTTATTGAGCACCTTGTGTTTACGAAGTGCTATTCCAGGTCTTGGGTAAGAGTGTGAGTTTATAAGATTGGTCTCTGATGTCACAAAATCTGAGCGTGTTAGAGAGCAAATATTACCCAGCAGGAAATGAGATGGAATCAGTTAAAGGTAAACAAGAAGAAGCCTGTACTCTCGCACCGATAGCTGCCAGCGGCCGTGTTCGGAAAGGGTCCCGGAGGAGGAGGAGTTGGTCCAGGTGGTAAAGCTGGTGAGACCTGAAGCGGAAGGGCAAGGTACAGCCGTGCATGTCCAAAAAATCGGGCACGTGAGCAGAATTGAAAAGCGAGACCCAGACCCCTAAGAACGCCAGCTCGTTGTCGGGTTAGTTTCTGCCCCGCCCGCCCGCGTGTGCGCGCTCGTGCTCAGAGCGGCTCTGTCCGCGTGCGGGCGCTGCGCGTGCGTCTGTGTCTTTCCCCCGTTTTGCCAGCCACGCGGTGTTTGTTTGCTAGATGTTCCAGCTTCCTGGCTTGTGAGTTGGGCGAGTCTGTCCCCTCTGGTACGCGGTAGAGTTACTCGGTCCGAAGGGGCGAAGGTCAGCCAGGGCCCTGTCACCGTGGTGGCGAGTTGGTGGTCTCTCGGGGCCCTCAGGCGAGCCTTAGGCCTGGGTTGATCTTTTAAGAAGGTGGCTGGAGGGTGGCAGTGAGGAGGCTGGTGCCCTGCGGCTTGGCGGGGGCGTGAGAGGCGGCCGAGTGGGTTGAGCCACGTGTCTCGACTTAGTTTGAGTGGAAGAGCCCGTTACCTGGCTCCGAATCCAGACGGGATGAGGTGAACTGGGGCGTCTGCCTCCTGTGTCCCCAGCCACTCGGCTCTGTCGTGGGCAGGCTGCCGGCGTCGTAGTGACTGAACATATACTGTCAAATTCATAGGCAGATATTTTAGAATTCTCGTTTTTTGTTTTTGTCTTTTTTGCCATTTCTTGGGCCGCTCCCGTGGCACATGAGGTTCCCAGGCTAGGAGCTGAATGGGAGCTACAACCACTGGCCTACACCACGGCCACAGCAACGTGGGACCCGAGCCGCGTCTTCGACCTACCCCACAGCTCGGGGCAGCGCTGGATCCTTAACCTGCTGAGTGAGGCCAGGGTCGGTTTCGTTAACCGCTGAGCCACCAAAGGGACCTCCTTTCATGGAACTTTTTCAAACCTACTCAGGTGGTAGAACGAGTCCCATGTGCTTGTCCCCTGGTGTCAACGTTTGTCTCCTCTCGGCCACTCTCCAGTCCATCCTCAATTATTTCGATGCAGTTCTTTTCCTTTTTTTCCTTTTTTTTTAGATGACACCATAGCCAGGGGCCCCGTTTGAGGCCCAGCTGCGACCGATGACAGAGCTGTAGCAACACCCGGCCCTCAGCCACTGTGCTGGGCCGGGGATGGAACCCACACCCCAGGGGCAGAGCTGGATCTCTGACCTGCTGCAGCACCGCGGGAACTTCTCGAAGCCGTTTTTAGATACGTTTCACTTACTGTAATTATCTCAGTCAGTAAATATTCACTCACTGTCTAGATTTCTTATTTCAAATTAGGAACAAAATATGACGTGTAGCACTCTCTCTGTCTCTCTCTCTCTTTTTTTTACATTTTTGTAAAAAGCTCTGTGGCTTGTGGAGCTCCTGGGCCAGGGATCAGGTCTGAGCCATAGTTGCTGCCTTTGTCACAACGCCGGATCCTTTAACCCACTGTGCTGGGCCTGCGTCTTGGTGCTGCAGAATTGCTGCTGATTCCGTTGTGCCACAGTGGGAACTCGCTGTGTCTTTATTCTTTTTCTGACAGCGAAGTTTTGAGGAGGATGGTTCATTTGCCCCGAAGTTCCCCTTAACCTTGACTTTGCTGATTACATTCTCATGATGTCGTTTAACATGTGGCCTCGTCCTCTCTCCTTCCTGCCACTGGTGTTTGAGATCTGGAGCTGCTTCCCAGTGTGACAGCCCCCAGTCATATGCGGTTCTTTAGAGCTGAGATGTGCTGTGAGTGCTAAGTGCATGCGGGGTTTGCAGACTTGGTGTGAACGGGAGAGTGTAAAGCGTCACACTCGACGTGAAGAAGCTTGTTTGCGTCTTGAAATCGTGTCTTGGTTATGTTGGCTTAAGTGAGATGTATTAAAAGTAACTTGTGTTTACAGTTCCTTTTTTAAATGTGATTACTAGAGAAGTTCCTGTTGTGGCTCAGTGGTAACGAACCTGACCGGTATCCATGAGGATGTGGCCTCACTCAGGGGGTTAAGGATCCGGTGTTGCCGTGAGCTGTGGTGAAGGTCGCAGACGCGGCTCAGATCCTGCATGGCCGTGGCTGTGGTGCAGGTCGGTGGCTACGGCTCCGATTCGACCCCTAGCCTGGGAACCTCCACATGCCATGGGTTGCGGCCTTAAAAAGCAAAAAAAAAAAAAGAAAGAACGTTAAAAATTATATATGTGGTTCACATTATCTTTTCATTAGACAGCCCTGGGCTAGAGGCTCCATCAGATGTAGGTTTGTCTTTTAAAAAAACTTGAGCAAGCATATGAGGTACCTGGAATTGAGTTTTTTCAGCCGTAAGTCTGACGTCTTGCTTTGTGGTGTTAGCAGTCACACTCGTCGCTCAGAATTACCGACTCGTAGGGGTTGCAGAGCGGCGTCTCTCCACGCTTCGAGCAAAACTGCTCCGTTACCACGAAGCGCATCACACGTGGAAAGGGAGGGCTGGGTCTACCTGATACTCCACAGACCGCGTTGGACCCCGTTGCCTCCTAGCAGGCCCCAGCCCCCGAAAGGCCAGAACATCCCCTGTCCGGTGTGCTTGGCGAATTGTTGGCTACGCTGGCTGTTCGGATGCTTTCTCTCCCGGAGTCTAGGTCCTCCCTCCCCACCAGACTCCAAGGCTAGACTTAGGCTTGGAGAGTCTTGGTTGCTTCCTCATTGTTGCCATTGGCCAGTGTTCTGTGAACTTGAACGCTAGGCTGAGACCACATGGCAGTCATGTGGGCACTGAAGGGTCAGGTGTCCCCGCCTCTGACTCAGTCGGCCCTGTCTTCCTTCTCTTGTAGCGAGGGTGTGCTGGAATCTGTCACGCTGCTTCTGGAGGGTCTGTCGCCGTCTCTTAACCAGGTTCAACAGAATCTCTATGAATGTAGGAAACACACGCACACATGTGCACCGTGTCATGTATGTCCCTAGTCCCCGGGTCAAGCAGGGGACGTCCCCAGAACCACAGAAGCCCCGGTGCCCCTCCTGGTCTGCCCTGGACTTGCCCAGCCGTCTCTGCCATCCTGACTTGCGATACTTGGGTCAGTTCTGCCTGACTCCGAACTTTATGCACAGGACCCATGAGAGTGCCCTCCTGTCCACCTCTCCGGACCAGCCTTGTCTCTCTGAGAGTCCCCGGTGTCGTGGTCACTCTCACTACCGCCGACTCTCCCATCGCTTCTGCATCGTACTGCCCGTGGACCTTGGGGTCGTTTCACAGAGGATGGTATATGAGCATTCTTTTTTCTGTCTTTGTAGGGCTGCGCTTGTGGCATGTGGACGTGCCCAGACGAGGGGGTCGAATGGGAGCTGCAGCTGCCGGCCTCCACCACAGCTGCAGTGACCTACAGCACAGCTCAGGGCAGCGCGGGGTCCTTAACCTGCTGAGCAAGGCCAGGGGTCGAACCCGCATCTTCGTGGATGTTCGTTGGCTTCCCTTCCGCTGCGCCACACGGGAACTCCGATACGAATGTTCTTATGTGTGTCTCTTGGTGACGCTGGTGCGGGTTTCTGCTGGTGTGTGCCGAGGCGTGGGAGGGTTCGGTGTGGAGTGTGCCCGTGTGTGCAAAGTTCAGGTGCGAGGAAGCGCCCGGCGCCCTCAGTCTTTGCTAGCGCTTGGGGTGGCCGTCGTCTTTGCGTTGAGGTTTAACTTGCCTTTGCCTGTTGACTGCTGATGCTGAGCAGCAGTGTGCTTTTTGGTGATTTTGTTCAGACGCTTTGGGTTATGCCCTGGAAACTTTCGTGGCGTTTTTTTCTGGGCAGGGAGGGCTGGACTTTATTCCTCCGCGTGGGCGAGTAATTGGCTCCATCGTAGGAACACACAGTATTTCGCTCGTCCATTTGTCGGTCGCTTCCCCTTTTTTGGCTGTGATGACGGCTGCGGTGCACCTTCGCCAGCAGGGATTTGTGTGGACTGTCTTCGTCCCTCTCGGGTGTGTACCTGGGGGTGGAATTGCTGGGCGCATGGGCCCGTGGCGGCTGTGAGCATGGTGAGCGCCTGCTGTTTCCCTGGCAGCCGCAGCACTGCACGTTCCTGTCGACAGCGTGTGAGCGTTCCGGCCTCTCCGCTTTCTTGCCAGCGCTTGTTAACGGGGTCTTTGATTATTGCCATTCTGTTGGATGAGGTGTCTTGTGCTTTTTTTTTTTCTTTTTTTTCTTTTTTTATCTTTTTGCCATTTCTTGGGCCAGTCCTGCGGCATATGGAGGTTCCCAGGCTAGGGGTCGAATCGGAGCTGCAGCCGCCAAGACTACTCCAGAGCCACAGCAACACGGGATCCGAGCCGCATCTGCGACCTACACCACAGCTCAGGGCAACGCCGGATCCTTAACCCACTGAGCAAGGCCAGGGATCGAACCTGCAACCTCATGGTTCCTAGTCGGAATCGTTAACCACTGAGCCATGACGGGAACTCCGACTTGTGCTTTTGACTTGCATTTTCCCTAATGACTAGTGATGTGGAGCATTTTTTGTGCTTATTGGCCGTTTGTTTATCTTCCTTACAGAAATGTCTGAAGAAATCCTTTGCCCACTTCGATTGGAATATCTTTTTTTGGGTGAATTGTGAGCTTTTTGTACATCGAAGATTGTAGGTACAAATCCCTTACATGCATGCCTAGGAAATGTTTTTGCCATTCTGTAGGCTTTGGGCAAAAGCCTTTGATAGTAGCCTTTGAAGTGCAATTATTTTTAATTTTGATGAAGTCCAATTTATCTGTTTTCTTCTTTTGTGCTTTTGGTGTCATACCTGAGAGTCCATCGCCAAATCCACTGTTAGGAAGTTGCCCTTGTATTTTCTTCTGAGTATTATAGTTTAACTCTTATATTTTAGTCCATTTTGACTTAAATTTTGTATATGGTACCAGTTGGGGTCCAGTTGTATTCTCTTGCAGTGGGGGAATCCGCTGGTGGAAAAGGCTCTTCCCCCGCTGGATTGTCAGGACACCTTTGTTAGAAATCCGTTGACCAGGAGTTCCTGTCGTGGCACAGTGGTTAACGAATCCCACTGGGAACCATGAGGCTGTGGGTTCGGTCCCTGCCCTTGCTCAGTGGGTTAAGGATCTGGCGTTGCCGTGAGCTGTGGTGTAGATCGCAGACGTGGCTCGGATCCCGCGTTGCTGTGGCTCTGGCGTAGGCCGGTGGCTGCAGCTCCGATTCGACCCCTAGCCTGGGAACCTCCATATGCCGAGGGAGCGGCCCAAGAAAAGGCAAAAAAAAAAAAAAATCCGTTGCCATGAACATTGGGGCTCATTTTGGAACTCAGTTCTAGCACATCGGCTGTGTCTGTTCTTAGGCCAGTTCCACACTGTCTGAATACTGTTACCTGGAAGGGTGGGTCCTCCCTTGTCCTCGTTCTTCTGGGTCCCTTGCAACCCCACATGCGTTTTAGCATTAGCTTGTCCCTAGCCGCAGAGAGCCTTCCAGGATTTCGAGAGGGATTGCCTTGATGCTGTGGTTCAATTTGGGGAGTGTTAGCAGTGTAATGAAAATTGCCTTCCAGGCTCTTTAACTTCTTTCAGATTTTTTTTCTCCCCTCAGTTTAGCTAAAGCTTTGTCAGTTTTATATCTTCCAAGAATCAACTTTGGGTTTTGTTGATAGTGTCTTTCTGTTTTTTATTCCTGCTCTACCTTTGGGTTTAGTTTGCTCTTTTTGGAGTCTGTGTGTGTGTGTGTGTGTGTGTGTGTGTACAACAAGAGGTGTAAGGCATCAGGATTCATTCTCTCCTCTACGGATGTCCACTCGAACCAGCAGCATTTGCTAGAAAGGTCGGAGTTCCCGTTGTGGCTCAGTGGTCACAAACCTGACCGGTGTCCATGAGGACGCAGGTTTGATCCCTGCCTCGCTCCGTGGGTGAAGGACCCGGCGTTGCCGTGAGCTGTGGTGCAGGTCACAGATGCAGCGCGGAGCCCTCGTTGCGGTGGTGCAGGCCGGCAGCTGCAGCTCTCATTGGACCCCAGCCGGGGAAGTTCCGTATGCCGCAGGTGCGCCCCTAAAAAGAAAGAAAGAGGAGGGCTGTTAGAAAGACACCCTTCACCCTCCGCACTTCAGCGTCCCTCTCGCTGTGAGTGAGAAGCAGCCTCTGCGCGAGGCTCCGAGAGGCTTTTCCCCGCAGGTCGGCACTGGAGGGTTGAGTCTGGCGATGCTTTCCTCAGGGTCCACCTGCGCAGGCTCTTTTCGCCATGTGACGGGGTGAAGTGGCAGCCCACACGCTGGTGGCGTCGTGGTTGCTGGCCACAGAAGTTAGCCCGGGTGTCATGTTGCGATCGTGGGCTGTGGGCCAGGCGGCTCTGTTGGCTGGCCAGCCTCCCCGCTGACCGTGGGCACATCACGCAGCTCCTGTAGGCTTCTCCCTGCTGCAGGGGACAGTCGTCCCTTCCTCGTGGGCTTGTGGGGGCAGCACGAGCCAGGGGCCTGGTCCACAGGTACGTTCGCGGTCCTGCCTTCCTCTCTCTGCGCTCTCCTGGCACAGCCCTCGTCCTTTGGTCGGGCTGGCAGGTGGCGTTGGCTGGGCAGGGAGGGAGGGGTGAGGAGGGAGTGTTCAGCTTGTCCCTCCCTGCTGATCCCCGTTTAAGGGGTGGGGGTCGGTGCGGCGGCTGTGGGGCAGCGTAGAAGTGCCTCCACGTCCCCCGTCTGGAGCACCATGGGTAATTGGAGTTCTTGTCCGGAATAAGGCTTGTGTGGCTGGGCGGAGTGTTTTTGGCCCCTGCAAGGGTCCACTTCTTCACGTGGGCACACTTTTACCTTTTAAAGGGACCCAGCAGCGCACTGGTTGCGATACTGTCAGTGATTTGTGATCGTGTGTGTGATGTGAGTTCCGCACACTCCGAAGAGATGAAGGTGGGGTTTTTCACTCCATCCTAACACCTGCCCTGTCGGATGGGGTTTCTCTCCCGATTTCTCCGTTCCGCAGAGGAGGAGAAGGAAGGGAGGACGTGTCTCGCCAGGGGGTTAGCCAGGCAGCCTCAAGTTCGGACCAAGAAGAGCAACAGGTAAAACCTCTTTGACCCTCAGAGAAGCAGTTAGATGCCAGCTCCGACCCGTAAACTGAGCTGCAAACCAGGACGGGAGGGGAGGCAGGTGCCCTGGTGTGGGCTGCTGGCCCGCGGGCGCTGGGCGCCTCAGTCTCCGCTGCACGGCGGGGTCCTGGGCCGTGCGAGATGGGCAGCAGGGCCCCGTCGCCCTCCCGAGCGGCTCTTTTCTCGCCACGTTCTGCCGTGTCCGCCGCAGACCGTTGCCAATCCTGCAGAGCAGCACCTGGTACTTAGAGTGGTCGAGATACAGGTTTGCCCCTCGTCTGTGTCCCCTGCGTTTCCCGTTTCTTTTTTTTTTTTTTTGGGTCTTTTTGCTATTTCTTTGGGGCGCTCCCGCGGCATATGGAGGTCCCCAGGCTAGGGGTTGAATCAGAGCTGTAGCCACCAGCCTACACCAGAGCCACAGCAACGCGGGATCCGAGCCACATCTGCAACCTACACCCCAGCTCACGGCAACGCCAGATCCTTAACCCACTGAGCAAGGGCAGGGACCGAACCCGCAACCTCATGGTTCCTAGTCGGATTTGTTAACCACTGCGCCACAATGGGAACTCCCCGTTTCCCGTTTCTGTGGCTTTAGATTGTTTGACTTTTGCCTGGACAGCTTACGTGTGTCAAGGAAGTAGGTGAGCTCTCATCTGTCGCTGCCCCGTCTCTCTCGCTCCCTCTGGCAGAGAGGTTTCTGCTGGGAGCCTGCCGCTGTAGGAGCGGGGAAGGAGCCCAGCCGTGTCTTTGAGACGGCGTTGGGCTCTCTCGTGTGCCTGGCCTTTCGTGTCTGTGTGCATGGGTGCCCATGGGTGGGTGCAGATGCCAGAAACCCCTTTGAGGGTGGTGCTCGCCCTTGTGGCCCTTCTGCTCCTTTGTTCCTTCTGTGCTGCCATGTGGACCCACTACTCCCTGGTCTCCGGTCCAGACTTCTCTCTTCCGGCTGGGCAGGCCTTTCTTTTGGTATCAGAGGCCATTCTGCAGGTGGAGCTGGGATTGGGGCAGCCTCCCTCCTGGTTTAGAGCTCTGGTCCGTGCGGCACTACCTGGTGGACTGGCACCTTCGGTGGCACAGCACAGCCGGGGCCAGGGGGCCAGGCAGCGGGCATCGTGTGACTGTCATGCGGTCCAGAGATGCTGGCGGGGGTGGGAGGCCTCAGGCAGTCTGAGGGCCGAGCGGGGACTGTGCTGGGGGGTGCTGTCTGGGCAGGGAATTAGGGTACTCGCGGGCTTGGCGGCCAGGACTGAGGCTGCCTCCAGGAAGTGGTGGGAAGGCTCCCTTTCCCCGAGCGTGCTGGAGGCCGGTGGATCCCAGGCGAGTGACCCCTGTGCCCTGGTGCTGGAGAGCCAGCAGGGCACAGGGGTCGGGGAAGAGCTCCCTGGCTCTCTCCCACTGTGCAGGGCGAAGCGTCCAGGGTGGTGGCACAAGGGAGGACAGGTTGGCTGGGCGTGGTTAACAAGGCTGCCCGGCTCGCCTTGTTTCGTCGGCCGAAATTGTAGCTGCAGGATGTTGCTTTCCTAGGGTGCGAAAATACTCTGGGACAGTATGTCATGCACGGCAGGAACACCTTGACTGCTGTAGTTTAGGAGTTGCCTTGTACTGATTTGTTTTAATTTATGCGCATTAGTGAGCGCAAACTCTTGCGCATGGCGCGATGGAGTTCAAGGTTAAGATCGGGAACTTTAATTAATTGATTTTGGCCACACCTGTGGCAGGTGGCTGTTCCCAGGCCCGGGACTGAACCTGAGCCACAGCAGCGACCGGAGACATCACAGAGGGTGCCTCAGGATGGCAGGGGGAAGAATCAGCCCTCCACCCTGGTTCTGGAAAATGCAGAGAACCTGAGTGCCCAGGACGAAGCCCGAGGCTCTGTGAAGGGCCGGAGAGGAGAGGCTGCTGCCGGCTGGGGAGGAAAGCCCCGAAGGGCAGCCCGCCGGGAAGCGTAGCAGGCTCTGCTTCGAGATTTTGAGAGTCAAGCAAGGTGGTGTGTGTGTGTCAATAAACCTTGTGGGTTGTGAGCAGGTGGACAGTTTTGAGTATTATTTTTTTTTGGGCCCTCCCCCCCCCCACGGCATGTGGAGTTCCCAGGCCAGGGTTCAGATCCAAGCTGCAGTTGTGACTTGACACCACCAGATCCTTGACCCCTGTGCTGGGCTGGGGATCGAACCTGGGACCCAGCGCTGCAGAGATGCTGCTGATCCTGTTGCACCACAGCAGGAGCTCCGAGGTTGGATGTCTTGAGACCACGTGTCTCAGCCTGCTGTGGGTGTTTCTCTCCTCCTCCTTCCCTTCCTGACCTTCTTTTCTTTCTGCTGTTCCGGCTGCACCTGCAGCATGTGGAAGTTCCTGGGCCAGGGATTGAGCCTGGGCCACGGCAGTGACGATGCTGGATCCCTAACTCGCTGAGCCACACGAGAACTCTGTATGGATGTTTCTCTTATCCTGGTCCTCCTAGGGTGTGGGGTCACACGGGGCAAGGGCCTAGCAGAGCAAGCTGGTCCAGCACTTAGAAGCCAAGCTGGGGATCCTTGTCCTTCTCCCGAGGGCACTGGGAGAGCGTGGCGAGCTCAGGGTGCACAGCAGGAGGGTCTCGGGCTGCTGCGTAGGGACTGGGTGGTAGAGCGACAGCAGTGGGGGGGCGGCCCTCCAGAGGACGGGGCGTTTTCCTTCCCTGTGGTGGCCGATGGGATGTGACGGATGAGGCGCCAAGGATGGTTCCTAGAACCAGGCCTGGGCCAGGCGCCGGTTCTGCTCACACGACAGTGGATGGCGGTTCCCTTTGTTGAGACAGGCACAGACACGCTCAGGTCAGCTCCAGGCGTGGTCTGTTACAGAGACGGCAAGCTCTTCTGCAAAGGTCGGATGGTAAATATTTTAAGCTTTTTGCATCAGGCAGCAGAATCGAGGATACTTCCATAATTTTTATTGCAAAAGCGGAAATGCAATAATTGGCTCCTTTTTCCCCTGCCTTGGTCATACAGGTCTACTCCTCAGAAGAATGGAAGGTTTGGAGGAAGGGTTGACTGAATTTGGCTTAGGGTTGGTTCCTTGTCATCAGAATGTATTCCGTCCATGTCCATCTCCCATCGCCTGCTCCCCCTTGCAAAGGGCCGCGCCTGCGGCATGTGGAAGTTTCCCGGCCAGGGATGGAGTTGGAGCTACAGCTCTTGGCCTACACCACAGCCCCAGCGACGTGGGATCCGAGCCACATCTGCGACCTACACCCCAGCTCACGGCAGCGCAGGCCAGGGATCAAAGCTGCACCCTCATGGATACTGGTTGGATTTGTTTCCACTGCGCCGTGGCGGGAGCTCCCCGGTACTGATCTTCGATGCAGGTTTCCGTGTCTCATCTTTGGAAAAGCCTTCACACGGATAGGTGTGGTCAGATTCTGACCTCGGTCCAGGAGCATGTGATGTGTGCTGTTGTGGAGGTGTAATTCACACACCACAGACGTCCCATTTTTGTAGTCATAATTTTTAAATTTGTGTGTTCTTATTTTTAGAACTTTTTTCAGTTTTTTTATTTTTCTTTTTTTGGCCGCCCCGTGGCATATAGAATTCTTGGGCCAGAGATCAAATCACCAAACTGCAGCTGTGGCAACACCGGATCCTTAACTACTGTGCCAGGCTGGGGATCGAACACCCATCCCTGCCCTCGAGAGGTGCTGCCCTTCCCATTGCACCACAGCAGGAACGCCTGTGTTTTTAGTATTTAGTTAGTTAGTCTTTTTAGGGCCACACTGGAGACATATGGATGTTCCCAGGCTGGGGTCGAATCGGCAGGGATCCGAGCTGCATCTGCAGACCTGTCACAGCAATGCCAGATCCTTGACCCACTGAGCGAGGCCGGGGGTTGAACCCGAGTCCTCATGGATACCAGTTGGGTTGGTTACCGCTGAGCCACGACGGGAACTCCCTGATTTTTGTCTCTTGATTTTGTATCCTGCAGCCTTGCTAAAGTTCATTAGCTCTGATAGTTTTTCTTTTTTGTGGGTTTCTTTGAATTTTCTGTATACTAGATCATGTTGTCTGGGAATAGAGATAATTTTACCTCTTCCTTTCAAATCCAAATGCCTGTTACTTCTTTCTTTTTTTTTTTGGCTACGCCTGTGGCATATAAAAATTTCCTTTTACCCCTAGCCTGGGAACATCCACATGTTGCACGGTGTGGCCCTAAAAAGACCCCCCCCCCAAAAAAAAGCCAATTGGGAGTTCCCGTAGTGGCTTAGCGCAAACAAATCTGACTAGGAGCCATAAGGTTGTGGGTTCGATCCCTGGCCTTGCTCAGTGGGTTAAGGATCTGGTGTTGCCGTGGGCTGTGGTGTAGGTCACAGACACGGCTCGGATCTGGCGTGGCTGTGGCCGGCAGCTGTAGCTCCGATTTGACCCCCAGCCGGGGAACCTCCATATACCACGGGTGTGGCCCTAAAAAAAACCCTTCCAGGCTAAGGATCAAACCCATGTGCAGCAGGGACCTGGGCTGCTGCAGTGACAGCACCAGTCCTTTAACCTGCTGCACCACAGTGGGAATTACTGGATGCATGTTCTTTTTCTTGCCTAATTGCTATAACTTGAAGCTAAGTGTTGAATGGAAGGAGTGAGAGTGGCCGACGTCTCACTCCTGGTTGTAGGGAAGCATTTAGTCTTTCACTGTTAAAGGGTGATATTAGCCTTGGCTTTTCCTCGATGCCCTTTATCAGTTTGAGAAAGTTCCCTTCTTTTCCTAGTTTGTTGAATGTTTTTGTCAGAAAGGGACATTGGTTTTTGTAAGGTGCTTTTTCTGCATCTTTTGAGGTGGTGGTATGGTTTTTTCGTTTGTTTTCTTAATATGGTACAGTGCATGGTTTCGTTTATTGCCCCACCCCTGTGTTTCTGCAGTAAATCCATTTCGTCATGGTGGGTCTTGCTGCCTTTGGTTTGCTAATATTTTATTTTATTTTATTTCAAGACATTTTTTTTTTTTTTGCTTTTTACGGCTGCACCCACGGCATATGGAGGTTCCCAGGCTAGGGGTCAAATTGGAGCTGTAGCCACCAGCCTATGCCACAGTCACAGCAACGAGGGATCCGAGCTGCATCTGCAACCTACACCACAGCGCGTGGCAACGCCAGATCCTTAACCCTCTGAGCGAGGCCAGGGATCGAACCTTCATCCCCCTGGATGCTAGTCAGGTTCGGTAACTGCTGAGTCACGCCAGGAACTCCCACAGTTGTTTTAAGGTAATAAGGTCCGGGTCATTTTTTATGCACCAGCAGATGCCTGGAACAGACCCTGACACTTAGAAGCGAGACACTGCCGTAACGAGATTCTAAAACCTGCACTGACTCTGGAATCGGGCAGCAGGAGGACTCCGGCAGGGCAGTGGGGACACCGCTGGGGAAGGCTGGAGAACAGTGAGCCAGGTCGAGTATTGGCAGGAAAGTGGCCCGACCATTGCCTGTGGTAACGTGGAAGACAGAAAATGGATCGAATCATCTCATTTCCCAGGCGGAAAGCTTCAAGGGCCAACCGGCTTCTTTCCGTTGTTGACGCCATAGTGAAATAAAGAGAAATGAACCAAAGCAGTAATGGTCCATGTTCCACAGCTTAATGGCAACGCCAGATCCTTAACCCACTGAGGGAGGCCAGGGATCGAACCCACAACCTCATGGTTCCTAGTGGGATTTGTTTCCGCTGCGCCATAGTGGGAACTCCTGGTCTGCTGGTATTTTGCTGATGATTTTTGCAGCACCTGAGGGATATTGCATTGGACTGTAGTTTTCTTTTTTGTGTGCTCTCTCTATGTGATTGGTGTTATGCTGGCTTTGTGGAAAGTGTATTCTTTTCTACTTTTGTGAAGGGTTTGTCTTACTTGTTCTTTCAATGTTTGGCAGAATTCACCTGTGAAACTGTTTGGCTCTGGGCTTTTCTTTGTTGAAATTTTTTTTTTCCTCAGCCGCACCAGTGCCATATGGAGGTTCCCCAGGCTAAGGATTGAATCTGAGCTGCAGCTGTGACCTATGCCACGGGCACAGTAATGCCAGATACTTAACCCACTGCACTGGACTGGAGATCGAACCTGCGTCTCTGCAGGGACAAGCTGGATCATTAACCCACTGTGCCACAGCAGGAACTCCTGTTGAACGTTTTTGGATCATTTAATCGCTTCACTTTTTATAAGTGTTTAGGTTTTCTAATTATTCTTGAGTCATTGTTGGTATTTTGTGTCCTCAGCATTTGTTAATTTCTCCTAGGCTGTCTCTCTTTTGGCCTGCAGTTGATTATAGTACTTCCCTGTAATCTGAAGTTCCCGTTGTGGCTCATTGGAAATGGATCTGACTAGCATCCATGAGGACACAGGTTCTATCCCTGGCCTTGCTCAGTGGGTTAAGGATCTTGGCATTGCCGTGAGCTGCGATGTAGGTCACAGATGCCGCTTGGATCTGGTGTTGCTGTGGTGTAGGCCGGCAGTTACAGCTCTGATTCGACCCCTAACCTGGGAACCTCCATATGCCTCGGGTTTGGCCCTAAAAAGCAAAAAAAAAAAAGTATTTCCTTATAATCCTTTTTAGTTTGAGGGGTGGTAGTAATATTCCCTCTTTCACTGGTTTTAGTAATCTCATGCTTCTCTTTTTCTCGGTCAGTTTAGCCAAAGATTTGTGAGTTACGAGAAGTTGCAAAGAAGTAACTTTTGATTTTGTTGATTCCTTATTGTTTTTCTGTTCACTATTTCATTTCTTTCTTTTCCCCTCTTTATTTCCTTCCTTCTGCTTGCTTTGGGCTTGGTTTCCTCTTTTTCTGTGGAGGAAGCTTAGATCTTGGCTTGAGTTCTTTTCTGACACAGGAGTTTAAAGCTATACCGTTTTCCTCAGAGCGCTTCTTTCCTGTGTTGCAGGCTGAAGTATATTCCCTCAAAAGTGCACTGAAGTCCTGACTCCTCAGTACTTCCGGGTGTGGCTGTGTCTGGACATTGGGTCAGTGCAGATGAGTTCAGATGAGGTTGCGCTTGGGCGGAGGGGCCCTCATTCAGTACACGTGGTGGTGGCACCAGAGAGAGAAGAATGCCTTGTGAGCGCCGGCCCGTCCAGAGGGACGACGATGAGAGGACTCGGGGACGGGGCCACCTGCCTGGCGTGAGTGTCTGGGAGCCGAGGAACACCAAGGAACGGTGGCCAGCAAACGCTGCAGAGGCAGGAGGATGGCGCCCCTGGAGCCGCCAGAGAGAGCATGGCACCCTGACTCTGGACGTCTGGCCTCCCGACTGAGACAGTGAATTTCTTTCCTTTGTTTGTCTTTTTAGGGCTTCACCTGTGGCACGTGGAGGTTCCCAGGCCAGGGGTCCAATTGGAGCTACAGCTGCCGGCCTACACCACAGCCTCAGCAGTGTCAGATCTGAGCCACGTCTGCGACCTGCACCGCAGCTCACGGCAATGCCGCATCCTTAACCCCCCGAGGGGGGCCAGGGATCAAACCTGCGTCCTCGCGGGTGTTAGTCACTTTCGTTTCTGCTGAGCCACGATGGGGGCTCGAGACAAGGGATTTCTGACAGTTCTTTTTCTTTTTCGGCTGCCCCTCAGCGTGTGGAGTTCCTGGGCCTGGGGTCGAACTTGCGTCGTGGTGTTGCAGAGGCGCTGCCCGTCCTGTGGCCCCACAGCAGGCCCTCCTAGAGCCTTCCATGTAGCAGGAGGGACTTCCTTAATGTTTCCTGGAGGATGGGTTTGCCGGCGACAGACTCGCTTGTCGGTCTGGGGGTGCCGTGGTTCTCTTCCGTGGAGGAAGGCGCCGCAGTGCGTGCGGGCTTCTGGGCTGGCCGTCTTTTCCTTTGATGCTCGAAGCGTGTCGTTTCACCGCGTCCTGGCTTCGCGGTTTCCCGTGAGAAGGCGGTGGTTGCCCTCACGGAGGAGCCGGGGTGCGCGCGTTCCTTCTGTCTGGCTGCATCCAGGAGCCTCTTCTTGGCTTTAGGGTTTGAATGGACGAGTCTGAGCGGGGATCTCTTCCGTATCTAACTGGGAGCTTGTCGAGCTTCTTGGAACGTCCTGACTTCTGAATGCTGCTGTCCTTCGAGCTGTGAATCTTGCGACGAGAACCTTGTCTGCAGTGTTGACGCGTAGCCCTCACCAGCGCCTCTGTGCCCGATGAACACTCCGCTTTGCCGTCTTAGTCAGTGGCGCAGAGATCCGTGGCTGAAGAGCCTGGCACTGGGCCTTCTCGTCTTTCTTGGGCGTGATGAGTGTGTGCTGGTGACAGCCTGGGGATGAGGTGCCCCTCGGGGCAGGCGCCTTTGCCTGGCGCTGCCGAGCTCTGCCTCGTCGCGTGACAGCAGCAGGACCCCATGTGGACCCGTGAGCCTGGCTGTGTGCTGCTGTGTGTGTGGATTTTTGGGACTTGAGCCTCACATGCTTTTTATGTTATTTACAGACACGAGCCCGTGCTTGGCTCTGAGGCTTTCAGAAACAGGAGCGTGGCTGTGGTTTGCTGGCCTCTGGCGGAGACCTGCTTTCTGTGCTTTCAGAGTGCCCTGTCTTTTGTCAGAACCCTTGTTTTGTGTTTTGAGGACTGGTTTCTGTGTGTGTTTGTTTCTTCATCGTTATGTCCAAGGCTGGACTGTAAACGCGCTAAAAGTAGGGCTTTAGGGACGTTTTAGGGTGATCTCTGTGGTGTAACTTACTGTAGAGGAGGAGCCAGAGCTGGCGTGAGGATTGTGTGTGTGTGTGTGTGTGTGTGTGTGTGTGTGTGTGAAGATGACCTAGGTTAGTAATCGGCTGGCTCTCAGGTGTGGACGGGAACCATTTATGCAGTGGGTCGTTTCTTCATCCGTTCGTTTTCGGAACGTGTTCAGCGCCTTCTGTGTGTCAGCTTCTGCACTGGGAGCCGGAATAGAATAAACGTGGTGCCCTGTCCTTCTGGAGGTGCCTGCGTTCTGGTTTTGAGGGGGACACCCAGCTGTTTATAGAGAGGATGCGAGGAAGCAGCACCCGGGCGGCGCTCGGCCATGCTGGGGGTTAAAGGGCGGCTCTGGGCACCCACTCCGGCTCAGACGGAGGCCACGGCGTCTTCGGCTTGGGCTCCCAGGTGGAACCTTAGCGAAGGCTTGGCTTCTGCACCTGCACAGGAGTGGAGAGGGGCCGCCACCTGCCTCCAGCAAGCTGGCCACAGCCCTGTGTGGTCTTTGAACCCTCGAAGTGTGTGTGCCGTGCGAAGTGCACACGGGCTTCCAGAGTGACTGCGACATGTTGTGTGTTTCTTGGGTCCTGATCTTGTTTATATTGGTTACGTGTCGAAATAGTGACATTTTGGATGTGTACTGGGCTAAATAGAATTTATTAAAATTATTTGATTCCCATTTCTACTTTTTTTTTTTTTGGCTGCGCTGGTGGTATGTGGAAGTTCCCAGGCCAGGGATCGAACCTGAGCCACAGCAGCAGCCTGAGCCGCTGCAGTGACAGTGTTGGATCCTTAACCTGCTGCGACACAAGGGAACCCTGTTTCTACATTTTTAATGTGGCTGCTGGAAGCGTACAGTTGTACTTGTGGCTCATCCTGTGTTTCTCTTGGACTGTGTTTCCCTGGCCTGGAGAGCGTTTTGAGTTTGCACTGACTTTGGACCATGTAGGCAGAAGTCCTGACGTCCAGAGGAGAGGATGGCGGGAGACCCTAGGAAGGGGGCTGAAAAAAGAGTCAGAGTCTGAGTGGAAGGGGGCGGGGAGGAGGAAGGGGCAGGGGGAGCTTGGTGGCTGCCTGGCCTCAGAGCTTGCAGCTCGTGTGGGTCAGAGCTGCTGGGAACCAGTGACGTGGGGCGCTGTTCTCTTGTCCCACCGGGTGGGTGTGCTGGCAGCCAGGCTGAGGGGCCTGGGCTTTGGTCCAGCATGGCTCACGTGGAGGGGTTGGAATGCTAAGTGTCTTCGCTCTTTTTCTGCTGGGATGCCCTTCATTCTGGCTTTGACAGTGTGTGCACGTGTCTCTTTACCCTCCTGTGAATTTTTGTTTGTTTTTGTTTTTTAGGGCTGCACCCGTGGCATACGGAGGTTCCCAGGCTAGGGGTCAAATCGGAGCTACAGCTGCCGGCCTGCACCACTGCCATAGCAACACGGGATCCAAGCCATGTCTGTGACCTACAGCAGCTCACGGCCGCCCCGGATCCTTAACCCACTGAGTGAGGTCAGGGGTCGAGCCCACCACCCCATGGTTCCTAGTCGGATTTGTTTCCGCCGTGCCACGAAGGGAAGTCCCCTCCTGTGAATTAAATCCCGGCTCCTCAGGCTTCATTCCTCTGCCTTTGCTCTTTCCAGGACCTGCCAAGCCCTCCGAGCCCTCCGAGCCGGGCACCTTGAGCTAGGTTTGCCAGATCTGTTGGTCAGTTCTCAGCCCTCTCTTTACGAGCCCTCTCCGCAGCACTCGACGTTGGAGTCAGGAAGGAAGGCGCGGCCTCTTACCTGCCTGTGGCTTGCGGATCACCTTTCTCTGCTGCCAGCCTGGCTGTCAAGCCTTCCGCTGGGTCTCACTTGCAGGAGCCTCCTGCTGAGCCTGGTGCCCTGGTCCCGTGTCCTCACCCTGCGCCGTCTCTGCCAGCCTCGCTGTTGCCTGCCTCCAGGGTGGGGCACGTGCGTACTGACTGTTGGAGAGCTGGTGGGCCCCTCCAGCCAGCGTGAACACCAGCTCTCACGGGACCGCTGGGTGCCACGCGGGAAGCCAGCCCTCAGGAGCGCCTCCTTCTCTACCTGACTGCTTCTGCTGTTGGCTGGAGGCCGTGTCCAAGGTTGTTAGCAGAAATGTGGCACAGAAATTGGCGTGCAGATACTTCTGCGGTAGTAGTTTGACAGCAGGACCTGACGCTTTTTGTTGTTGTTAGTGTTTAAACCCTCACGACCTGAGCTGATGAATCTGTTGATTGAAAACAGGTGTGCTTTTCTCACAGTGACGCGTTTTCCTTATTCTGACAACAAGAAAGGCACTTCCAGTTGTGAATATAAACTTGAGGAACGAGAAGCTAAACGTTCTGTTGTGTGTCAGAGGAGTAATGCTACAGGGTTTTTTCAACTTGGTGTTCTGAAGAATGTCAAACCTTTGCAAAATGCCGCAGGACGTTTAGTGGGTGCTTTTGGGCCCCTTCCCGGGGCTCATCTCTTTGCTTCATCGCGCCTCTCTCTCTGTGACCTGCTTTTGTTTTCTGTGGACCATTGGAGTGGACGCTGCAGGTGTCGTGGCCTAAGGCTTCCAGCGTGTCTCTCCTGAGAACAAGGAGCTTCTCCCTTGGCCGCAGCGCGGTGGCTGAGTTCAGGAAATGTAGCAGGTTGTAACGTGCTAGGTGCCCACGCGGCGGCGGCGGCTTTGACCCGAGTGCTGCACAGGCCATGTGTTGGACTTTTTCTTACATCAGGTCGCAGGTCAGTTTGTCTTGGTCTTGTTGCTGCCTCTCTTCCCTTGCTTAGTTAAGGTGGTGTCTGCTGGTTCTTCCCTTCTGTATAAATCAGTCCTCATTTATTAGCTGACAGTTGTCTTTAAAAGGCACCTTCTGGAGTTGCCTGGTGGCTCCGCGGGTTAAGCTTGGGTCACTGCTGTGGTACGGGTTCAGTCCCTGGCCTGGGAATGTCTGTGTGCCGTGGGTGCAGCGGGTGCAGCCGCAAGAAAAAAAGAGCCTTCTTCCACCCAGTACCCTCACTTTTTTGTTATCACTACGGAGTGCTTTTAAATGTTAAAATCGGTTTTTGTCACTTTTCTTTTTGATGTTCAAATTATCCCAGATCTGGCTGTTTGAGCCCTTAAATCCAGATTCTGTGTCTTTTTCTTTTTTTTTAAATGTGCTCCCGTTAGTCTTGGAGTGACTTCTTGCTTTACGGGATAACACAGTTATGAGACTGTTTTGTACAATTGTCAGCAAATAAATATGAAAACCTAGGTGAGGCGGAGACTTTCCTAGGAAAGTGTGATTTACCAGATGTACTCTAGAAAGATAGTGCATTAGCCATCTCTTGCTGTGTAACAGGTGCCCTCAAATTTGGCAGCTTAAAACAACACACATTTTTTATCTCACGGTCCTGTGGTCAGCACCCCAGGCTGGGCCCTCTGGGTCAGGGTCTCTTAGACGAGGCTGCAGACAGGGTGTCTGCAGGGCACCGTGGTCTCAGAATTCAGTGGGGGCAGGATCTGCGTCCAAGCTCGCGGTCTCTCCCTCTCTCTCTCTCTCTTCTTTTTTTTTTTTTTTGCTTTTTAAGGCTGCACCTGCAGCATATGGAAATTTCCTAGGCTAGGGGTCGAATTGGAGCTGTGGCTGCTGGCCTCCCCCACAGCCACAGCAACATGGGACCTGAGCTGCGACCTGCGCCGCAGCTCACGGAGGTGCCAGATCCGTAACCCACTGAGCGAGGCCAGGAATCAAACTTGCGTCGTCCCGGATGCTAGTCGGGTTCTGAACCCAGCGAGCCACGACAGGAGCGCCTCAGGCTTGCAGTCTCTTGGATCTGGCGCCCCGTCCTCCCTCCCCTGTCCGTCTGTCTGTCTCGTTCTCAGTGGGAAAGCCTGGAGGCCTCCCGTGAAGGTCGTAACACAGTTAGACCGCTTACGTCTCCACTCACCTTGAACATCTTGAGGCTGGGATTAAGCAGGATGGTCAGTCAAGAGGCCTGTTAGAGACAGAAACTTCGAAAGCAGGTGGTGAAACTGCTTGGAGACAGCTCTGCCTGGACAGCCTGGGGGAGTCAGTGCTGAGGGGCAGTGAGGTCTTCCACGCAGGGAACGGCGGTAAAAGGGACGCGTTTCAGCAGCCAGACAGTAACCTGCTCGCAGCAGCACAAAAGATAGAGCGTTCTAGAATGAGTTCAATCATGGGCAAAATTTATATGAGGACTGGTGTGCAACACTCCAGAAGCAAGAGGCCTGAGCCGTGGAGACACTTCTTGTTCTTGGACATTGTGAAGGTGTTAGTTCTCCTAAATCTTGATATAAAAACCTCCCTTTATCCTGGTAGAGGTGCCAGCAAGGGGTCATGTTAGCCAGCTCTGCCCTTTCCTGGCATCTCTTGCCCTCCATCCATCAGAAGATTCTGTTGGCCGCACCCTCAGAACAACACGCCTCTCGCCACCGCCTGTCACGGCCCCGCTGGGCTCCAGGACGCACTGCTGTGGGTCGTAGCAGACATTACGTTGGAGCTGTCCGGGATCTTGAGTGTAGCCTGGGCGGACTGAAGGGAGCTGGTCCACCTGTGAATACAGGTGAATAAAAGTGAGGGGAGCTGAATAGGACCGAAGGGTCGCTTGGTCACGCTGCTGCTTTTCGGTTTAGCGAAATGGTACCACTGGGGAAGCTGGACGTTTGCCAGTTGGATGGGGTCCTCCGAAATGCACCGGAACCCGCGCGAGTCCTGAACCGCCGGATCCTTAATTGCCAGGCTGCCGGGAAGCTCTGGTACGTCCTAGTGGGTGGGAGATTGGGCCTTGTGGGTTTGACTTGTATTTCTCTGATGACTGATAATGTTCAGTAGCTTTCCATGTGCTCATTGGTCGTTTGTGTTTGTTGGAGAAGTTTCTGTTCAGATCCTTTTCCCATTTTATTTATTTTCATTTTTATTTTTTGTCTTTTGTCTTTTAGGGCTGTACCCTCGGCATATGGAGGTTCCCAGGCTAGGGGTCTCATTGGAGCTGTAGCCGCCAGCCTACACCTCAGCCACAGCAGCACAGGATCCGAACCACGTCTGCGACCTACACCACAGCTCATGGCAATGCTGGATCCTTAACCCACTGAGTGAAGTCAGGGATCGAACCTGCAGCCTCATGGTTCCCAGTCGGATTGGTTTTGTGCGTGCCACAATGGGAACTCCCCTTTCCCATTTTAAAATTGGGTTGTCTTTATTATTGACTTGTATGTGCCATATATATGTGTGCATGTGTGTGTGTGTGTGCACACACACACACACACACACACACACGCACACACGCACACACACGCGCGCACACACGCACACATATGTTAGGGATGCGAGTTCCTTGTAGAGACACGACTTGCACATGTTTTTCCCCTTCTTTGGGTTGTGTTCTTACTTCCTTGATGATGTCCTTTGAAGTGCAAACTTTTTTTTTTTTCTTTTTTGGCTGCCCTGTAGCACATGGTGTTCCCAGGCTGGGGATCAGGCCTGAGCTGCAGTTGCCACCTAAACCTCAGCCACAGCAATGCTGGATCCTTAACCCGCTCTGCTGTGCTTGGCTGGGGATCGAACCTGCGTATCAGGGCTTCGAAGACGCTGCTGATTCCATTGCTCTACAGCGGGAACTCCCGAACATTTTTATTTATTTCTTTATTTATTTTTTGTCCTTTTTGTCTGTTTAGGGCCACACCCATGGCATATGGATGTTCCCAGGCTAGGGGTCCAGGCAGAGCCACAGCCATGCAGGATCTGATCTGTGTCTGCGACCTATCCCACAGCTCATGGCAACGCCAGATCCTTAACCCGCTGAGCAAGGCCAGGGATTGAACTTGCGTCCTCATGGATACTAGTCTGGTTTGTTAACCGCTGAGCCATGACGGGAACCGTGATTATTGTTGTTATGTTTTTGCTTTTTAGGGCCATGCCTGCGGCATATGGATGTTCCCAGGCTAGGGGTCGAATTAGAGCTATAGCTGTTGGCCTATGCCATGGCCACAGCAATGCCAGACCCAAGCCTTGTGTGCGACCTACACCACAGCTCAAGGCAACGCCGGATCCGTAACCCACTGAGCAAGGCCAGGCATCGAACCCCGATCCTCATGGAAACTAGTCAGGTTTGTAACCCACTGAGCCACAGCAGAAACCCCCAAGTATTTTTATTTTTGCTGAAGTCCAGTTTATCTATATTTCTTCTGTTGCTTGTGCTTTTGGTATCATGTCTATGAAACTGCTTAGTCCTAGGTCACGAATATTTATGTCCATGTTTTCTTCTAAGACTTTTACAGTTGCAGCTTTTATGTTTAGATTTTTGATCCGTTTTACGTTAATTTTTGCACATGGTGTCAGGTGGGCTCAGCTTTGTTCTTTCGCATGTGGCTGTCAGTTGCCACAACGTTTTTTGAAAAGACTGGTCTTTGCCCATTGAATGGTCTTGGTGTCTGTTGAAGATCAGTTGACCGTGGATGATAATGGCTTTATTCCTGGACTCAATTCTGTCTCTTGATCAGATGTCTACCTTTACGCACACACCACGCTGTCTTCATTATTGTAGCTTTGTAGGAAGTTTTGAAATGGGGAAATGCGACTTCTCCAACTGTGTTCTTCTTTTCAAGAATGTTCTGGGTTTCTCTTGTGGCACAGCAAATTAAGCATCTGGCATTGTCACTGCAGTGGCCTGGGGCCCAGTCCCTGGCCTGGGACCTTCCACATGCGGCAGATGCAGCCAAGAAAAAAAAATGGCTTTAACGCTTCTGAGTCTCTTAAGTTTCCATGTGAATTGTAGGGTCCACCTGTCAGTTTTTTCAAAGAAGCCATTTGGGATTTTGATTGGGATTGTGCTGGGTTTTCTTTAAACGCAGTCACCCCGAGTGGAGACACCCACCCACACACACCCACACCCACACACACACACAATCCATGTCAGTGAAAACGAGCGGCCGTTTGTTGGCATCTGCGTTGAGTTGCACACCAACAGGCACAGTAGGCACTGGGTTCCACTGGGCTGGGCTGGATCGCAGCCTCTGAGCAGAGGGAGGCAGGGCAGGCCTGGAGACTGGGGTAAGGCCATGCCTGCACGTGGCCAGGGCATCTTACTGGAGAGACAGACCTGGGGGTGTCTCTGTGGTTGGCAGGTGTCAGGGACAGGCAGGCGGCACTGAGCCAGCAGGCTGGGTGGCGGGTGCCTCGGAGCTGGGTGGTGACTCTGAAGGTAGGAGCCAGCGGAGGCAGGGGCCGAGGAGGGTGTCAGGGACCCTGGGTGGGAGGGAAACGCAGCAGGAAGGAGCCTGGCAGTTGCCTTCGAGCGTGGCGCTGGCGCCCGATAGAGGAGGCTGGTCAGAAGGCCAAAAACGGTTGTTCCCCGTGGCCCCCGGAATCTTAGGACTGGGGCTTCACCCAAAGAGCCAGGGGTGCTGTGCCTGTTCGCTGCTCGTTCAGGAGCCTTGACTAATGAGCTGTGAGTTCACAGTGAGTGTCACCTAGGAAGACGCTGGCAATGCTTTTTAAAGTAATGATGAATTGAAAAATCGCAGAGCTGAGAAATAGAGACACGCTTAAATACTTGCCGGTACATCTGCTTGATGGGTGTTCTCCCCCCGCTGGTGTGGCGAGTGTGAGGGCGGTTTACGGGACGGTCACCGATAGGGATCGCAGCTGTGTGCCGCGGGTATGTGTGTGCACCAGGTGCGTGCGTGCAGCGGGTACGTGGGAAGAGAAGCTGGTAGGAAGTGGGACCTCCTGAGCTAAGGTGGTGCGTTTGCTTTCAGAGTTTCCCTTCACTGTTGTCTTCCTGATAAACCAAAACGCCAGCTCTGTGCTGACCTGTAGGAAGGAACTTGGGCGGACCTTTGCTTCCCTTGGCCTGGGCTTGGGTCAGAGGACAGGCTGGATCACACCTGCAGCAGGGTTGTGGCAGAGTCCCTGCTGGACCTGTCTGCTCCCGTATCCTGCCTCCTGCCTGTCATCAGCAGGTGCCTACCTGGGGCCAGCCCAGTGGGGTTCCTTGGGGCTGTGTGTTGGGGGGGAGAGCAGACGGGAGGCCTGGGGAGTGCGTCAGTCGGGGGCAGCGCTGTGCCGACGGCAGTGGGAGTCGGACCTGGCCTCTCTGGGCGCGTGCAGGTGCTCACCTCTGTCGGGACTGTGAGCTGAGCTTTGGCCCAGGGAGCAGGGAGCCGGCGGGAGAGATGGAAAGCTAGGGGACAAAACTGGCTTGGTGACCGTGAGAAGGAAGGTCAGATTCACAGTCCTTTTTTTTTTTTTTTTTTCCAGGGCTGCATATGGAGGTTCCCAGGCTGGGGGTCAAATCGGAGTTATAGCTGCTGGCTTACACCATAGCCACAGCAACGCCAGATCCGAGCCACATCTGTGACCTGCACCACAGCTCATGGCAATGCCGGATCCTTAACCCACTGAGCGAGGAGGCCAGGGATCGAACCTGCATCCTAATGGATACCAGTCAGATTTGTTTCCGCCGAGCCACAGTGGGAACTCCCAGGATCAGTTTTAAAGGTGGAACACTTAGTTTTTAATGTTCTTTATCAGAGCGATTTACTGAGCTTTAAAAATTATCCTTGGGCATTGAATTTTAACAAATACTTTTTATACGTCTTTATAAAACCTCTTAGTGTAAGTGTTTCTAAAGTTAAGTCGAACCTGCTCACCTGAGATACAGCCGGTAATGCCTGCTAATGTTGAATCTTGTGTGCTGTGCGGAGCTCCTGTAGTGGCTCAGCCATTAACAAACCCTCCTGGTGGCCGTGAGGATACCGGCTTGATCCCGGGCCTTGCTCAGGGGGTTGAGGCTCCAGCGTTGCCTTGAGCTGTGGTATAGGCCGGACCCCAGCCTGGGAGCCTCCGTGTGTCGAGAATGCGGCCCTAAAAGAAAAAAGAAATTATGTGTTGTTGAATTCAATTTGCTGATGTTTTGTCTAGAGACTTTCATCTGTATTTGTAATAGGAATTCTCACACATTTTATGGTCTCTTTCCTTCTCATTTCTTTGGGTTTGTTTTATTGTTCACTCGTGCCTGTAGCCCCCTGATTTTGGAGCTTTTTTTCCCCACGGAGCTGCCGCCTGCAGGTTCTGTCTAGATGGTTACGCTGGGTGTGCAGAGGCGGAGGCAGGGGAGTGGGGTGGTTGGACTCGGCTCACTGCCAGGACGCTCGTTTTGTTGTGATCGGTGTGCTCGTGGGTCCTGCTTACATGACTAAAAGCGATTGTGCGAGGGAGAGGACGGGCCAGGGGACAGTGCCTGTCAGGCACCGAGCGGACTGGGCAGCGCGCTTGGCGCATTTGAGGTCCGAAGGGAGAAGGAGGAACAGAGAGCGACCGAGCAAGAGAAGGCGCGTGGAGCAGAGTAACTTTCCACCACCTCCCTTTCTGCTCTTGATCTTAAAAAGGCCTCGGTGCATTTTCTTGTAATTCCTTCCAGAAAGATTTGTACGCGCGTGCCAGCCTCTCTGTTCGGACGGGGATCTCGCAGACACCCGTTTGGTAGCTAACCTTTGTCTCGTCACCATGCTTTTCCCACAGTAGCACATAGCTTATTGGTATACTTCCCGGGAACTTTCTGGTAGTCATCCCTTTTTAGGGATATAACAATTCCTCTGACTAGTTGGATATTTAGATCGTCTGATGTAGGAAGGAAGCTGAGTGAATCTTCTTGTTATGTATGATTTGAAGAGCTTTCGTAAGTGTATCTTAGCGTATCCTAAGAAGTAGAATTGCTCTGCCAAGGGTTTTTTAATTTTGTAAATATTGCCAAGTTGCCTCAAAGAGGTTTCCTTAATTTTATTACACTAGCAGTAATGAGAACTGCCTGTTTGTCTGTACTCTCCTGTAGTAAGAAAGACTTGACCATTTTTTTGCCAGTCTGATAGATGGACAATGATACTTTTGTTGCTTCAAATGCATTTTCTTAATGAGGAGTGAACAGTTATCATTTATTTTTATTGGCATGCCATGCCTTTTCGATTCTGTGCTTGGTGTGAGCTGCAGGCCCCATTGTCAATGACAGCTCAGTTATGTGCATCTGAACTTGTAGTCTGGCACCTGGCCTGCGCCTGACCCAGAGGAATCTGGGCACCTAAAGCGAACACCTCACTCGTTTTTCTGGCCCGCTGACCATGGTCTTGACTGACCCCATGCCAGGCCCTCACCAGATCCGGCCACGACGCCAGGAAGCTGGGCTGACCGAAGAGTACTTACGTGAAAGAGGAGTAGCGCTTATTTCATTCCACCTTAAAAACAGGAAATTGCATTTGTTTTTACTCTGCAGTTTTGCATGGAAATACTCTCTTTTTGAGGTATTGCCTCCTTTAAAGAAAGGACTTCAAATATTATTTTGGATCAAGAGCTGCAGCTCGGACCGGACTGGAGGCTGGCACGCCGTGAAAGGGCCTCTTGAAAGGGAGGTTCGGGGGTGGGTGGAGACGTCTGTGGGGAGGTGGCTGTGCAGGTGGCCTGGAGTTCCTGCCCACCGCTTGCGCGTTGAGACCCCACCCCAAGCGGATGGGCTTGGTGAGCTGTAGGCTGGCTTCTCCGAGTCACGAGGGCTCTTGGCTCTCTCCACAGGCTGATCTCTGGGGCGGGTCCCTTATGACAGGCTGCTGAAACAGCTCTTGTGCCCCGCGGCCACTGGACCTCGGGTTCCTTTCCTAGGGTTTTATTGGTTAGGGTTTTTTTGTTTGTTTGCTTTTTAGGGCAGCACCTGCAGCATATGGAGGTTCCCAGGCCAGGGGTCGAATCAGAGCTGCAGCTGCCGGCCGATACCACAGCCACAGGAACGCGGGATCCGAGCCGCGTCTGCGACCCACACCACAGCTCACGGCCACGCCGGATCCTTAACCCACGGAGCGAGGCCAGGGATCGAACCCGCTCAGCCCAGACAGGATCTCCGTGAAAGTGATGTTTGATCCAAAACTCAAAGGAGGAGAGGGCATGGGTCCCGAGAGCGCGAGAGAGGTGTGGTGCTCAGGCCCCAGGTGGGAGCTGCCTTCCCCGGGGGGAGTTCTGGGTGCTCCTGGAGAGGAAGAGGCCTCCAGGCTTTGCTGCTGCTGACGCGGCGCCGCACGCGGACTTGGGTCCCCTGGCTGTCGTAGGGTCAGGCACCAGGGAGACCAGCCAAGGAGCTGTGAAGAGCCAGAGCCGGGTGAAGGGAGGCCTCCCTGTGCGCGCTGCCCGAGAGGCTGGGAGAGGGGAGTCTCACCCAGCACTGCCCCCTGCTGCCTCCCCCGCGTCTGCTGCTCTGCAGACCTCTGTCTGCCCCGCCCCCCGCCCTCCCCCCACCTCCCTTCTCTCCCCCACCCCCCCCCCACGCTGGCCCTCCCTCTCCCCCCACCTCCCCTCTTCCCACATCCTTCTGCACCACATCCCCCTCCCCTCTGCCCCCACCGCTTCCTTCTCCCTGCTTCCCCCCCTTTCTCTTCTCCTCCCTCTCCCCCTCCTCCCCTCTTTCCATCAAGGCCCCTGGGTCCTCCCGGGTGTGGAAAGTAACATGATGTCTTTTCTGTCAAAGGAAATCTTGGTGACTCCAGTTTGTACCCGCTCCTGGCCCTCCCCGCCACCCAGTCCTGGGCTCTGAGCCCTGCCCGGTGCTGGCGACCACCTGCAGGCTCTCACTCCTGCGTGGACGTGGACCTGCTCTCCTTAGGCGGAAACCTCACACCGCGTGGCCTCTCCCCCGTCCTGAGGCCCCCGGCCAGCCCGGGTGGGC
Source organism: Phacochoerus africanus (assembly GCF_016906955.1). Taxonomy (NCBI): domain Eukaryota; kingdom Metazoa; phylum Chordata; class Mammalia; order Artiodactyla; family Suidae; genus Phacochoerus; species Phacochoerus africanus. Next base: position 279,663,429 of record NC_062545.1, read on the forward strand.
CTGCAGGGCAGGTGGGCCTGCAGGGCAGGCCTGTCCCCTCGGCCCAGGGCCCAGTACAGGACGGCCGGCCTCCCATCTTTGCATTTGCTGCTTTCTTCCACGGGCTTCTCTCTGAGGCGCGTTCTTGGCGACAGGCCTGCAGCTGGGACAGCTGCTCTTCTGCGTTGTCCTTAGCGGCGGCTCGCCATTGCGCAGACCCCGTGCTGCTGCGCGAGGCTGAGGGCAGCCGCGTCCAGTGAGCCCAGTCGGTCTGGGTCACTTGTGTCTCCCGCTTTCATCAGGCGCTCCTGTGGGGCCCAGCCGTGTTTGCTGCAGCCCCTGGGTCCTGTGTGGAGTTTGAATGGTGGATTCGTGAGGGTTTCCTGTCTGTGGTTCTTACTGTAATTGTGTTTTGTACAGAGGGGCTCAAGTTTTTATTACGTTTGGGGGAAAAATAGAGGGAAACATGCCAGTTGTTAACTTGGATATTCTGAATTACGGGATTGGGATGGACAGTGATTTTTGTCATACTTTTGGGGATATAGGTTTTTTAAAAATACTAAGCGTATATTAGTTTTATAGTAAAAATTTAGTGGAAACCCTCCTGTGGACTTTGATTCGTGAGATTAATGAATGAGCATTAAAATCCTGAAGGGAGGACGACCCAGAATTTAGCTGATGTTCTATCAAAACGAAGAGTTGCCTTCTGCCCTTCTCATCAGATGCAGGCGGTCCCCCTGCCGTGCCCGGCGCTCCTCTTCCATCCCCTCCCTTGCCCTCCTCTTACCTGCTCCTCGGCACCAGCTGCCCTCGGGAGAGCCCCTTCAGCACTTCCTGCAGAGCCGACTCCGCAGCAGAGGGTCCCTGAGGCCCTTCCAGGGCTCTGAGGTCAGGCTGTCGTCATTTGCCTTGTACAGCACAGGTCACCGCGTGGCTGGTGTGTGACAGTGCCGCGTGCCGCGTGTAGCTGTGAGGGTCAGCTTGTTAGGCCACACAAGATATTTACAGGAGTTCCCATTGTGGCGCAATGGAAATGAATCCAACTAGGAACCATGAGGTTGCGGGTTCGATCCCTGGCCCCGCTCAGCGGGTTAAGGATCCGGCCTTGCCCTGTGCTGTGGTGTCGGTCACAGATGCGGCTTGGACCTGGTGTTGCTGTGGCTCTGGCGTAGGCCCGCGGCAACAGCTCCGATTAGACCCCTAGCCCCGGAACCTCTATGTGCTGTGGGTGTGGCCCTAAAAAGACAAAAAAAAAAAAAAAGATCTACAAACATGTAAGCAGCACCGCTTATCTCTACTTTTTTGTTTTGAAAAGTGGTTGTTTTTCATAAATACATTTTATGTTAACATGGTTTATTGTTATTTTTAAAGAAAGTGATGATTCTAAGATTGTCTCAGTTTTAATTTCTCACTGGTAAGTAACAGCTCTAACCCGTAGGAACAAAAACTCTCTGGGCTGCTCATTGCTTTGCAAGGTGTAACAGGGTGCTGGGATGAGAGATTTGAGAGCTGCTCCCCTATTGTGTGCTGAAGGACTTGGTAGTGCGGTAGTGAACCAAAATCCCACAAAAGTCCTGTTGCTCATAGGGCTTTCATTCTGATAGGGAATAAGTTCCACATTTTTCAATAAAAGGTAAAAAAAAAAATTCCACATTTTGGTGTTACATGCCTCAAAATATTCACCTCTTTTGGTTTTACTGTCATTAGCATGCTCATCTTTTTGTCACAATGGGGGTTTTGAATGAAATTCAGCTATGAAGGTGTTTTTCCAATGTTATTCCAATCCTATTACAGAAAGTTTTTTTTTTTTTTTTTTTTTGGTGACGCTCCTGGCTTGTGGGAGTTCCTGGGCCAGGGATCTAACCTATGCCATTGCACCGACCTGAGCCGCTGCAGTGGCGACACTGGATCCCTAAGCCTCTGTGCCACAGGGGAACTCCCTCAGAAGGACTTTTTAAAAAATCTCCAAGAAGGTTAAGAATGTGATCTTCCAAAAACCTTTCTGCTCGGAGGTAAGAAAGTTTATCAAACTATTGCCACGGTTTTCTGCACGTAGCCTGCACTTGTGCTTTTCACCACCAGATGGCGCGCCCGCTGCGATGAGCCTACCCCAAGCTCAGGGGCTGCCCTGGTACCTGGCCGCCTCTTTGCCCCTCCAAGACATCTGCTTTGCTGGTGCTGGGCAAAGGCACACTTTCCGCTCAGGCCCGAGGCTGGGGGTGACTCCCAGAGGTGTCAGCGCTCTCCGCCCGGCAGATCCCGCGTGGTCCGTGGTGACAGCAGCGGTGGTGTGCCTCTGGGGTTGGCGGTCTCTGCCCCTTTCTGCTGCTTTCCTGTCTGTGGCCCTTCAGACAGGGGTGATGCCCTCCAGATCTGAAAAAAGCAAAGGTTTTGCCTTTTTCTTGGTGTGTCTGCTCCGTCCAGGCTTACTCACCTCCCCCAGTCTTCAGGGCTGCAGCTGGTGGGTGTTGACCTGGGGGCCTGGGGGGTTGGGGGGGTTATTCCTGGGTCCTTCCCTCAGGCCAGAGCTTGGACCTCCTGCCTTCTGTCACAGCGGGGGTCTCATCGTCGTAGGTGAGGGCCTCTGTCACAGTGTGTGTGGGGGGTCTCATCACAGCTGGGGTCCTCTGTCACAGTGGGGGGGGTCTCATCATAGCTGGGGGTCCTCTGTCACAGTGGGGGGGTCTCATCACAGCTGGGGGTCCTCTGTCACAGTGGGGGGGGTCTCATCACAGCTGGGGGTCCTCTGTCACAGTGGGGGGGGTCTCATCATAGCTGGGGGTCCTCTGTCACAGTGGGGGGGGTCTCATCACAGCTGGGGGTCCTCTGTCACAGTGGGGGGGTCTCATCATAGCTGGGGGTCCTCTGTCACAGTGGGGGGGGGTCTCATCATAGCTGGGGGTCCTCTGTCACAGTGGGGGGGGGTCTCATCACAGCTGGGGTCCTCTGTCACAGCGGGGGGGGTCTCATCACAGCTGGGGTCCTCTGTCACAGCGGGGGGGGGTCTCATCATAGCTGGGGGTCCTCTGTCACAGTGGGGGGGGGTCTCATCACAGCTGGGGTCCTCTGTCACAGTGGGGGGGGTCTCATCACAGCTGGGGGTCCTCTGTCACAGCGGGGGGGGGTCTCATCACAGCTGGGGTCCTCTGTCACAGCGGGGGGGGGGTCTCATCATAGCTGGGGGTCCTCTGTCACAGTGGGGGGGGGGTCTCATCACAGCTGGGGTCCTCTGTCACAGTGGGGGGGGGTCTCATCACAGCTGGGGTCCTCTGTCACAGTGGGGGGGTCTCATCACAGCTGGGGGTCCTCTGTCACAGATGGCCAGTGTTCTTCAATATATGAGAAACTTTATTCGTACATCACAGGAGCGTTCAGCCCCCCCCCTCAGGTTAGTAAATGCTGAAAGCATGTACAGCTGTGAGGATTGTAAACCCCACGGTGGCACTGCCTGCCTGAGGGAACAGCTGTGCAGGTGGGGACACCCTGTCCCCTGCCCCACAGCCAGTCTGCACATCCTCTGTGGTCACTGCTTTGTTCTCAGGAGCCCCAGGTTGGCGCCGTTGATTCAGGGCAGACACACCCTGGGTCCTGGGATGGAGCCTGCAGCCCAACCAGCCCCCCGCGCTGCGCTAACCTGGCCCCACACTCCTCGAGGTGTAGTTAGAAGCAGTGGGGGACAGAGAGGAGGGGGCGCCTGGTGGGGAGAGGGTGTAAACACCAGGCCCTTGCTTCTCGGTCCTGGAGTGGAGAGGTGTGGGCCTGGCAGCAGTGGCTTCGCCTGCGTGACAATGGCAGAGCTGCCAGGAGCCTGCACCCGTGACCCGTGTAAACCCCAGGGTTTCCTGAGCGCCAGTCTCCTCAGAGAGCTGTGTTTTCAGAAGCGACGTCTAGGCGCCAGAGGCACCTCAGCAGGATGAGAGTCTTGCCCGTCATCTCTCGCAACCTCAGGATGCTAGTAATTAAAGCCCGCGGAGAACCTCCAGGCTCGCTCTCCTTTCCAGCGCTCCTCGCTGGCGCCCACGCAGTGGCTCTGCCTGGCAGGGGTGCAGGAACGCTCCCCGGGTCCCAGCTCTGCCCAGCCAGGGCTTGTATCTGTTTGCTCCCGGAGAGCCAGCGCAGCTCAGCCTTGGCGCTGCCCGGCCCTTTCCTGGGAGTCCCAGCCTGGGGACTGACGGGCCGGGCCCGCCCTTCAAGCATCCCTTTCGGCGAGGTCTTCAAACAAGGGCCGATGCCGGTGCCGGGGGTGCTGGGGCCGGGGCCATGCTGTGTGTGGGGGTTGCGCCCTTCCCAGTGCGGAGGCAGGCAGGTGCGGGGTCCCTTTGGTTTGCGAAGAGCTGGCTCTTGCGGGGAGCAAGCTGGGGAGGGTCCCCTCCCCGGGATGCTGAGGACCTTGGCACCGAAGGATGTTTGACAGGCCGGCTTGCACCCCGACAGTCTTGGGCCAGTTGGGGGTTGGCAGACTTGTTCTGTGAAGGTCTAGCTGTCTCCGCTGCACATGCTTTGTTATCTTTGAAACTTAAATGTACAAAACCCACTTGTAGTTTGTGGGAAGCGCAAAAACGGGCTTGGGCTTGATCTGGCCCGTGGGCAGGCTTGCTGACCTCGGCCTACCCCGCCGACGCCCCCTGTGCTGCCACAGTGCGAGCGCGGGGCCGTGGACAGTGCGGGCGGGGGTGTTGCAGAGGCGCCTGGCGAGGCCACCGTCGAGGGAGGTGGTTTTAACCGCAGGGTAGGCGTCGACTGGAGGGGCGGCACTGGAGTGGGAAGATGAGCTCGGGCTCCTCCTGCGGGCGCCCTCAGGGAGGATGTGGCTTGGAAAAGCTTCGGAGCAGCCGAATCTTGAGAACCCGTTGAGCCAACAGGGGAACTCCACTGGTTTAATTCTTCTGCTCGTTTATTTCCTGGCTGTGTTTTCTTTTGGGTTAGTTTGTAGTCGTTATGTATCTCTTCTAGATTTAAGAATAACATCAAGGGCGTAATACTTGGCCACATACATTGCATATAATTTTTAAAGTTTATTTGTTTAGCCACATAAAATGTTTAAAATATTTTGGTAGGTAAACCCATAAAGCTTTTACTTTTTTTTTTTTAAATCTTTTTTTTTTAGGGCTTCACTCATGGCATGTGGAGGTTCTCAGGCTAGGGGTCCAACTGGAGCTGGAGCTGCTGGTCTACACCACAGCCACAGCAACGCAGGATCTGAACCGAGTCTGTGACCTACACCACAGCTCATGGCAACACCAGATCCTTAACCCACGGAGCAAGGCCAGGGATCGAACCTGCAACCTCATGGTTCCTGGTTTGATTTGTTGACCACTGAGCCACGGTGGGAACTCCAAGCTTTTACTTTTTGATTCCTGATCTTAGTGTTATGCTTAAGAGTCAAGAGTTCCTCATTTCAGAGTTATCAAGTATTTCTTCCTGGTGCTTTTATCATTTTATTTTATTTCATTTTTTGTCTTTTTAGGGCCGCACCCACAGCGTATGAAAGTTCCCAGTTCGAGGTCCAATTGGAGCTACAGCTGCCGGCCTGCGCCACAGCCACAGCCACAGCCACAGCCACCCCGGATCCGAGCCGCATGCGTGACCTACCCTGCGGTTCATGGCGACTCTGATCCCTAACCTGCTGAGCGAGGCCAGGGATCGAACCCGCATCCTCGTGGATGCTCGTCGGGTTCGTCACTGCTGAGCCATGACGGGAACTTCTGATGTTATTGTTTTGTATTTAATTGCTTCCTACAGTGACTTCTACTCATGAGGACCTTTCCCCATGGTTAGGCCTTGTCTCCGTGACCATTTTACTATTCTTGTTTTGTACTGATTGGAAATGCCTTTCCGGTCTGTACTACATTCTTATGTTTACATGCGTCTGTTTCTAGGCTCTCCTAGATTTATTTAATGAAAAACCTTAAGAATTTTCATGGGCAACAGTAGATTTTTTCCCACAGAATCACGGCATAACCGAGCAACATAATTATCTCTTCTGCCGGATGTTTATTTTCTTTTTCTTGTTTTTCTTATTTTTTTTTCTGCCACACCTGCAGCATGCAGAAGTTCCTGGGCCAGCGACCCGGGCCACCGGGGAGCTCCCCTACGAAATGTCTCAAAGTCTGAACCTGTGGGCTTTGCGCCTCACCTGTCACAGCCGCCGGGCGGATCAGCAGGAGCACGCCTGGGCGTCCCCGAAGCAGTGGCCCTTTAGGGAGGGAGGAGGCTGCTCTGCCGGCCCTGCTGCCCTCACGAGGGTCCTCGTCCTGGGGTTTCTTAGCAGCCCCCGTGGGAGATGGGGGAGACGTGGGGAGACGTCGCCAGTTTCCAGAGAAGCCTCCGTGTGCCGGGCATGCGAAACCCTGTCTTCTCAGTCGGAAACATGCTGGTTTCGTGGGTTTGCCACGTGTGTGTAATCCGCACCTCTTTGTGCAGGAATCAGGTGGGACTCCTGAGAACTGTGTTCAGCCTGAAGCTCTAGGGTTGTGTTGGAGGTTTGTCCTGTAAGTGCACGGTCTTTCTGAGGAGTCAGAATTGGCTTCTTAAAATGTTAAGAAGCCTGCCTTGCGTCCCAGCCTAGGAGAGAGGTTGGCCCCGTGTGGGGGACGCAGTCTGCTTCCCCATGGGGCCCCGACAGCCACGTCCGACGTCGGCTGCATCCCTGGGGCCACTCACAGGGCCTTTGCTCTAGAGACCTCTGCGCTTCAGCCTCCGGAAAGTTTGCACTCGCAGTCTGGGACCTAGGAGTGACCTCACAGGGTGATAGCAGTTTTATACTGCAGAAAGCTGTTGAAATGGCAACAAAATTTTTTTCTTTGAAGTAGTCTGGGGCTTGGGATTTGTTAAGTATATAATATTAAAAATCATAAAAATGTAAAGATTTCAAGTGAACTTTTTCTTTTTTTTTGTCTTTTTGTCTTTTGTTGTTGTTGCTATTTCTTGGGCCGCTCCCGCGGCATATGGAGGTTCCCAGGCTAGGGGTCTAATCGGAGCTGTAGCCACCGGCCTACGCCAGAGCCACAGCAACGCGGGATCCGAGCCGCGTCTGTGACCTACACCACAGCTCACGGCAACGCCGGATCATTAACCCACTGAGCAAGGGCAGGGACCGAACCTGCAACCTCATAGTTCCTAGTCAGATTCGTTAACAGCTGCGCCACGACGGGAACTCCTCAAGTGAACTTTTTTTAAAGTATTAACCTTTTTGTGTTTTGTGAGGAAATACGGTTTCTTGTTTTTAATGGGAAGCTTATGCTGTCGAGGAGTTCGTGGTCTTTTTCTCGCTCTTTTTCGTAAACGAATTTTATTGCATTTATAGATGTGTAGCGATTATCACAACCCAAATTTACAGCGTTGCCAGCCCAAACCCCCAGCCCAGCGCCCTCCCTCCCAACCTGTCTCCTTCAGAAACCATTACGTTTTTCCAAGCCTGTGAGTCTGTTTCTCTTCTGCAAAGGCGTTCATGGTGTCCTTGTTGTAGAGGCCACCTGTGAGTGAGAGCATGGGATGTTGGTGTCTCACTGCCTGACTGACTCCACTTGGCACGAGAATTTCCAGGTCCATCCATGTTGCTGCAGATGCCATTCTTTCTTTCCTTTTAAGGGCTCAGTAAATTTCCGTTGTGTGTATGGACCCCATCTTCTTTTTTTTTTTTTGTCTTTTCTGGGGCTAAACACACAGCATATGGAGGTTCCCAGGCCAGGGGTCGAATTGGAGCTGTAGCCACCGGCCTTTGCCAAGCCACAGCAACGCCAGATCCGAGCCGAGTCTGCGACCGACACCACAGCTTATGGCAACACCGGATCCTTAACCCACTGAGCATGGCCAGGGATCGAACCCGCAACCTCATGGATCCTAGTCGGGTTCTTTATCCACTGCGCCACGACGGGAACCCCAGGGACCACATCTTCTGGATGCACCCCTCTGTCGATGGGCATTTAGGTTGTTTCCATGTCTTGGCTGTTGTACATGGTGCTGCAGTGAACGTTTGGGTGTGTGTATCTTGTTGAGTCATGGTTTTCTCTGGTAGATGCCCAGGAGTGGGGTTGCTGGATCAGATGGTCATCCCACTTCATCATGATGGACAATCCTTTGAACGTGTTGTTGGATTTGGTTTGCTAGTACTTTGTTGAGGATTTTTGCATCTATGTTCATCAGTGATATTGGCCCGTAATTTTCTTTCTTTTTTTTTTTTGCCTTTTCTTGGGCCGCTACCGCAGCATATGGAGGTTCCCAGGCTAGGGGTCGAATTGGAGCTGTAGCCACCAGCCTACGCCAGAGCCACAGCAACGTGGGATCCGAGCCGCGTCTGCAACCTACACCACAGCTCATGGCAGCGCCGGATCCTTAACCCACTGAGCGAGGCCAGGGGTCGAACCCGCACCCTCATGGTTCCTAGTCGGATTCGTTCACCACTGCGCCACGATGGGAACTCCCTGTAATTTTCTTTCTTTCTTTTTTTTTTTTTTTGTGGTGTCTTTATCAGGTTTTGGTATCAGCAGTTTTTTGGAATCGTTTCAGAGGCTAGGTGTTAGCTCTTCTCTAAATGTTTGATAGAATTCGCCTGTGAAGCCATCTGGTCCTGGACTTTTGTTTCTTGGAAGTTTTTTAATCACAGTTTCAATTTCAGTTCTTGTGATTGATCCTTTCATTTTTTTCTATTTCGTCTTGGTTCCGTCTTCGGACGTTGTCCTCTTCTAAGAATTTGTCCATTTCTTCTAGGTTGTCCGTTTTATTGGCAAGTGGTTGCTTGTAAGAGTCTCCTGCCGTCCTCTGTATTCCTGTGAGGTCACTGTAACGTCTCCTTTTCCAGTCCTCGTGTTACTGATTTGAGTCTCTCTCTTCTTTCCTTGATGAGTCTGGCCAAGGGTTTATCAATTTTGTTCATCTTTTCAAAGAACCAGCCTTTACGTTCCTTGGTCTTTTCTATGGTTTTCTTCATTTCTACTCTGATTTTTGTGATTTCTTTCCTTCTCCTAACTAGGCCTTGTCTGGTCTTCTCTCTCTAGTTGCTTTAGATGTAAAGTTAGGCTTTTCTGTTTGAGCTTTTTCTTGTTACCGGGGCGGCCTTGCATTGCTGTAAGCTGCTTCTCTTGGAGCGGCGTTGGCTGCGTCCCAGGGTTTCGGATGTTGTGTCTTTGTTGTCGTTTGCTTCGAGGCATTCTTTGATTTCTTCTTTGATTTCTTCAGTGGTCCGTAGGTTGTTTAGTGGCATGCTGCTAAGTGACCAGTGTTTGTGTTCTTTGCAGTTTTTCCTTGGTGTGACCTCCAGTCACACCGCGTTTTGGTCCGAAAAGATCCTTGGTGTGATTTCAATTTTGTTAAACTTGCCACGGCTTGATTTGTGGCCCAGAGGGGTCAGTCCTGGAGGATGCTCTGTGTGCACTCGAGAAGGACGTGGGTCCTTCTGTTTCGGGTGGAATCTTCTCTAAATGTCTGTTAGGTCCGTCTGGCCTGATGCGTCATTCAGGGCCTGTGTTTCCTTGCTGCTTTTCTGTCTGGATGGCCTGTCCATCGCTGAAAGCGGGATGTTAAAGTCCCCGCTGTTCCTGTAGCGTCAGTTTCTCCTTTCAAGGTGGTTGGCAGTTGCCTCTTACATTGAGGTGACCCCTCTGTTGGGTGCGTTGTGTTTACAGGTGTCATGCCCTCTTCCTGGATCGATCCTTTGATCCTCAGGTCACATCCTTCTTTGTCTCCTATGGTACTCTTTGTTTTAAGGTCTATTTTGTCTGATAGGGGTATTGCTCCTCCAGCTTTGATTCCCGTTTGCACGGCGTATTTTGTGCTACCCTCTCACTTTCAATTTGAGTGTGTCCCTAGAAGTGAAGTGGGTCTCCAGGAGACAGCATATATGTGGGTCTTGTGTTGGTATCCCTTCAGCCTGTGTGTTTGGTTGGGGCATTTAGTCCATTTACATTTAAGGCAATTATTGATATGTCTGAGCTCGTTGCCACTTTATTAACTGTTTTGGATTTGTTTTTGGTGGTCTTTTTTCTTCCTTTCTTCTCTTGTGATTGGATGACTGTCTTTAGTGTTGTGTTTGGGTTGTTTGTTCTTATTTGTGTGTGTACCTACCGTAGATTTTTGGTTTGCGGTCACCATGAAGTTTTGATACCGGAGTCTGTATATATACACACACGAGACTGTCTCACGTTGCTGGTCTCTTAATGGCAAGTGCATCTCCAGTGTCCCGCATTTGCACCCTCCTCTCCTCGTGCTTCCGGTGTTGGTGGCCTGTTTGTGTGCGGGTGATTTCCTACCTTTACGATGTGTACGCCTTTACCGGTGAGCTTCGTCATTTGTGACTTTCTTGTTTCTCCTTGTGGCCTCTTCCTTTCCACCTGGAGAAGTTCCTTTAGTATTTGTTGTAAAGCTGGTTTAGTGGTGCTGAATTCTCTTAGCTTTCGCTTGTCTGTAAAGCTTCGATTTCTCCTTCAAATCTGACTGTGAGCCTTGCCGGGTAGAGTCATCTTGGTTGGAGGTTTCTTCCTTCCATCACGTTAAGCATATCATGCCACTCCCTTCTGGCCGGCAGAGTTTCTGCTGAAGAATCAGCCAGTGACCCGATCGGGGTTCCTTGGTGTGTCCTTTGTTTCTTCTCCCTAGCTGGTTTCAGTATTTTCTCTTTGTCTTTAACTCTGGTCAGTTGGATTCATGTGCGTGCTGGGGTGTTCCTCCTTGGGTTTCTTCTATGTGGTATTCACTGTGCTTCCTCAGTTTGAGGGAGCGATTCCGTTCCCGTGCTAGGGAAGTTTTTGGCTGTTATCTCTGCCCCCCTCAGTCTTCTCCTTCTGACACCCCTGTGATGCGGATGCTGGTGCATTTAAGGCTGTCCCAGGGTTCCCTGAGACCGTCTCCATTTCTTTTCAGTCTTTTTTGTCTCTTCTGTTCCACATCAGTGATTTCCACTAGTCTGTCCTCCACCTCGCTCATTCGTTCTTCTGCCTCCTGTGTTCTGCTGTTGGTCCCTTCTAGTGATTTTTTTTAAATGTCAGTTATTGTATTTTGTATCTCTGCTTGCTTAATCTTTAAATCTTCTATCTCTTTGTTGAGTATTTCTTGTAATTTATCAATCTCTGCCTCCAGTATATTCCAAGATCTTGAGTTACCTTTACTATCATTGTCTAAAGTCCTTTTCATGGAGGCTGATAATCTCCACATCACTTGGCTGATTTTTCTGGGTTTTTTCCTTGTTCCCCTTGTCTGAGTCATAGTTCTCTGCCTTTTCCTTTTGTGTAGATTTTTTTGCATGGTCTCCTTTTCGCAGACAATAGAGTTGTAGCCTCTCTTACTTCTGATGTCCACCCCCGCTTGTGGCTGAAGTTGGTGTGGGGGCTTGCCGCAGGCTTCCTGATGGGAAGGACTGGTGCCTGCCCACTGGTAGGTGGGGCTGACTCTTATCCCTCTGGTGGGTGGGGCCTTGTCTCTGGGTGAGATGAAAGGTGGCTGTGTGCCTGGGGAGGGTCTTTAGGCGGACTGTTTACTGATGGGTGGGGCTGTGATCCCACCTGGATTTTTGTTTGGCCTGGGGCTTCTCAGCCCTGACGGGTGGGTCAGGTTTTTCTACCTCTAGAGGAGCACAGGCTGATGAGTACTCCCAAGAGCTTTGCCTCCAATGCCAGTCCCCCACAACGTGCCACAGTCGCTCCCCCGTTTTCCCAGGAGATCCTCCAGGAACTGCAGTCGGGTCTGACCCAGATTCCTGTGGAGCCTCTGCTTTGCCCTGGGACCCAGAGCACGTGAAGCCTGTGTGTGGCTTTCACGAATGGGGTCTTCCGTTTCCCCTAGTCCCACGGAGCTCCTGCACCCAAGCCCCACTGGCCTTCAATGCCAAATGCCCTGGGGGCTCAGGGCCTACTGGGTGCTGAGCACTGCCCGCCTTGAGGCCTTGCTTCCTTTCTCAGGCATCCTGGTGCCACCCCTGGTGCCACAGGTTGTGGGCGGGTCCTCAGACCCCTGGCTGGTGTGGATGGTGGTTCATAGCCCCCCCCCCGCATGGTGACCCCTCCCCCTGGTGCCGTGAAGTTCACGACCCCAAGTGAAGGCTGCACTTGCCCCCAGCTTCCCTGCTGCATGCGTTCTCAGTGTTTTCGCAGAAGACATTTTTCTTTTGTTTCCTTGTTCTTCACTGAAACTAGATAGTTATTATTCGACATATATTGACATATATAAGTCTCTACCCGCCTCGCCCTGGTTTTGGAATGCCTGTGCTTTTTGCACTAATAGGCTTTTTAAAAAAGTAATAGCTGCTGTTGTTGTAGAGGGCAGGTGGGCCCAGGGGCAGAGGGTCTGCTTGCTGTTCACTGGGGAAGACGTGACACGTGGACTGGCCAAGGTGCAGGCGCTGACTCCAGGCCGGACTTGCCTTCGAACAGTTAGATTTGTGGGGCGACGGACAGGGAGGCGTGTGCTTGGCATGTGGCACCTTTTCCAAGCGGCTTGAACAGTACTGACAGCTGCTGGCCCTCGGCTCTGGTGTGTCATCCACAGCGGCAGGCCCCTCACAGGTCCCTCCTTGCTCAGGAGGACAGCGAGGCCACGAGAAGCTAGCCGGAGCTGGACGGCAGGGCTGAGGCCGCACCTCACCACGGCGCCAGCCGTGCGGCAGGGCCCAGGTCCCCGCGTGCCTGGCGTGGCGCTTGTGGGGGTGGAGGGTGCACCGTTGCTTTTGAGCAGTGTTTCTGGTCGGGGCAGCTGTCTTCTTGTTTTAGATCCTGGTTTCCATTAGGATTTTACCAGGGGTTACGTGCCCACCGCTCAGGAGCAGACAGCTTAGGATCCCGCCACCACGGTCGCGGTTCCGCCCACGGCCCCGCCTTCTTTCTGTCCTTCGCCTCTTGCTCTTCTGTTGTTGCCCAGGAGTCTAAGGCAGACCAGCCTGTCGGGACGTCTTCCCCGCTCCACTCCCACTGTGTTTGGAAAGGTGTGGACACTTCACGGTGCCTGAGTATCATCTAGCCGTTTTCAGCCTCCCCCTGGTTTTGTCACACTGTCATCTCGCGGTTGGTAGGATCCGATTAGGAGATCTCAACATGGTCCTCACTCAGCACAGTCCTTATGTTCAGTGGCCCCGCTGTCCCTACTGTGTGCCCCTCTGCCAGTGAGGCCTTCTGCTCGCTAGTGGAGCCGTGGCTTTTCGGTGCAGGGAAGGGGCGGGAGCAGGCGTCTGCTGGCTTCAAGCCTGCAGCTGAGGGTTGAGAGGCGCCTCATCTTGCTGCCTCGTGTCCGTGGAAGCACCTGAGTACCCAGGCCCCTCACCTGTCGGCTGCGCAGCCGTGTGGCGCCTGCCCGCGCACCCCCACCCCAGGCACTGCCGTTCCAGGCGGGGGCTCTGCACGGAAGGCTCGTGTCACCTTGGCAGGGCCAGAAACAGAGTGCGGTGAGGTCCTGCCGAGTTCCTCAGGGACCGGTGCCTGCCCGTGGGGGGAGCAGCCCGAGAGCCTCGGGCGTCGGGCGGCCCCACTCCCTGGTCTCTGCCCTCGGAACAGAGCTCTGCTTCGGCTGGGTGCTCCGGGGCGCACAGGAGCCTGCGGCGTCGTGGCGAGCTTTTGTTTTCCTCCGGGACCTGACAGGGTGCAGATGGCGGGGTTTGATCTGTAGAGGCTTCGGGTGCCGGGGGCTGTGGGCCGGGCCGTGGCCAGGCGTCCCCGTGCCTCCCCTCGGGCTTCCTCGGTGCCCGGTGCCTCTCTGGTCCGGAGGCGGAGGTCCGAGGGGAGGCCTCGGGGTGTGGCCCAGGCCAGGCCGTGCTGGCTCTGATCCTGGAGGGGCCTCGCGCCCGCGCGGTCTGGGGACGCCAGGAAAGAGCCGCCTCGCTTTCCGTCGCCCACGGGCCAGAAACTGAGGGGGGATTTCTCGTCCGAGAGTCTGGGGTCTCAGCCGGGAGATTTGGCGCTGGGGCGGGAGACCTGAGGGCCCTTGCCGCACGTGCTCGGCGGCCCCTGGCGTCTCTGAGAGCCTGGGCTCCTTGCGGGGCCCCTGCTGGGCGGGGCTGTGCAGACGCCGGGCCCTGACCTTGGCCTCCAGGAAGCCCACTCCGAGCACAGTCTCAGGTCCAGGCCCAGGGAGTGGCCAGGCACACAGAGCCACCGCAGGGGAATGTGTGCATCAGCTCCTTAGAGGGCGTGGGGGAGGGGGCCCGTTGGTCTGGTGGCCGCACGTCCATGAGGTTACAGTAGCTGAGAGAGTTCCAGGTCAAGGGAGCAGCAGGGATGTGGTGCCTTGATTTTATTCTTTGCAGAGAGGCCAATTAAGGGTTAAGTAGCAGATGGAGGGAGAGTCTGTTCGATAGTTCGCAGTCCCTCAAATGTCACTTATGGGGCCACTTTGGATATTAATTGTGTTTTCCAAATTTAGGAACTAACTCTCCTTTTTCTGCCAAGCAGAAAAACAAAAAGACAAAAGAGGGAAAAGGAAATCTGTGAGATTGTTGAAAGGATTCATTCTTTTTCTCTCCACCCCTTTGGATAATTAGCTAGTGAAATTGGTGTGTGGAAAATAGATTAAAATTGGGGGTGGGCGGGGAGCTCATCTCCGAAGTTTCTCGGACTGAAGATGCGTGTCGTCTCTGAGAACCCGTTTGGTACTTGCAGCCCTGAAATGGCGTCCCTGTGGTTCTCAGGGAGGAGAGGCCAGCGCCAGTCCAGGCCTTGTGCCAAGAGGAGCAAACAGCAGGTTGGAGTTGGGCATCTCGCGTTTGGGGTAGGACCAAAACCTCCTCACCGGTAGGGGAGAGGAGGCCCTCTCCCTGTGCCCTGGGCTGGGTGCTGTGCTGTCTCCAGGGCGCAGGCTGGGGATTGAACCCGAGCCACCACAGAGACAAGCTGGATCCTTAACTGCTATGCTACACCACGGCGGGAGCTCCCTTTTCTTTTAAGATGCAGGAGGAGAGGAATTTTGTTTGTCTTTTCAGACGTTGCTGTGGAAGCTATAGATTTGGGACATTGGACTGGGAGAGGCAGGAACGTGCTCAGTTTTGAAGTCACTGTTCTCCCTGTGTTGTGGACAATAGAGGCCCCTCTGCAGCCTTGGCCTTGCGAGGGAGTAGCGGGTGTGGGTCCCCAGAATCCTGCAGGCCGCGCGTGATGCGGCCCCGGTGGGTTGGGGGCTGGGACCTGCTGGCTGAGGCCTGCCCGAGCCTGGGGTGGAAGTGCTCAGGCCCTGCCCCCCTCTGGATTCCCAGGTGGTGCGTGGGGTCTTGGCTCTCAGACCAGAGGCCAGAGGAGAGACGGGATTAAGATGGTGGAGCAGAAGTACTGGAGCTCATCTCTCACGAAAACCACAAAATTACAACCAATTCTTGAACAACCAATCAGCCGCATAGACTAGAAACCACCAAAAAAGATACTCTACACAAAAAGACAAAGAAGCAGCCACATCGGGACAGTAGGAGGGGCGCTTTCATGCTATCAGCAACCCCACACCCACTGGGTGGGTGACCCACCAACTGGAAAATGACCACATAGAGAGGCTCTCCGACAGGAGTGAGAGTTCCCAACCCACGTGATGATTCAAGGCGAATTCCGTCCAACCTTTAGAGGAGAGTTAACATCTATCCTTCTGACACGATTCCCAAAAAAACTGCAGAGGAAGGGACACTCCCAGACGCGTTCTATGAGGCCACCATCACCCTGATACCAAGACCAGACAGAGATACCACACACACACAAAAAGAAAATTCCAGGCCGATATCACTGATGAACATAGATGCAGAAATCCTCAACGAAGTGCTAGCAAACCGAGCCCAACAGCACGTTCAAAGGATTGTCCGCTGCGATCAAGTGGGATTTATGCAAGGAGTCGTCAACATCCGCAACTCCGTCCCTGGCATCCACCCCGTGAACAAGCGGAAGAAGAACCGCACGAGCCTCTCCTAGACGCGGAAAAAGCTTTGGACAAAATCCAGCACCCATTTCTGATTCAAAAAAACCCTCCAGAAAGTGGGCATAGCGGGAACCTACCTCAACATAATAAAGGCCACATGGGACAAACCCACAGCTCCCATCATTCTCAATGGTGAAAAGCCGAAAGAGTTCCCGCTGAGATCAGGAACAAGTCAAGGATGTGCTCTTTCGCCACTGCTCTTCAGCGTTGTTTCTGAAGTCCTAGCCACGGCAATCAGAGCAGAGAAAGGAACATAAGGAATCCTAATCAGGAAGGAGGAAGTAAAACTATCCCTGTTTGCAGACGACATGATGCTACACCTAGAAAACCCTAAAGACGCTCCCAGAAAACTGTTCGAGCTCATCCGTGAACTTGGCAAGGTTGCAGGATACAAAATCAATACACAGAAATCGACTGCATTTCTATGTACTAACAACGAAAGATTAGAAAGAGAAATTAGGGGAACAGTCCCATTTACCATTGAAACAAAAAGAATAAAATACTTAGGAATAAACCCACCTAAAGAAACAAAAGAGAAGTTCATGGCGCAGTGGTTAACGAATCCGACGAGGAACCATGAGGTTGCGGGTTCGATCCCTGGCCTTGCTCCGTGGATTAAGGATCCGGCATTGCTGTGAGCTGTGGCGTAGGCCGGCAGCTGCAGCTCTGATTTGACCCCTATCCTGGGAACCTCCATATGCCGTGGGTGTGGCCAAAACAAAGAAGAGGAAAGAAAGCCCCTTCAATGGATGGTGCTGGGAAAACTGGACAGCTCCCTGTAAATAATCTAACCCTAACAGCATACACAAAAACAAACTAAAAATGGATTAAGGACCCCATATAAGACTGTAGACTCTGAAGCCCGTTTGCGCTGAACAGAGGCCGAGCGCTCTCTGACAAGCCCAGCAACATCTTCTCGGGTCCACCTCCTGGAGGAATGCCCGTAAAACAACAACAAGCACATGGGAGCCAGGGAGACTGAAAGTTTCTGCACAGCAGAGGAAACTGAACAAAACGAAAGCCAACACACAGAATGGGCAATAGCTGCAAAGGAAGTGACTGACAAGGGATTAATCTCCAAAATGTATAAACACCTCCTGCAGCTCAATACCAAAAAAAAAAAAAAAAAAACCCTGTCAAAAAATGGGCAGAAGCTCTAAACAGACAGTTCTCCAAAGAGATATACAGATGGCCAAAAAAACCACATGAAAAGATGTTCAGCAATCACTCATTATTAGAGAAATGTAAATCAAAACTTCTCTGAGCTTCCACCTTCCACCAGCCAGAATGGCCACCATCAAAAGGTCTACAAACAGTAAATTCTGGAGAGGGTGTGGAGGAAAGGGAACCCTGCTACACTGTTGGTGGGAATGGAAATTGGTGCAACCACTGTGGCAAACAGTATGGAGATTCCTCAAAACAAAACAAAAAAATAGAATGACCATTTGGGAGTTCCCGTCGTGGCGCAGTGGTTAACGAATCCGACTAGGAACCATGAGGTTGCGGGTTCGATCCCTGGCCTTGCTCAGTGAGTTAAGGATCCGGCGTTGCCGTGAGCTGTGGTGTAGGTTGCAGACGTGGCTCGGATCCCGCGTTGCTGTGGCTCTGGTGTAGGCCGGTGGCTACGGCTCTGATTAGACCCCTAGCCTGGGAATCTCCATATGCTGCGGAAACGGCCCTAGAAAAGGCAAAAAGACAAAAAAAAAAAAAAAAGAATGACCATTTGATCCAGCAATCCCACTCCTGGGCATCTACCAGAGAAAACCACGACTCAACAAGATACACATACCCAAATGTTCATTGCAGCACTAAATACAATAGCCAAGACATGGAAACAACCTAAATGTCCATCGACAGAGGGGTGGATCAAGAAGATGTGGTCCATATACACAATGGAATATTACTCAGCCATTAAAAGGAAGGCAGTAATGGCATTTGCAGCAACATGGATGGACCTGGAAATTATCATGCTAAGTGAAGTTAGCCAGACAGACGCCGATGTCATATGCTATCATTTATGTGTGGATTCTAAAGAAGGCCTACAGTGGAGTTCCCATGTGGCTTAGCGGTAATGAGTCCAACTACTATCCACAAGGGTGCAGGCTTGATCCCTGGCCTCACTCAGTGGGTTAAGGATCTGGCGTTGCCTTGAGCCGTGGTGTAGGTTGCAGACCTGGCTTGGATCCTGCCTTGCTGTGGCTGTGGTGGAGGCCGGCAGCTGCAGCTCTGATTCGACTCCTAGCCTGGGAAGTTCCATATGCTGCAGGTGTGGCCCTAAGAAGCAAGGAAAAATATAAGAAATAAAAATTTAAAAAGGATACAGTGAATTTACTTGCCCAACAGACATTTACTCACAGACCTTGAAGACCTTAGTTACCAAAGGGGGTGGCTTCGGGGGGAGGGCGGACTTGGGGTCTGGGATGGAAATCTTCTAAAACTAGGTGTTTGATGATGGTTGTACAACTGCAGATATATTAAAACTCATGGACTCAAAACAAAAAGTCGAATCAGAGGCCAGTCTTGTCCTCTCTCTGGACCCCTGGGTGGTGCAGGGGCTCTCGTCTCAGAACCAGAGGCCACTTCTGTTCAGATCTGTCACAGTGTCGCGGTTCCTTCTTCCTTTCATTTTCGTTTTCATTTTTCCCTTTCTTTAATTTTTAAATTGATGAGGTTATTTCAGTCATCTATGGGCTTGTCTTTTTGATGCAGATTATTCTGGATACATCTAGCCTTTACACATCCTTGACTTTTTTTTTTTTTTTTTGGTCTTTTTGCCATTTCTTGGGCCGCTCCTGCGGCACATGGAGGTTCCCAGGCTAGGGGTCGAATCGGAGCCGTAGCCACTGGCCTACGCCAGAGCCACAGCAACGCGGGATCCGGGCCGCGTCTGCAACCTACACCCCAGCTCACGGCAACGCCAGATCCCCAACCCACTGGGCAAGGGCAGGGACCGAACCCGCAACCTCATGGTTCCTAGTCGGATTCGTTCACCACTGCGCCACGACGGGAACTCCCACTCATCCTTGACTTGGAGGAGTCTTCTGGGTGTGAGGTCAGAGTTCCTGTGATCTTTCCCCCGTGAGCCATGGTTAACTCTTTCTAGAAAGGAAAGACGTCGGCCGTGGGGTAGGAACCAGGGGGCCGAGCCCTGGGACCTGGCTCGGGCGCCGCTGTGGCGGGAGCGCGCGGCCGTGCGCGCGGCTGACGCTGCGCCCGCGTGGGGAGGCCCCGCCTCTCAGGCCGAGGCCCGCGGAGCCAGCCTGTCAGGTCCAGCCCTTGAGCTTCTCCGGAGAGGTCGCGAAGACGCCCCATGCGGTCCTCAGGGTAATAGCTCCGCGGCACGGCTGTCTTCCGTGCCTGTGGGGACGACGCCCGGGATAGCGGACCCCAGCGCCCCGGGTGAGATGCTGCGGCGGCTCCTCCCGTGGGTGTTACTCCGCGCACCTGCTGTGTGAGCGCCCGGCAACCGCTGGTAGACAGTGTCAGGTCTCGTAGGAGGGTCTTCAGCTGGCAAAGCAGCACGTTCAGCTTTTTACTCTGTGGCCCCTGGGGGCGGTTTTTCCGAGTACACTTGGTCTGTGTTTGACTGAGTCTGCGGGTGTGGGCCCCTCGATGCGGAGGATCGGGTGTGCACACGCCTGCCCTCCTCCCGGCGTCTGGAACCAAACGCAGGGACGCCGAGGTCGACCGCGTTACTGCAGGGGTGCTTGGCGCGCGTTCAGCTTGAGTCCAGGGACCACGTTGGGTGGGAAGCAGCGTGGCCTGTGCTGGTAGCCAGGCCCTCGCCGGCCGAGCGATGTCCCCGTGGGCTGCCTTTGTTTACCGCAGATTGTGGCCTTGAAGCTGCAGACGATTGCCACGTGTTTGTCTTCTTACCAGCGGAAGGGTGTGCTAGACCCGGCCAGGCTGTGAAACCTGTAAATGAGCTTTGCTTTTAGCCCTTAAGAAAGCCTCTGGGGCACCCAGCTCCTACACAGGAGAGGCAACCCCGTCACCGCCCACGGTCCTGCGTGGCTGGATGGAGTCATCTGTGAGGCAGCGGGAATGATCGCAGCCACACGCCAGCGCTCACCTGAAGGCCCTTGAAAACACTCCTTTCGGGGCCTTCGCATCTGGGTGTTTCTCTCCTCCATGTCCCCTTTTTGATAAAAAGCGAAACCAAAAACTGTGCATCTTTTCTTGGGAAATGCTATCATGTTGTGCCGTCAGACTTGGCTGCCTGACTCGTTTTAGCTGCTTCTCATTCCCGTGGAGTAGAGGGGCGTTGCTGTGCAAGTGCGCTGTTTGGGACTTGAGACAGGTGTGCGTGGGTGGCACAGGTCCCCCTGTGACCAGGCTAGACGCGGGAGGCAGGCCAGGCTTCTTGGAAGAGCGGCCTCGGGGCCTGATGAGTCAGAGTGGCCACAGCAACACGAGGGCCGGGTGACTGGACCTTGACTGGTGCGTGCAGACGGAAATGAAGCGCTGGGCCGCGTAGGAGCCGAGAGCCGAGTTCTCCCGCGGTCTTCCTGAGGACGCCAGCCGGGAGACAGCCTGCGGTGGCCCTGGGGCTGGCTGGGAAGCTGGGGCGCGGCAGGCCTGCGTGCCGTCCGGGCCGGGCAGTGCCACGGCGGGCACACGTGTGCGCGGAAGGTCCCTGAGGAGCAGGGGCACCTCCGTTCACGCTTTTCTCGCTTTTCTGTGTTTGGGAAGACGCAGGGGCCTGGCCTCGCCCGAATTCCTCCCGAGAGAGAGCTGCCTCTCTGAGGGCCCTGCTTGGCTCAAGCCGAGGTGCTCTTCCTGTTCTTGGTCCCGGATCCCTTTAGGCTGCACTGGAGTCAGGATGGCAGGGCTGGGACTCAGTCCTGGTCAACTGGCTGTTGGGCACCAGTCTTTGTTTTACACAAGGATTAATTTTTAATGTTTAACATTAGTTTATTAGTGTGTGATTCAAAATCTTTTTCTTTTTAGTATGATTTCCCAGGGCAGAGACTTGCCTTTGGAAAACGTGGCGTTGCCGTTTCAGAATGAAAGGGACCTCTGATGACCCTCCCGGACCCAGCGTGGGGCTGCCCGACTCAGCAAATAAATTCAGGGGACTGGTTCCAGTGGAGGTGCAGGGAATCACATTTATGCTGAAAAAGGAGTTGTCATTTCTTCGAACTTCAGATGTAGCTGGACGCCCGTGTCTTGGCCAGCTTGCAGTGCCAGTTGCCCTGCTGGCTGGACGTGCGCTTGGCCTTGCAACTCCGGCATAGCCTCGGTCAGATCTGCCTTATCTCCTGGGATGCGTTTTTCCCGTTACGATTTTATGTATATGGAAACTTGCCAACTTGCATTTGAGGAAAAAACGTCCCAAACTGCAGCGTTTCCTTTTATCTGCAGCCACAGCACTGCCTTAGCCAGGCCGTTAAAGCGGACGTCCAGAAGGGCGGGGGGCCAGCCCGGCGCAGGGGGACGAGCGTGTGCACAGGTGGCCCCGTCTGTTGCCCTTCCTGACAGACGTGCCCCCTTGCTGCTGTCCTCCGTCCAGCGCGTCTCAGCCACGGCCCTGCTCTCACTGGCAGTTTACTGTAGGCCGGGAAGAAGCCGCGCGAGGCCCTGGGCAGGCTGCTGAGCAGCCCTTACCCTGAGCACTTCTGGCGTTGCAGGTCCCAGCTCCAGTTTTACTGTCGAAACCAGCAGGTCCCTGTCGGTGAGGACGCGATGGGTCAGGACCAGGTGGCTGAGCTCAGCCTGCGGAGTTGGAGGGCCTGACCCCCTCCCCGGAGGCCCAGAGGGCACCTGGGTCTCCAACCCCCTCTGCCGAGTCTCCGCTGCAGAGTCAGCTTTCCTGAGGTTTCAATTCTGCTGGAGGCGCGTGGCCACGAGGCGGGGGGCTGTGCCCAGTGTATTTAGGGAGAGTCGAGTGGCATGATGGTAAAGCTCCTGTTTGTAAGAATCGAGGGGTGTCCTTGGGGACAGCCCCCACCCCGCAAGGCCCGCACCCCTTCAGTCTCCTTGCTGCTCTCACCCCGCGACGGTCTTCATTCAGAGCTTGTGTGTGGAAGGCTCTCTGACCGAAGAAGCCCCGGACCCCTGCAGCCCTGGGCTCCGCGAGGGCTCCCCTTTCCGGGTCGGACTTGGCGGTTAGATGTGAAGGCTGCTTCTGAGCGCCCTGGAGTGGGGGCGTGTTGGAGGATGGAGAGGGAAAAACCTTGGAAGGAGCTGTGCTTCCCTGGAGCAGCAGAGTGGGCGTGCTGTGCTCCCACCGTCGTAGCAGCGCCGCCCTCGCCCTTCCCAGTGGGAGCCGTGGATTCCAAGCGGTGCGCGAGTGCGCGGCATTTGAACAACGGAAAGTCTGATGCTCACGGATGAGGCCCGTGGTCTGGGCTCCCTGCGCTCCCCGCGCTCCCGTGGCGGCGCTTGGCTGCGCGAGTCCCCGGGAGGAGGCAGAGGAGGTGCTGGCCCCCCAGCTAGAGACACTTGCATGTGGGTCTTGGGCCGGGGGCGGGCAGCCTTGCGGCCGTGGCGGCGACGGCCCTGGTTTGGGCTGGGGCTGTGGCGCTCGATGCGGGCTGAGCCTGTGTGGCCCTGCAGAAGGAGAAGCGGGACGTGAGGCTGCCCCTGCTCCTCCTCCTCCTCCTCCGGTCTTCCCGAGGCTAGGGGTTGGCACTGTCCGCAGGGCAGATGTTTCCCGGGCCGGGGGTGTCGGGGTCCCAGGGCATGGGAGCATGACGTTCTGGGCTGGCCGTGGGGTGTGGGTGGGGTGGCCAGGGTGAGTTGCAGGCAGCTGGGGTGGGGGCTGTGCCTTCGGGGAAGTCAGGTGAGCCAGCCCTGACTGGTGACACGGCTCCCGAGAACCTAGATGACTGTATGGGACGTTCTTTTAAGACAGAGACCAGGCTTTGGGGAGATGGTTTAACCACTGGTAGACTCTGCCAGTGTTAGCTGTCTTGTCTGTGCATCAGTAACAAAACGGCCTTTGGGTTCTGAGCCGGCGGCTGTACTGACGTGTTAGGAACTTGAATTGCTGGGCGGTTATTCGCATGCGTTAAAGTCTTGCTCCTGTACAACCAGATAGAGTCCCCCGAATGGAAAGATCTGGGCTTGAAGTAAGATAATTAACTCAAAGCTTTGCGTTTCCTGGTCATTTTGTTTTGCTTTGATCAAGGCGAAAGGATCCTGCCGGGATAGACGAGGTTGAGCTCAGTAGGGAGCGTGTCTCTGCTTCGAGCTTTGAGAACCCTCTGTGCTGCTCCTCTCCACTCAGGCGAAGCCGGTCGCTGGCAGCGCCTGTGTTTTAACGGCACACCAAGTGTTAGCTTTGTGAGACGGAGCCTTGTGCAAAAAACGTCAGACCTAGAGAGCGTTCCTTTTCTTTGGTGCTTGTTTTTCTGCTCCTCTGATCAGCTAACTTGTCCTTTATTGGGGGACTGTTAGCATCCCAGACTCCACCGCCTGTGAAGGCACTTAGTTAGCAGTCCTGTAGGCACTGTGTGGAGTGGCCCTGGCGCTCCGTCCTCTGTCCCTCTGCCAGGTGTCAGTCACGAAGTCAGGGATGGGGCACAGGGCAGAGGCCCCCTCAGTGTCCTGTCCCCCCCATGCCTGCCAGCCCTCTGCCGTCCCCGTGCTCCCCGCCCCTTCCTCTTCTGCCCTGGGCCATCGACCGTGGTCACTTAGAGAAACCAGCAGGGGGGCCTCGTGTTCTGCATGAGAGACAAAGTGAGGCAGGGTGTTGCTGTTCTGTTTCTGGAGCTCGTGCTTGTCCAGGATGTGGCATGTTGGTGTTTGTCGGCGGATTCCCGAATGTGCTGGAGTAGAGGCAGAACAAAACAGGGGGTCATTCTGACGTGACCTGAAAGTGTGTTAGGTAATAGCCTCAAACCAGACTTTTCTGGGGGGGAGAGTCATGGAACTTGACTTTGTGGGTCAGGCGTCGCTCCTGGGAGTCCCTCAGATGCTCAGCGTGGACTTTGTCCATCATTCTTCCGATGCCCCGGGTGGGGGGTGGGGGGCTCAGCCCAGCCCCACGCTGCCTCTCCAGGGGCTCCGTGTCGCCTTGGGGCCGCTGGCCGTGGTGCTGACGGCCAGGTTACCCCGGGGTGCTGTCCGAGTGCTGGCGGGAGGAGCTCAGTCACTCGGGCTAGCGCTCGGGGTGTGTCTTGATTGCTGCTAAGGTGCCCACAGCATTGCATTTGCACCATCTGCAGGTGTTGCTTCTGTGAGGGAAGTGAGTTTTGAGCTCTTGATCTCTGGGAGGTCTAGGGTGCGGGTGGGCTGAATGGTGTAGGCTGCTGGCGAGTGGGAGGCAGCGGTGATGGGCTGAGGTGAGGCCCGGCTGTGCGGGCCAAGGGCGGCTCTGGACCGAATGTGGGACCAGACACCCTGGACCCACCCACCCTGGTGGGGACAGTTGTGTCGTCACTGCTGAGAGGAGTGACCAGGACTGGGTCCTAGGAGGTGACCTGTTAGTCAGGGGAGTCAGAGGGCAGGCGGGTCAGCTGGGTGAGTGAAGCGGGCCAGGGTAGGAAGGGCATCTGGACCGTGAGGGTTGGTGCCCACACACAGAGAAAGTGGGGTCTGAGCTGTGCCAGGGGCCAGCCCTGGGGGGCGCCAGCAGCCTCGCCTGGGCCCTCACTTTCAGGCCTTTCGCAACCCCTACTTTCCAGATGTTGATAGTTGGTTACAAGTGGGAAGGGTGCGTGTCGGCCCCTGGGCAGCCGTCCTGCTGGTCGCCCTCGGTGGTGACGCAGACCTCCCAGGGGCAGCTCTCTGCGCGCCCTGCCCATTGTCCTCACGCTCTCGGCGGGACTCCCAGCTGGTGCCGGAGCCGCTGCAGGGCGCCCTGCAGTCCTGGGCTCCTGGCGGCACAGGTGTGCACAGCGGTCTGTGGAGCCCTTCGTGCACGACAGTTCGTGGTCCCCGCGCACCCTGGGCGACGGCTCCATCCTCATAGTCGCTCCTGGAACAAGTGGTGCCTGCCCTAGAGCTGCAGCAGCCAGGCGACCCTGGCAAAGCACCAGCGGACAGAGGAGCTGGACAGAGCCCAGGTCCTCTGACTCCAGGCCTGCGGCCCCGTGTGGACCTCCCTTTTGTGGGAGGCTGTGGGTTTGTGCCGCTGCCTCTTTGTTCCCTGCAGGGCACTCCTGTCATAGCTCATGTTCTGTCCTCCCTGCACCGCAGCTCATGCGGCATGATTCTGGTCTTAAGGCTTCCCCTGCATTTTCTTTTTCTTTTTTAGAGCCTCTCCCACAGCATATGGAGGTTCCCAGGCTAGGGGTCTAATCATTGCTACAGCTGCCGGCCTACCCCACAGCCATGCAGGATCTGAGCCTCGTCTGCGACCTTCACCACAGCTCACGGCAACGCCGGATCCTTAACCCCCTGAGTGAGGCCAAGGATCGAACCTGCATCCTTATGGTTACTAGTCAGGTTCATTTCTGCTCAGCCACAGTGGGAACTCTCTTAGTGTTTTCTTTTTAAACACACTTTAATTTGAATAATTTCAGGGAGTTCTCTTTGGCTCAGCAGAAACGAACCCACTAGTATCCATAAGAATGCGGGTTCCATCCCTGGCCCCCGCTCAGTGGGTTAAGGATGCGGCATTGCCGTGAGCTGTGGTGTAGGTCGCAGACGTGGCTTGGGTCCTGTGTTGCCGTGGCTGTGGTGTAGACCGGCAGCTGCAGCTCTGATTCAGCTCCTAGCCTGGGGACCTCCATGTGCTGCAGGTGTGGCCGTTAAGGAAAAAAAAAAGGAATTTCAGACATACAGAAAGGTTGCAGGATTAGTACAGTGGCTCCCAGACACTTGTTCTGTTCTTCAGTTTGCACACGTGCACCCCCAGGCACACAGGTGCACCTCATCTCCTCTGCACCCACAGGTGAGTTCAGACCCTCTACCACTTTGCTCTTATTTGCCGCAGACAAGGCCTCGCGCATAACCGTGAAATCACGACGGACATCAGGGCACGTGCCGCTGCGGCGGGCCTGGTCGGCGCTGCACGCAGTCGTCGCGGTAATTAAGTGTGGACGTGGCACTGGTGCATCCAGTTGGCAGGGTGTGGACGGGTTGCCCGTCTCTCCTCCTCCTGGCTGGCCGCTTCTTGATCTTTCTTTACTCGGAGCACAGATGAACTGCTTTCTGGGAGCCCTGGTGGCAGGAAGGCCACAGAAGCAGGTTCCACAGTGCGTCCCATCAGATCTGCTGCTTTGTCCGTGGCTGCCACGTGGGAAAGGCAGCGCCTCCAGCTTTCTCCACTGTGAGGCTGCTGCTTTGCCCTTTGTGCTCGAGAAGAATCTGGTGGCAGGATACTTTGAGATGATGTCAAGATCCCATTTCCCACGGGAAACTTTCCCCCGCGAGTTTTCATGGTGGTTTTTAACTGCCAGCCCTCTTTCGGCCTTTGGTAGTTGGCATTCTAGGGTATGGAGGAGTTTCCTGTTAGATTTGGTATCTGTTCACGTACTTAATACTGGTGTTTTATTCAGTGGGTGGCATCGATTCCTGTCGCTGGTCATTTTGATGCCTGAAGTGTCCCAGACTTGGGGTGGCGTCCCTCGGGCTGCTCTGTGTTCTTTTGACGCTTCTTTCTCAGGCACAACGCGATGCTCTAGCTCCTCTCGTGCTTCCTGCCGCTTGGCTTCCGTCGTGTCCCCAGGGCTCTGTCTTGCCGGGGAGGTGGCACAGAGGGGGCAGGATGTGGGGCTGGCTGCCGCTGAGGGGCCCTTGCTCAGGGCTTCCGCTGCCGGGGCGGCGGCTCCCAGAGGTTCCCGAGTCCCAGGCTCATCCTGCTCTTTGTTTAGGCTCTTCTCGCAGAGCAGAGACTGAGGTCACCTGCCCGCCTTCGCTGCCGGGATCGTCACAGCCTCCGGCTGCTGGGGAGCTGGCGGGGTCTGGAGTCCGGGCCAGCAGCTCTCTTTGGCCCTGCTGTGGCCAGGGCCACGTGTTCTGTCGGTGACCCTTTCTTGGTGTCGATGCCGTGCGTCCTTGGCCCTTTGAGAAGGTGATGAAAGCCCTGTTCCCTCTTGCTAGGTACACGAAGGTTCACCTCACAGAGCATCTGAAGTCAGGAGGTTTCTGTCCTTCCTGCGCTGCTGTGGACCTCGGGCTCTGGGCCTGTGGACTGCTGGACGTGGCCCTGGCAGCGCCCAGGAGGAGTCAGAGTGACAGCGGCCGGGTTCTTTAGTCGCACGGCAGAGGCCGACTGTGCCCCTGGAGTTCCTGGCACCCCGAAGCAGGGAAGAAGTGGGGGGAGGCTTGCCCCGCACCCCCTGGCCTTTCCTTCCTCAGTCTCCTTTGTCCTGCCTCGTGCCTGGCCCTGCTGCCACGCAGCTGCAGTGGAGGACAGCACAGGCCCTGCGCTTGGAACCTGAGTGAGTGTGTGTGCTGTGGGACAGACAGGCTGGACCAGGGGGCGGCAGGGCAGGGTCTGGGCAAAGCTGTCTGATGAGGTGGAGCGTGGTGCCAGGGACCAGCAGGGTCCAGGGCTGCAGGAGGGGTGAGGAGGGTGGCCTCAGGGCTGCCCTGCAAGGAGGTGCTCCCTTCCTTCTGGGAGGAAGGCCCTGTGGCCTCTAGAGTTTCCTCTTGTGCCTGGCACCAGGTGCCAGCTTCCTGCCACAGAGTGGCTGAGAGGGCTTGTAGAGGGGTGGCAGGCTGCGGGCTTTCCCTGGAGGGGCTGAGGAGCAGGGGTCCAGCCAGTGCAAACAGACAGAGGGCGTTAAAGCACGGCCCTCCCAGGGTCTGAGCACAGAGAGAAGCCTTGGGAGGCGTTGGAGGGAGACCCCCTGGCCAGCTCCCCTGTTTATAACAGCACAGCCCCCCCCCCCCATCTCTGAAGTTACTGTGTTTCTTCTCTGTCCACTGGGGCAGGGCTCAGAGAACTTTTCTGAAAAGGACCACGCACCACGTGTGGCTTTGAGCACAAAGGTCTCTGTCCCGACCTGCGTGTTGTTAGCAGGCCTCTGGTGGTTAGTGCCCCGTGGCCTGGGCTCTGCTCGCCGAGGTCTCCCCTTGGGCTGGCAGGTGCCTGGGGGAACAGCAGGCGCTTGGTGATGGCAGCCGCTCTTCACCCATGTGGCCACGGGGACGACCAAGCTCTTTGGCTCCTAGAACGAGGTTCCACGTGCGCCAGCTAGGGGTGGGTGTCCCCCCAGGTGCCGTTGGCCATGGTCTGGGGGCCGGGGGTGGGTGGTGCCAGCAAGACCCTGTCCCCACGCGCCTCTCCGGTTCCTGAAAGAACCGGGGACCCCAGGGTCTTCCAGTTATACTTGAAAACCACTGAGTTTCAAACCACTGGTGGGGCCAGGCCTGGAGCCCGGGAAGGTGGGAGGGTGGCTGTGTCTGCCATCTGCGGGAGGGGGCCGAGCTGGCTCGCACCCTTTCCTGCCTGCCGCCTGGGGTGGTGGAGGCAGCTCTGCTGGGGAAGGCTTCTGGTGGCCGGCGGGCGTGGGGGTGGCCTGGTGGCAGGGTGGGCGCTGCTCCTGGAAGCCACACGTGGCCCTCAGCGAGACTAGCAGTGGGCTCCCGGCTCGGAGAAGAGCTTGTGGCGACTTTGGGAGAAAACGCTGCAGAGGTTCCAGCAGTGTTGTGGGAGTCAGGCCCTTGGAGGCCGCCCCGCTGAGCGGGAGCCCAGAGCGTCTGCATGAGCTCCTGGCCGTGGCGGGCGCCCGCGCTGCCGCCGCTGCTCCGTTGTGTGGGCGGGGGGGGGGGGGGGGTGCGGCCACACCTGCAAACCGCCCCTACGTTTGTTCTCTAACCAGACTGACCCTCCCGAAGGGAGGAGTTTGTCTTAAAATCGTTGCAAGAGACCTCGTGTACCTCACACCTGTTTAGTCGGCTCACGTTGAGTGCTTCACTTTTTAATTGAATTTTACGGGTTTATCCATTTCTCTGATTTTTTGATACGTTGTTGAACATTTGAAATACCTAGATGAATTACCGTCATCAGCAGGAGGCACTTTGAGATAAATGGTAGCATTTCTATAGCAAAGCAGTTGCCATGTCTAGTTCTGTAAGCAATGCATGGATGCGTTTTTGTTATTTTAAAAACTGTCCCCCACATAGAGATAAAGAAAAAGTTTCCTGGGATAAAGAAAAAGTTCCCGGACTGCTGGTCCTGTGGGAAAGGGTGTAGGTTTTTTGTTTTTTTGTGTGTGTGTCTTTTTGCCGTTTCTTGGGCTGCTCCCGCGGCATATGGAGGTTCCCAGGCTAGGGGTCCAATCGGAGCTGTAGCTGCCGGCCTACGCCAGAGCCACAGCAACACGGGATCCGAGCCGCGTCTGCGACCCACACCACAGCTCACGGCAACGCCGGATCGTTAACCCCCTGAGCGAGGCCAGGGGCTGAACCTGCAACCTCATGGTTCCTAGTCGGATTCTAACCCCCGCGCCACTCCAGGCTGTGTTTAGGCTTTGTCCTGGTTTCACATGCCTTGTCCTTCCGGTCCTTGATGGTGGCTCTTTACGTGTGGTTTGGATTCGCATCCGAAGCCCCTTGGGGGGCTTCCTGTTGGGCCCAGGCTGACAGTTGTTTCTCTTTGGCAGGCGGTCCCGGCAAAGGGGGAGACCAAGCAGGACTGCCCGAGAGCCGAGCTGCTGAGAGAAGGTAAGGGGCCTTGGGCACCGGACGCCTGGCAGAGGTGCCTCCTGGTCTGCGGGCCGGCCGGGCAGTCGCAGTGAGCGAGCAGCACACTCACCGCCCCCCCTCCCCCCGGCCTGGCTCCATGCTGGGTCCAGAAGGGCGAGTGGTGACTGCCTGCCTTGCAGAGAGGGTGGCGCCCAGTTCCCTGGCAGCGCGGCTGACCCAGGAGTGGCCAGCTCACCCGAGAGCCAGACCCACGGGTGTGTGGTACTTGGCCCGAGGCTGACCTGAGGCCTGGAAGTCACAGCAGGTGGCCAGGAGGGAAGGGCGGCTGGCTAAGGTGTCTGCCGGGGGGACCTGGGGGTGACAGGCTGCCTGCTGATGTGCCAGTGGGGGACACTGGGCTCTGGGACGGACTGTGACAGGCCACCCGGGTGCTGAGCAGGCACTTGGGCAGCAGTGCCCTGGCCCAACCCGTGAGGCTGCCGCCAGGAGCTGCCAGCACTGGTCTCCCCGCAGCCGTGTCTGCTCGGGGACTGGGTGTCCTGGGCTGCTTGTGTGAACAGCAGGGCTGAGCTGTTCAGAGCCCTGCCCGTGCCTGTGGTGGGGTGCAGCCCCCACTGACTTGGGATGGGGGGGCCTTCCCGCCACAGTGGTCGTGGCCCTTGTGGCAGGATCGCTGCCCTGGGCCCTTGGGCGTCCCAGCTGTCCTGGTGGCACACTGCCCCGGTGTCTGCCCTGGCTCTCGAAACGCAGCCGACCCCTTAGAGGACAGACAGTGGCTTGTGGGCGGTGGAGGCCGTGGCTGGAGAGGTTGCTGTGTGCGCGTCAGCGGGAGAGCACAGACTTTGGGCCGTCCTTCTAGGCACAGCACGCCGGCAGAGGCTTGGATGTCCCCGTCCCCCCCGGTGGCGGGGATGCCTGCCTGGTGATCACCTTGTGTCCCCCAGGCTGGCGGTGCCCTTTGCGTCCTTTAAGCTGTAGCATGGCCTCCTTGGCAGGAAGTGCTGTGCCCCCACCTACTGCTCTGACGCCTTGTCACGTCTCCGTGGCCGTCCTCTTTTGTGACCACTGCGTGCATGCTGCTGGTGGCTGTGGGCGAAGGCCGTGTGGGCACGTGGCTCGGGGCCTGGGGCAGGGCAGCCTGGCCTTGAGAGAAGGGGCCCAGCGGCCCAGGCCGCAGGGCAGGCCTATCTTTCCTGCATGTGGGTCACTTAGTGCGTCACCGAAGTGCCCGGATTCCAGGAGCTGGGTGGGTTGGGGGGCCTTGCTGCCCAGGGCTGTTTCCAACACCACCCCCAGGTCTGGAGCCTGCTCTCCTGGGGACAGTGCCAGGCCTGCCCTCTGTCCCTGTGGCACTTTTCCAGGCCACTAGGCCTGTTCCTGGGGCGTGGAAGACGGTGGCCCTGCCCCGCCTCCTGCCCCTACCCTGAGCCTTGGGGTGCCTTGTCCTGCCCACCCTGTCACCCCCTGCCCCGGGCCCTTTTTTCTGAGCGTGCCTTGCTAGGAGGGTGCCATGCCAGGTGCCGGCTCCTCCACGTGCACCACCCCTGAGCCAGGGCCTCGACTCCCCCTTTGGAGGAGCTTCCAGACTGGTTCCTGCGCAGCTGCCCCTCATCTAGTCCTTGGCGGTGAGGATGGCTTCTGACAGGACCGGGGGTTGCAGCCATCCTAGCGGGTGCGAAGTGGTATCTCATCGTGGCTTTTTTTTTTTTTTTTTTTTGCTTTTTAGGGCCGCGCCCAAGGCCCAAGGAGGTTCCCAGGCTAGAGGTTGAATAGGAGCTGTAGCTGCCAGTCTGTACCACAGCCACAGCAACACGGGATCTGGGCCGTGTCTGTGACCTACACCAGAGCTCATGGCGATGCCGGATCCTTAACCCACTGAGCGAGGCCAGGGATCAAACCCTCATCCTCATGGATACTGGTCAGGTTCATTTAACCGCTGAGCCACGATGGGAACTCCTGTCAGGTTTTTAAAAAATACAGATACGCATCCCTTATCCGATCTGTGACTTGCCGATATCATCTTCCGACCCGTGCGTTGTCTTCAGTTTCTTTTCTTTCCCTTTTCGTTCTTTGTCTCTTCTCTTGACTTTCTTGAATGTGTCCTTTGAAGCACAAAGTCCAGTCCAGTTTCTCTGTTTTTCTTCGGCTGCTTGCGCTTTTGTCATAACATCTAAGAAACCATTGTTTGAGAGAGGTTCACAAAGCTCTGTTTCCGCCTGCGCCTTCTTCTTACGGGTGTGTCTCGGGTCCACCTTGAGTGATTCTCTACGTGGCGCGGGCCGGCGCCCAGCTTCCTTCTTTGCAAGTGGAGACCATTTGTCCCAGTGCCGTTGGTGGAGGAGACTGTTCTGGCCTTTGGTGAGGGTCAGGGCTGGTTCTGAGCTGTGGATTCTCCTGCTGCCCAGGAGCCTCTCCTTACGCTGGCACCTGTGCCCTCGCTTACTGCCGGTTTGTGTACGTTTTGGCGCAGGCGCCAGCTTCACGTTTCCTTCTCAGGATCGTTTGGCCTCCTCTGGGTCGCTGGAATCTCCATGTGCGTTTCAGGGCTAGCTTGTCAGCGCCTGTGGAGAGGCCCTCGGGGTCTCGATGTGGGTTCTGCCGACTCAGGGTCACGCTGGGCTGTGACCGCTCGGCGGCGGGTGTCTCCCGTCCGTGGACACGGCTGTCTTTCTGTTGGTGTAGGTCTTCTCTGGCGTCTCCGGCCATGCTTTGGGGTTTTCCGGGCACAAGTCTTATGCTTTTATGGTCCACTTTTGGTGCTTTTTCAAATGAAATTTTATTTACTTATTTTTAGGGCTGGCCTGCAGCCTATGGAGGTCCCCAGGCTAGGGGTCCAATTGGAGCTGCAGCCGGCAGCCCACACCACAGCCACAGCAATGCCAGATCCAAGCCGTGTCTGTGACCTGCGCCACAGCTCATGGCAATGCCGAACCTTAACCCGCCGGACGAGGCCAGGTGTCGAACCCGCAACCTCTTGGAGACGTTTCTGTGTTGGATCTGTTTCCACTGTGCCACAGTGGGAACGTTAGCTTTTTAACAAAATGTTTTAAGAGAGAAGATAAATTCTTTTCTATTTTCGGAAGTGTTTATCCTCGCTGGTGCTCTTAATCCCGTTTTTTCG
Organism: Phacochoerus africanus; assembly: GCF_016906955.1. NCBI lineage: Eukaryota > Metazoa > Chordata > Mammalia > Artiodactyla > Suidae > Phacochoerus > Phacochoerus africanus. Next base: position 279,695,941 of record NC_062545.1, read on the forward strand.
GTGGGCGAGTTGCTGTGTGGTCGTTTCCTGACGGTCTGAAGAGCCTCGTCTGCATTGTCGGACAGGCGTTTGTGCTGGTGTTCTCAGCCCTGTGTGTCTGAGAGTGTCCCGTTGAAGGGCGGGTTGCCTGGAGTTCCCGGGCACGGGAACTCGGCTGTTGCTGGCCGGCCTGGTGTGTCCTGGGCGCCTCGGTTGTTCCTAGCACTTCTTCCTCTGTGTGGGGGGCATCTTCTCTGACTGCCTTCAGGTTTTGATCAGATTTTCAGCGATTTGGCTGCGTTGTCTCTGGTCTGGCTCGTACTTATCTTGAGTGGCCTTCATTAAGCGTCTTGGTTCATTGGTTGTAACGTTTTCGTCCCACTTGGAAAATCTTGGGCGGAAACCTTTTTTTGGCTGTTCCTTCTTCCAAAGCACATTTTTCACTTCCTTCTGGTCTGGGCACTGAGCCTGAGGGGCCAGGCTGCTCCGGAGGCCGGGGGCTCTCAGGCCCTCCCCTCTGCGCCTTACTCTCAGATGCTGCTGGCGGGCTCTCCGCCCTGGGGGTCTTGTCAGGAGGCTGTTGTCTTCAGTGCTGCTGGTCGGGGGGTGTGGGTGTGGCGCCGTGTCTCTGGCTCTGTCTAGGGTCTCTCTTTTCCTCTAGACACGTCGCGGCTGCACTGACGGTTCTGACGTTCCTCTCTGCTGTGTCTCCTGCCTCTGCCACGTCTGCTTTGTGAACTTGTATTAGCGCGGAGTTGACTAGTTTCAGGTGTGCAGTAATCTGGGCGTTTAATTAATTGACTGGCTTTCTCTTCATTCTGGGTTCTCCTGCTCTTCTTTTTTTTAGGGCCGCACCGGCAGCATATGGAGGTTCCCAGGTGGGGGGTCAAATCGGAGCTGCAGCTGCCGGCCCACAGCCACAGCCACAGCCACGCCAGATCCAGGCCGCATCTGTGACCTACACCACAGCTCACAGCAACGCCGGATCCTTAACCCACTGAGCAAGGCCAGGGATCAAACCCGTGTCCTCAGGGATGCTAGTTGGGTTCGTTACTGCTACGTCACGGTTGGAACGCTTCTGCTTTTCTTCTGTCTCATGGTTTTTGGTTCGGTTTTTAAAATACTGTTGTTGGTGGATTGAATATGGCGTTGGATTTGCTTATCTTCTTTTTCTCCTGAGTTTTTCCAAGGTCCTCGATTAATGAGCTTGCAGGCAAGTTTGGCTTCTCTTGGCCTGTGTGTGAGCCTTCTGAGCACTGCAGTGGCGCACGGTTCATCAGAGGTCGAGGTGGGGGTGTTAGGAAGGGGCCTGACTCGGGCGCAGGTGCCTTTGGGCCCCGGTTAGAGGGCTGCCCTCAGGTCCCTGCCAGAGCCGCGCCCGGAACTCTGTGCCCTCCCGGGCGGCTCTCGGTCGCTCTCCCGCCTCTCGGCTCGGGCTTTTCCGACTCGGAACAGGCCGTAGTCCTCCATCGGTTTCATCTTGTTTAAATTTTCCTTAGCTATGCCTTGTGTATTTCCGTGCACAGGTCTGGCACCCTTGAGTATTTCGGCTGTTCTTCTGCTGTAGTAAGGAGCGTTTATGTTTTACTTTCCAGTCGTGTGTTGCCACCGTGGAGGTTTGCAGTGTATCTTTTGTACTCGTGTATTCACATGCAGGTATAAGGACCGAAGCAGAGACCCCAGGTTGCCCCGCGGTAACGTCTGGAAAACAGTGGCACGACGTCAGCCGGGGTGTTGAGCCTGCCCTTCTCCCCACCGCCCTGGGCTTTCCCATGGTCCTCGCGCTCTTATCACACGCGAGGTTTGCGGGTCTCCCCCTGCAAAGGGGAGCGCGCCCCTCCTGTGCCCTTTCGTACCCGCTGCCCCTGCCCCCACACGCAGTCCCGGCAGCGCGGCCTGCTCTCTCGGTCTCCGCGTGGTCACCTCAGAGACCGTGTCCGCGGCAGACTCAGCCGCCGTGGCACCGGCCTGCTTTTCTCGCAGCATAACCGCCAGGGCCTCGTGCACCTCGCTTCGCAGCCCTGCCGAGCGGGGGTCTGGGTGCGGCGGGCCCCCCGCCTCGTGCTCCATTTACTCGCTGAGGGACCCCTGGGTTGATCCTGGTTCTCAGCTGCTACGGCACGGCTGCTGCGGGCACTTGCGTTCGTTTTTGTTTGGGCGTAACTTTTCGTTTCTCTGGGGTGGATAACCTGAGGGCATTTGCTGTCCTGGGCCAAGTGTGCCTTTACCGTCGGGGAAACGGCCGAAACTGTTTGTTTTCCAAGACAAACGCACCGTCGACTGTTCACAGCAACCACACGCGAAGGACCCGGCGACCCTCTTTTTGCTCATAACCGTGTCCGCGGAGGGCAGTGGCCCTGTATCCCAGCGCGGATTTGCTACTGTTCCTTTTGGAGAAGCGTTTCATTTTGGCGAAGTACGGTTTATCCGTTTTCCTCTGGGCGGGCGGTAAGGCCAAGATGCTGCTGCTTATCGCTAGGATTTTTTCCTGAGGGTTTCGTGGTTTTTCGTTTTACTTTTCTTTTCCGTCTTGGTGGGAGGCGAGCTGTCTGCACCCAGATGTCCGCCCTGCAGGAAAGTGGCTTCCAGCCGGCCAGTGTCGGTGCCCGCAGCTCGGTGGCTCGCGCAAGGGGGTCGCAGGCGTGGCGGCACTGATGCCTTCTTCTCTGTCCGCAGGGTCACCCATGGCTGCCGACGAAGGCGCAGCAGACAAGCAGGGCGGGGAGGCCCCCGAGGCTTCGGACGGGGAGGCCAACGGGGCCTGCGACCAGAGCGACGGCGGCAGCCCGCCGGCTGCGGCGAAGCACACTCAGGAAGGCACGAGGGTCGGCCCGCAGGAAGGCGCCGGCCCGGTGGCCCGGATCGCGGAAAATGGCCTTGCAGACAGAGACGCAGAGCCGGCGAAGCAGAACCACGTCCGGGCCGACGGCTTCGCACAGACGCCGGGCATCGGCAGCAACGGCTACTTCCTGGGCAAGGCCCCCGTGTCCGAGCCGCCGCGCGTCGCCAGCGCCCTGGCCGCCTCCCTCCCCGGCCACGCCGCCAAAACCCTCCCCAGCGGGGCGGCCCGGGGCCGGACTCCTGGCGCTTTGCCTCCGCCGCCGCCACCGCCGCTGCCGCCGCCACCGCCGCCGGCCAAGCCCGGGGAGGTGAGCAGAGACACAGAGGACAAGAAGCCCCCGGCCCCGGGCGCCGACGTCAAGGTCCACCGGGCTCGGAAGACCATGCCGAAGTCCATCCTGGGCCTGGTAACCGTCCCCGTCGGGCTTGGGCCGCCTCCTTGTCTGTCTTCTCCTTTGTTTTGCTCAGCGGGCGGCCCGGAAGGGGTGGGCCTGGGGGTCTGCCCGGCGCCCTGGTCCGCCTGCTCTCTGGGCTGCTGCGCCAGGAGCCCGTGGCCCTCCCCGTACCTGCTCCTCCGCCCGCCGTGTCGCACAGGGCGACACTGAAGACGCCCCGCCCGTGCCCAGGCCCGCGGGCAGCGTCCCGTGCCCCAGGGTCTGTCCTGCGCCCCTCCTTCGGGGCCGATCTGGCAGGCGCGGGTTCCAGGTTGGCCGTCAGAGCCCTGGCGTTTCTCATACCCGAGCGGCTCGTGCGGATGTCTGCGCCATGCCTGTGTCCACCTGCAGTCCCGCTGGGCAGAGACCCCAGGGGCCCCTCGTCTCGGCCCGAGATGGGGTCTTCCTGCAGCTCTCGGAGAAGGCCCTGCACGGCTGCCCGTCCCGGAGCCCCTTGGGGGCCTGGCCTCTGCCTCCCCAGCGGCCCCCTCACCGCGGGTCCTCGCCTGCCCCTTGGCGCTCAGCCCTGCGGGCCACTCCATGCGGGGCTGTTGCCGTTTTGACAGTTGGTTTTTCGGGCTGTGTCTCTGACTAGTGTTCCTGGTTACATGTGTGTCTTGTCCTTCGGAAGGCGTCGGTTAGAATCTGCCCACGGTCCCAGTGAAACTCCCATCTCCTCAGGTGGGAGCTCTGTGTGGACGTGGCCGCCGTGTTCGGGGTGGGTTTCCCGGAGGGGTCCCCCGGGCCTGTGCTCAGCTTCGCCTCCTGCACGGGAGCGCCGTGCGAGTGCTAGGAGCTGGATGCTGCCAGGGGCCCGTGGCCTCCTCAGTCTCTGCTGCTCCTGGACGGCCTGGGAGTGCTGCGGGGCCGAGGTCGGGCCTGACGTGCCTCTGCCCTCTGCCGGGTGCAGTGTCCCGGACCTGCCCGAACTGAAACGCTTCCGAATGGTTACGGAGTCCCGGGAAGCCACACCGTTAGTGCAGAGACCCTGCCTCTCTGCCGGGCCCCCGGGTCCCGCTTCCTGCAGCCAGGGCACCCTGCGGGCGGACGCCCACCTGGCTCCGCGAGGCGCCCTCGGGTCCCGCAGCCCACGCTGCCCCTTCCCGCACCTCTGAGGGTGTGTGTGCACGTGTTCTCCAACACGGGGCTATGGAGGGGAGGCCTCTTCCCTTACGCCACACCTTGGACCCCTGACCCCTGACCCCTCCAAGTCAGGCCTGCGGGGCCCTTCTTTGCGTGTGGACAGGCTTCGGGTGTGGACCCGCTGGCCCGTCGGAGGCCATTGGGGGTTTTCAGGTTTGGGCTCGGATGTTCGTGTGACCCTGGACGTTTGTGTACACGCTTCGGGTTGGACCTAAGTTTGGATTCTCTGGGTAGAAGGTCCAGGAGCACAGTCGCAGGCTCACATGGCCCCCAGCCCGCACGCCCCCGATGCTGCCTTTTACGCCCCCCGCGGTGGACAAGCAGCCGAGGCCCCTGCGGCCTCCAGGGGGTGTTTGGCGTGGCTGCCGCCCCTGCCACGGCTGTGCTGTCCCGGCCGGCGTGGCTTTAGTTTGGACGACCCTGGCGGCGGAGGCTGTTTCATGCGGTGATTTGCCGCCTGGCTGTCCTGTTTGGTAAACCGTTTTTCATAACTTTGGCCACTTTACAGTTAGGTGTGTTGTGAGCTTTGCGAGTTTGGGTTCGGACCCTCGTCAGGTGCTGGTTTGCAGGCGTTTCCCCTGGTCTGTAGCTGGTTCTCATCCTCTCGGGAGGGTCTGTCTTAGAGCAGAAGTGCTTCCTTTGGATGAAGTCCGACTTGTAAACTGTTTTCCCTTTTAGGACCGTGCTTTGGAGGAGTTCCCCGCCGGCGCATTAGGTTAAGGATCTCGTGTTGTCCCTGCAGGGCTCTGGTCGCTGCCATGGCCTGGGCTCGATCCCTGGCCCAGGAGTGTTCACATACCTCAGGAGTAGCCAGAAGAAAAGGGCAGTCCCTGCTGTGGGGCCGTGGGCCAAGAATCTGACTGCAGCGGCTCTGGTCGCTGTGGAGGCGAGGGTTCGACTCCTGACTTGGCCCAGCGGGTTAAAGGACCTGGTGTTGCCACAGCTGTGGTGTGGGTTTGATCCCTGGCCTGGGAACTTACATATGTCATGGCCGTTTAAGGAAAAAGAAAGAGTATGTGCCTTTGGTGTCCTGCCCAAGAACGCTTAGATCCTGAAGGTTTTCTCTGGTTTTTAAAGTTTTTTTGGAGTTCCTGTGGCGGTACAGCAGAGTTGAATCCAGCTAGTATCCCTGAGGATGTGGGTTTGATCCCTGTTCTCGCTCAGTGGGTCGGGGGTCTGGCGTTGCCATGAGCTGTGGTGTAGGTCACAGGCATGGCTTGGCTCCCACGTGGCTGTGGCTGTGGCGTCAGCGGGCAGCTCTAGCTCTTACTTGGCCCCTAGCCTGGGAACCTCCACGTGCCACAGGTGCGGTCCTAAAAAGCAAAAAAAAAAAAAAAGAAAGAAAGTTTTTTAATTTTATGAGAACTTTAAATATATGATTGGGAGTTCCCATTGTGGCTCAGCGGTAATGAACCCAACTAGGATCCAGGAGGTTGCGGGTTTGATCCCTGGCCTCGCTCAGTGGGTTAAGGATCCGGTGTTGCCGTGAGCTGTGGTGCAGGTCGGCAGATGCGGCTCCGCTTCCACCCTTAGCCTGGGAACTTGCATGTGCCGCGGGCGTGGCCCTAAAAGGACAAAACAAAGCAGAAAACAAATACGTGGTTGGTTGTGAATGAATTCTGCGTCAGCTGCGAGGCAGAAGTCCACCTTCTTCTTTTACCCGCCACGTTTTGCCCCGTTGTTAGGGATGTTAAAATGCGTGTCAGAAGTTTACATTGTTTATTTATCTCCCTGGAATTAAACTTTCATTCCATCCCCACCTCTAGGCTATTACTTTAATATGTTTTTACTGTTGTTGTTTTTTTTTAATTAAAAAAAATTCTTTTTTGTCTTTTTGTCTTTTCTAGGGCTGCTCCCACGACATGTGGAGGTTCCCAGGCCAGGGGTCTCATCGGAGCTGTAGCCGCCGGCCTCCACCAGAGCCACAGCCATGCGGGATCCGAGCCGCATCTGCGACCTGCACACCACAGCTCACGGCAACGCCGGGTCCCCAGCCCACTGAGCAAGGCCAGGAATCGAACCCACAGCCTCATGGTTCTTAGTCAGATTCGTTAACCACCAAGCCACGACGGGAACTCCTACGGGAATTTTTTAATGTTAAGTCTAATTCATGTTTTTTGTTGCTGTACTTCTGTTGTAACATCCAAGGATTCATCCCCAGACTCCGTGTCACGAAGCTTCCCTCCTGTTTTCCTCTCAGAGTTGCGTAATTTTAGGTCTGATCGTTTTGAGTTGATCTCTGCCCGCGTGGAGGGGACATTCCCTGGCAGGCGGCTGTCCGGTGTGCGCGGCCCCGCGCGCTGAAGGGTGCTTGTTCTCTGCTCGGCGCCCCTGCTGGGTGCACACTAAGACTTGGTTGGACTGAGAAGAGCCTGGCCGAGGCTGTGGGTGACCGAGGGAAGCGAGCAGAGTGGGAGGGGGCGTGCTGTTGGGGTGAGGCCTGGGCTCTGACCTCAGCATCCGGGGCTCTCACGGTCTCGGGGGGCGAAGGCTGGAGGCCTTTCGGAAGTGGTGGAACTGAGCCAGAGGCAGCCTTCAAAGCCTACTGCGATGGCCTGTGGGGTGAAAGCCAGCGGGGGTGTGGCAGGCTGGGGCCGGGGTCGACCGGAAAGCACCTGCCCGGAGGTTCACGCGCCCGTTCTAGGTGCATTGAAACCCGGTCATTTCTTACCGCCTAGACTGAGGGTTGGCAAGCTTTCTGTCAAGGAGCAGGTAGGAGCTCTTTCCCTTCTGGGAGCCGCTGCCGCCCTTTAAAAATGCAGACTTGGGGTCTCCTGATGCGGGTGACAGCGCCGTGGTGCCCGTCTCTGTGGGGACGGTGGGTTTCTGGGCTCCCCCCATCTCTTCTTTCTCCCGGTCTCTCCCCGCCTCGGTGGAGGGGCTCCTGGGGGGGCACGCTGTCGCAGCGCCACCTGCCTGGTGTCACGGTCGGTGTTGTCTTTGTTTTGAAGCACGCAGCCAGCAAGGACCCCAGGGAAGGCCGGGACCCCCGCGACCACGAGGAGCCGAAAGAGGAGATGAGCAGAGGTGCCTCTGACTTTGGGCGACAGCAGCTTTTACCCCCCTTCCCGCCCCTGCACCAATCGCTACCTCAAAACCAGTGCTACGTGGCCACCTCGAAGTCACAGACAGGTAAAGCAGGGCCCGGCCGCTGCCCTGCCCTTGGGGGTTCCTGGCCTGCGCCTTGCTGGACGGGCGGCGCCTGACCGTCGGTGCACTTGGCCTGGGCAGGCGGCCAGCTCCCCGCCCCTCGCCCAGCCCCCCCACAAAGCCTTCTTCTCTTGTTCTCCATCCTGAGATGAAGCTTCTTTCCATTGCTGGAATCTTCCTGCTGGTCTGACTGCTGGAGACCCGCTTGAGAGGTCTCCTGGCTGATGAGTTTCTCGCTGCTGAGGGCGCCGCAGCGGAGGTCGCGCTGAACCAGCCACTTCCCGGCGAGCAGCCCCCCACTGTCCTGAGTGCACGTCTCCTCTCCGTGGTCACCTGGGGAAGTGGGGCCCACGGGGAGACACGTTCCTCCAGACCCCCCCGGTGGAGGAGGCCCTTTCTCTGTGGCTCTTGCACATCGGGCGAGGGCTCACACACGAGGGGGTGGCCTGTGCAGGGTGTGCCGGGGGCCACGCACCTGCAGGCTGCGCCTGGATGGGGGCCTGTCTGGTATCATGGGTCACGTCTTCCGGACCTCGAAGCCGCTTCTTGCTCATAGGTGACCCCAGACCCCCCTGAGAGCGGCTGGGATTCTGCAGGGAATTCCTGCGGCCCTCGTTGGTCTGCATGCACAGCTCTGTGTTCCCTCCCTCCAACAAGTCACATTTTATTTCTGAAAGGTGGACCCAAGTTGCAGACTTCGGGCCCTTTGCCTCCAAGCTCGTCAGTGTCGTTTCCCAGAGCAGCGGAGTCTTAGGGAGTTCCCTCTGCTGCGTGGCCTGTCAGCACCCTTTGCTGCTCAGAGAGGGCTTGTGGGCAGCTTCCTGCAGCCCTTGGTGGTGTGAGTGATCTGGGCCGTCCCACACGGGCAGGCCTGTTTCCCTGGGTCCCGTGCCCGTCCTGGCCCGTCTGCAAGGGGCGTGTGTGCAGACCGCCTCTCCCAGGGGTGGGTGTGGTGACTGTTCGTCCAGCGCAGACAGGTCCTCTGGTCCCCCCGGTGGCTGCTGCCCCACTCAGCTCCTGGGGTTTCTGCCACAGGAAGCACCGCAGCCTCCTGGCCTGGCATCTGCCTGGTTTTTGTTAAGTCTTGCCTGGCGCCTCATGCCCTGCTTCTCTGGCTCCACTCCATCACTGTCCTGGACAGCTCGTCCCAGGTTGGCCCTTCAGGGTGGCTCCGGAGCCCTGTGATGTGACCCCGGCGCCCCATGGGGACTCTTCGGCTCAGCTCTGCTTCCTGGGGCCCGGTGCTCAGGACCCAGGATCAGCCCATCACCCCCTGGCCCTGACTTGGGCTCTTTCGACTCAGTGGTGTTTGTCTCCAAGACCGAAAGCCAGCTGGGGTTGCAGATCCTGGGGCCTCACGCCCGGGTGCGTGGCATTGCCAGGATGTCAGAAGCCTTAGCTGCGTGATTGGCTCCCTGTTGGGTGGGAGGCTTCAGAACAGGCGTGCGCGGCGTGGGTAGCGGGTCCCCGCATCTGGAGGCGAGGAGTGGGGCGTCGGCAGACGGCAGCTCAGGCCCCTGCAGCGTTTGGTCGGCTTGGCCTGTGGCGGCTCCGCAGAGTGAGCGGGGAGCCCACGGGGCCAGGTCCCCGGGTTGGGGGCGGAGGCGTGGGGCTGCGGCCTCTGTGCCCTCCCCCCGCTGCCTCCCTGCCCATGCGTCATTACCTCTGGTTGGCGCTTGCGGGTCCTATCTTGTGAGAAGTTGGGTCACAGTGGCAAGGGTGCCGCCCAAGCAGGAAGGTGGCAGAGTTGCTGGGGGCTCGCAGCCCGTGTCACTCGCTCCAGTGATTGCCCGGGAGGCTCCTGCTGGCTCGCCTGCCCTGTCCAGCGCGTGGGTGTCCCTGCGACCACACTGTGGCCCACGTGGCAGTTGTTCCCTCTCTCGCCCCCTGCTGTGGCAGGTGCTCCGACGTGCCTGCGAGGGGCCACTGGCTTGACTCTGGTGCCCACAGCCCACCCAACTCTCCGTCCTTTCTCTGCACTTGGTAGAACAAACGCCTGAGGTCTCTTATCAGCCACTGAGTGCTGCTCCTCCCTGTTGAAGCAGTGGGTATCAGCTGCTTTTTTTCAATCCTGGAACTTTTTAAAAGAATTAAGTACCACAGAGACCCTCTTCGTGTGAAAGCAGTCGACCTGGAACTGCTTCGCTTGGACCGGAGTCGGGGCCCCCGAGCCCCGCTCGGCCTCCCTGCCGCTGCCGCCCCCAGGGAACCTGGCCCCAGGTGCCCCTTCTCCCCCGGGAACCCTGGCCTCGTACTCCCTGGCCCCCAGGTGCTCGGGTGGTCCTTTGGGCCGTAGCTTTGAGGCCCCCTCCCCGGGTCCGAGGGGTGCCCAGGAAGGAAGGGCCCAGGTGCTCCGGGGTGTCTGGGGGAGGCCCTTCCTTCTGGGCTCGGGGGCGGCCTGCTCCTGCCGGGCTGCGAGCCCCCGGCTGGCTCTGGCCGCTTTCGAGGGCGGGGCTCACAGTCGCCCCCGTGTGGCTGGGTGGTTCCTCGTGAGGGTCTGCCGTGTGCTCAGCTCTCCCTGCCCAGCTGACGGCCCCTGAGCAGTGCCTGTCGCTGTTGTGGGCGCTGATGATTTTGGTGCTTAGAGTTTGTGAACTGTCGCCTCCCTTAAAAAACAGTTGAGTGGCGTTTCCTTTCCTTTCTTGTCCCCTTTTGACTTTTTTGTTTAGCTTGCTTGCCTTTTGTTTCAGCAGCCGCAGTATCGCGGAAGAAGAAACGAAGAATGGGCACCTACAGTCTGGTTCCCAAGAAAAAGGCCAAAGTGTTAAAGCAGAGGACGGTTATTGAGATGTTCCAGAGCATGGCTCACTCCAGCGCCGGCCGCCAGGTGAGGGGCGCCGCCGGGCGAGGGCCCCCTGCTCCTGCGCAGCCTGGCCCCAGCGCTCTCCTCCGCTCTGCCCGGCGGGCAGAGGCCCCAGCGCTGGGCTCCCGGGCTGCCGCCCAGTCGCCTCCCAGCCCCGGGGCCCCGCTCACGTGGGGCTTCTCCGTTCCAGGGCGAGAAGGACCCAGGCGACGGCTCCCTCCATGTGAACGGGGAGAGCTTGGACCTCGACTCCGAGGACGACGACTCGGAGGAGCTGGACGAGGACGAGGACCAGGGAGCCCAGCAGGAGGACAGCAGGACCTCGAAGGAGAGCGCGCTGGAGCCTGACCGCGCCCAGAAGGTGGGCACGAGCCCATGGCGGGCCTCCGTCCGGAGGGCGAGCCTTCTGGGCCTTGATCCAGCCCCTGCGTACTTCTGGCTGGGATTCTTAGGTGTTGTTTCTCTTGGATTTTGATGTAAAAAGCGTCCTTGTGTCCCTCCTTTCATTTTAAAGAGGGAGGTACTGTTTCCGGAGCGTCTGTGCTGCGCATGGCAGCGCACGAGTGCCCCCTTCGCGCCGCCGCTCCTCACCGGGAGTCAGGAGCGGCCTCGGTCCCTTTCCTCGGTCAGGAAAATGGGCACAGCTGTCTGTGCCCGTGTCAGAGCCGCGGTCTGACATCAGACCTGCCCGATGCCTAATCCCGGCCTCGTTCCAGTGATGTTTTCCTTTGGCGCACCACAGTGGCTTTCGGCAGGACGTGACGTCGGAGGTCCGTGTGGTGTTTGCCTTACGTGGCAGGCGCTTGAAGTGTCTCGCTGTGGTCACCGGGGCCCCTTCCTACTCGGGTATGCGCATGTTACCTTTTGTCGGGAGGATCTCGCATGCTGATGATTGTTTTCTGGCTTATGCCACACGTTTTAATGTGAAGGCTTATTTATGTTTTTTCCTTTCTAGGGCCTCACCCGTGGCACATGGGAGTTCCCAGGCCAGGGGTCGAATTGGAACTGTAGCTGCCGGCCCACACCACAGCCATAGCCACAGCCGCACCAGATCTGAGCCTCGTCTGCGGCCTGCACCACAGTGGGTTTATTCCCGCTGAGCCACGATGGGAACTCCAAGGTTAAAATATTTTTTACATGCAAATGTGAATAGTTCTCCCCACACGTGATCACTGATTATAAAAAGATGACATACCACATGGGTTAAGTGCCTTTTTTAATGGGAAAAGCAAACAAACTGTCTAATTATATTTCTCCCCAGGCCACAAACCGAGTAGTAACTGAGTCTCTAGCCAACATATTCAAAGCTGAGAGGATGAAAGAGCCAGTCACGGAAGCCCTGCTGCATACAGTCTGCTTGGTGCTGTCGCTTCTCCCTGCCCAGGGAGCTGGGGGCGCCTCAGGGCTTGAGCCAAGTAGCCGTTGCCAGCTCACGAATAAAGACGAAGTGTCGTTTCCCTGTGTCAGAAGAATTTTGCAAGGTGTTTTATTTATAGTGCCACCGTTTAAAAGTCGCTGAGCTGGAGGTCCTGTCATGGTCTAGTGGTAATAACCTGACCAGTATCCGTGAGGACATGGGTTCGATCCCTGGCCTTGCTCAGTGGGTTAAGGATCTGGTGTTGCCGTGAGCCGTGGTGCAGGTTGCAGACGTGGCTCGGATCTGGTGTTCCTGAGACTGTGGTGTAGACCAGCAGCTGTAGGTCTGATTTGACCCCGAGCCTGGGAACTCCATATGCAGCAGGTGTGGCCCTGAAAAGACAGGGGGAAAAAAAAAAGTTACTAAAGCCGACTGGACAACAAACCAGGCAAAAATTGCTTTGCTTTAAAAAAGAGGGGAAGTCCAAAATGCCACTTTCTTTCTTTCTTTTTTTTTTTTTAAATTTTGCTTTTTAGGGCCACATCTGCAGCATATGGACGTTTCCAGGCTGAGGGTCAGATTGGAGCTGTAGCTGCTGGCCTACACCACAGTCATAGCAATGTGGGATCCAAACAACACCGCAGCTTGTGATAATACTGGATCCTCAACCCACTGAGCGAGGCCAGGGATCGAACTGGTGTCCTCATGGACATTGGTCGGGTTCCTTACCACTGAGCCCCAAACAAGAGCTCCTGAACTGCTACTTTCTCTAGAGAACCCACAGTTCCGTGTTTTTCAGAGCAGAGAGAGATTCTGGCCTAGGCTCACGCGAGACCACGTTTCGGGATGAGCCTCAGGGTTGTGAGCCACACTGAAACTGCAGCTGCAGCGGGGGCAGGATTCTGCCAGCACAGGTGCTTTGCTGCTGCGTTTGCTTCGAGCGCAGAGCGCTGCGGCCGCGCCAGGCCCCGCTTCCCCCCCAGCTGGTTCTCTGTGGACCGGGCCTCCCCGTCTTCAGTAGCGTCACTTGGACATGGAAGGTCTGTCTCCAGAGGCGTCTTCCTCTTGATCACGTTGGCGACAGCCCTGCGTGTGTCACCGAGCAAAGCTTTGACGCCGAAGTAGTTTGCTGCCAGAACGAGGCCGCGAATGTCCCTTGGTCAGCGGTCGGAAATCCGTGACCCGGAGCAGGGGTGCCGTCTGTCCCATTTCCCTCGTCCCTTCCCCTCTCGCGGTGGCTGCAGTGCTGGATGACCTCTCTAGCGTCGCTGCGCTGACCTTTGCTAAAGGGACTGGAGCAGCGTCGCCACCGTCCTCTCGTTCCTGACAGTCCGAGTTGTTGGGCACGTTCCGCCTCCGCTTTGGTCGTCCCTCGGCGGGGACTCTGCAGCTTCTCGGGAGGCCTGGTGTTAGGTCTCCAGAAGGCGGCAGGCGGAGCTGACGAGAGCGGGGCTGCGAGCAGAGAGAGAAGGGCGGGGACAGGCCACGCTTCTCTTGCGGGTTGGCTTGCGCTCGTCAGAGAAGCGTGTCATCCTGCGCAGCACATGGGTGTGAAAGCCTTGGGCCCTGCAGTGACAGGCACCACAGCGTCAGCAGGCAGCTGCTAGTCGCCAGCTCCCTGGGGGCCCGGCCGGCCCAGGCGCTCAGCCCAGGTGTGGCCCCACGGCGGAGCAGGCGTCTGGAGCTGCTGGCCGGGCCGGTGGTCACGGGCACTGGCGCGTCCCAGCGGGCCAGGCATGTCCTCGCCACTGACTCCGCCCTTGTCCGCCCGGGACCTGCTCTGGGGGCACTGCGGGTGGCCCCTGGGAGCCAGGCATTGTCTGCAGGGTTCCTGGCTCAGGCACAGCCCCGAGCAGAGCAGGAGCTGCCATTCGGACCTGCTCTCCTGCTCTCTGGTTGGGACGGGGCGGGTCAGATGTGGTGGCTGGGACCCGGGCAGACGCGGCCTTCACCGTTCCGTGTCGTCGGACTTGTTGGAGAAGGCGCCCGACCGTCCTCAAGGTGGGCGTTCTGTCTGGTGAGTTACCCTGAAGCCTAGGGCGGGCACGGCCGGGTTAGCTTGTTGAAATAGTGGCTTGTTGGAATACGTCATTTTGTTGTTCAGCTTTTTGTCCTTTGCATCCGCTCTGTGCTGGGTGGGTGCAGCCTTTGACGTGAAAGCGTTTTCTTTCAGCTTCTGGAGTTTGGGGAGTGTCTTTTCTTAGTGTTGCTTAAATTTCAAATTCAAGTTTAGCCAGTTACAGCGGTTCTTCCTTTTTAGCAGGTTTGGGGGGGAATTTTAATTGCTGCCCCTGGTTCTTAGGGGTATTGTTCAAAAATGCCTGGGGGGGAAAATGCTAACACTAGAGATTTAAAGGAGTTTTTCCCTGCTGGTTTCTTGGAGCTTATTTTCCGGTCGGTCGGTGCACAGGGCTGTGTGGTGTTAGGAAGGCTTTTGTGTGGCTCGGATGGTGGAGCGGGGGTCGCTCAACTTCCTTTTTGGTGGTGTGCTCTTGGGACATCCAGGGACCCAACTGCGGCCCCTGGCTGCGTCCTCTTCAGTCTCGGGAGGGGACGGGGAGGGGCTCTGATGAGCCCAGCGCCTTGGAAGGAAGCCTGGCAGTTGGTGGTGGCCGCTCGGGATGGAGCCTGCCGGTGGTTGTGCCCGGTCACAGGTCACAGGTCATCGGGACCTTGGTGCTTCCGCAGGAGCTGGTCTGGAAGTGGAGCCGAGGCGGCAGCAGTGGCGAGTGGGCGCGGCGGGCCGCTCGAGGGTGTGCCCCGAGTGCCTGCGGGCTAGTGGGAACCGTGGCGCCAACCCCTCTCGGGCCTCGGTGCACGATGGGGCGGTGCCAGGCCAGCAAGCCCGCCTCGCGCAGGAGCCCGCGGGCAGCCGCTCGCTCCGCCCCGCAGCCGCCGAGGGGAGTCTTCAAGTGATCTATTTCAAAACATCACGTGTTATCTTGCGTCCCTCCCGTGTAGGGAGGTGTGAAGGCCAACGGCATCCTGACTCTGCAGCGGGGGTTCACAGGTGATTTTAAGAGAGCTGTGCTCCCCGCCTCCTGCAGTGGGGACCTGACTCCGGGGGACCTGGGTGCCAGGCCCCGTGTGCTGTCCTCCAGCCCCCTGTGGCTGCTGTGACATCTTGCACGGGTCACTTTCGGTGAAGGCGCCTGCAGGAGGGTGCTCTCTGCCGTGGGAGGCAGCCCCCGAGTCCAGCCTCCCGCTTATGGTGACTGCGGGGGACGGTGTTCCCTCGCCCCTAGGGCTGCGCTGTCCCCACGTGGCGTTTGGCTGAAGTTGCACGTGCGGCCGAGCAGCTTCTCACACGTTGGCTCCCACCAGTGCCTGTTACCCCGGGCACCCCAGGCGTCTTCACAGGGCAGCCCAGGCGGCTGTGTGTGAACAGGTGCGTTTGCCTGCGAGTCAGAACTGGCGACCCCAGGCTCTTCCTGTCCACTGCTGGGTCTGTGTCCCTTTTGCTACGCAGACCTTCTCCTCGGGGGTTTTGAAGAAATTGAGGGAAGCCACCATCTGGCGGGTTATTGGTTTCATTCTTTGTATATGAACCTTTGACGCCTGTAGAACCGTGATGAAATGTGGTAGATGGATTCAAAGTGGGTGAATGTTACGGTGTATAAATTACACCTCAGTAAAGCTTTTTTTTTTTGCTGTGACATGCCGCGGATTAATGTGGGTTCTCAGTTCCCAGAGCAGGGCTTGAACCCGGGCTGCAGCGACGAAAGTACCAAGTCCCGCAAGGTGCTTAGCCGCGTCGGAGTCAATTCTGTCTGTCGGTAACTGACATTCCTTTCCCTGATGATTTAAAATGCCGCCTTTACCGTCAACCATGTGGCTTTTGAATGTGAGTCTATCGCTGGATTCTCTGTTTTGATTGAATCTAGACACTAACACTGAGTAAGTCTAGATATTGATACAGAGAAAAAATGAAAATGGATGTCAGGCCGAAAGAATCAGGAAACAAAAGTGGAATCCAGATGCAAATGTGGGAAACCAAATAAGACGGCAGGGACAGTGATAACGGTGGCCAGCAATGGGCTGACTGTGTGAGCTCTTCGCCAGACTGGAGAACGATGGGAGGGGCTCTGGGGCCCAACTCTTTTTTTTTTTCTTTTCTTCAGGGCTGCACGCACAGCATATGGCAGTTCCCAGGCTAGGGGTCAAGTCGGAGCTGCAGCTGCCGGCCTCCACCACAGCTCATGGCAAGGCCAGGGATCAAACCTGTGTGCTCGTGGGTCCTAGTTGGGTTCATTACGGGTGAGCCACAATGGGAACGCCCCCGAGGCCAAACTTGCATAAAAGTCTCACTCAGTGTTCGCCACGACTGAGCGTGAAGTCACAGTGATGGGGTGGGGGGAGAGGGGGGAGAGGGGGCTCCCCGCAGGGGCGGCGCGGCGGGTGGGGAGGCTGGAGAAGGCCCAGCTGCAGGCCTGTGGACGTGGGGACAGGCGCAGCCACGGGGATCAGGGAAGGGGCTTGAGGTGGCGGCTCCCCTGCTCTTGTTCTTTGTCCCTATTCTGAGTGTGGCTTGTTTTCACTTGGTCTTATGTTTGTGGGATTGGTTTATGCTGGCGGCCATCTTCGCCGCACTGAGCAGGTGCGAAGCCGGGTGGGGGGTCTGGCAGGTGCGAAGCCGGGCAGGGGTCTGAGGCCCCCTCCCCCCCCCGCCCCAGGATTGGGGAGTAACTTGCCTTTTCACTCGCACTGGGGAGTCTAGCTGGGGTTCGGTCCAGTTTCTAGAGCAGGGCACGTTCATGGGCCGCCCACGTCACTGAGCGCCTCTGCCGTCCTTGGTCGTTTCTGGGAGAGGAGAGGAGTCCTGAGGCTGGAGCGTCGGGTGGGAGCAGGCCCTCCGCCCTTGGGGCGAGCACGCGGGCCCGGGTGGGAGGTGTCCCGTGTGGGTGCCGCGCGTCCCGTGTGAGCGGCAGGGCCCAGCAGCTCTGCTGCCTTGTGATCCTGGGACTCTGGGTGCTTTTACCTCCCGATTTGCGTGCCCCGATTTCCGAGAAGGCTGGCTCCCTTTTCGTATGTTTATTTGCCGTTTGCGAAGTACCCTCTGAGCGTCCAGGGTCTCTCTGCGCTGCCTTGTCCTTTAAGAGGCTTTTTGTCGGAAGGGAGCTCCTGTGTGCACGCTGGCAGCGCGCTGCCCTCTCTGGCGGCTCCCTCCTCTTTGCCGTTGGCCTCCTTGTGTCCCCACTCGGTGGACGGGGCAGGTGGGTGGCAGCCAGCTCTCTGGTCCCAGCCGAGGCCCTGGCCGGGCCTGCTGCCTGGGGTCTGTGGGCCGCCCCACGTGGCCTCCTTACAGGCCTGCCGTCCTGGCTCCTGCTGGGCTCAGACGCCGGCTGGCTGCTGCCATCCCTCCTCAGGCCCCTTGGCCTGTCATCTACAGCGCGTTCCTCGAAGCTGCGTGTCTGCAGTCAGTCCCCAAGGAGAGTGACCTTTCCTCCTCCCGTGGCAGTTGCTTTAAAGGCGCTTCAGACGGCGTTAATCTGCCTCTTTCAATTGGTAGTTTCATTGCTCAGTATTTTTAAAATAAAAAACAACTCAATGAAGTTTAAAGATAACATTTAAATAAAGCTGACTAGAGATGTCAGCATCCTACAGAGAGGCTGTATTTAATAGGGAACATTTTAAGGTAGTGCTAATAGCAGTTCGAAGGAGGGCGAGCCATGCTTTCTCCCCTCGCCTGAGCGCAGGCCTGGACCACTGTTGCTGTGATGCTGGAGGTGAAAAGCGGAAGGAAACAGTGATATTTAAGAGGACGTGGGAGGAGTTCCCATCATGGCGCAGTGGAGACGAATCCGACTAGGAGTCATGTGGTTGCAGGTTTGATCCCTGGCCTTGCTCAGTGGGTTAACGATCCGGCGTTGCCCTGAGCTGTGGTGTAGGTCGCAGACGCAGCTCAGATCCCGTGCGGCTGTGGCTGTGGCTGTGGTGTAGGCCGGCAGCAACAGCTCCGATTCAACCCCTAGCCTGGGAACCTCCATATGCCAAGGGTGCAGCCCTAAAAAGACAAAAGACAAAAAAAAAAAAAAAAAAAGGACGTGGGAGAGGAGTTAGTTCCCCGAGAAGAGTTTCCATCTACAAATCCAGGAAAAACAGCTGAGCAGCTGCTGTAGCTGTGAGCTGAGCTCAGTGAGAAGCGGCGACGTGAGAGCAGTAAGCGCCTGAGGGGCTTGGTGATGCCCTCATGGGCAATGTCGGTGGGTACCTTGTGCAGCCAACAGCCGCCCGGCACCCGCTGGGGCTTCTCCACCCGAGGGGGCCGGTGTTCCTTCAGCAGGTGTTTCGTTGTGGGTCTTTAAAGAGAGCACCTTGGACAACAAAGCCACGATGACCACACCTGCGAATGGGCCTGCTTCCTTAATGCCCCAGAGCACTTGGCAGCAGATGGAGCAGAAACGTCTGTTAGCTCTAGGACCTGGCTGCGAGAGGTCGGGGATGACCCAGTGTTTGTCTGAGTGAGAAGGTCCGTTGTCGGGGCTTCCTTTCTCCACGCTGTCCGTGAATTCAGCAGTTCCGGCGCCGGCGGGGGGCGGGGGGGGGGGGTTGGAAGTACGAATGCGGGGCCGTGATGAAAGTGACACATTTGTGCACGAGCCCAGAGCACACCTGTCTGTCCCTGACGGCACCGGTTTTATGCGAGTTGGGTTTTCGGTTTGTGGGCAGAGGCCGTGGAACGTCTCGGGAGCGTGAACCCCTTCCGGAGCCGGGGGGGGGGGCCGCCGGCTGACCGCCCTGAGCGCCCTGGGCCCCCCTCTGCGTCCTGTACTTGAACAGCACGCGTTGGAGGGTAGCTTAGTTGTACGTCGGTGAGGCTGTGCTTCAAAGGTGTGGAGATTCAACACAAAACAGTGAACTGTGGGAGACGGTGTCGAAAGCCATTTTTCCATGTCAGCTGAAGGCCTTCTAGGGTCAGACACAGACCTAGAAGCCACGAAGGGAGAGGGGGAGAGGTGTGGCTTGTTCAGCTAAAACCTCAAGCTTCCTGTGAAAAGAAACGCCAGAGGCAAAGCCTGCGGAACTTGATGGGAAAATACGCATGTGCCATATTTCACGGCCCAGCGATTCCTGTCCTGTGTGTGGAGTTTGTGCAGTTGGTAACAAAGCCGGGACCCACTGACAGTGTGGGCCGAAGATGTGGCCCCAGGGGCCACCGCGGGAGGTGTGGAGGGGCTCAGCTCCTCCGTGCGGGGGGGCCAAGGACCCTGGGACCACACGGCCTCCCAGAGAGCAGCCTGACGGCTGGGAGCCGAGTTGGGCCCCTGACCTGGGCTTGTCTGGAGCGTGACCTTCCTGTGAAGTGCAGGTGTGCTCATGGATACAGCAAATGGGGGGACACCGAGTCGCCCCTCAAGCCAGGCCCAAGGGCTGGGGGCACTTAGGTTCTCGTGTAACCTGTGCAGGTCGTTGCGTGAGGAAAGAGTCCCACACCGTACTTCGAACTAGGCAAGAGTAGCTGTCACAGAAGCATTTATTTGAGTAGCAGGCCCGCGCGGGCCCAGCGTCGGCCCCAAGGGCGCGAGCTGCAGGAGTGTGAGGGCTCGGGGCGGGTGGGGGGTTTGCATCTTGCATGACTTCGTGGTCTCGAAAACCTTTCTACCCTGCGTGCTTTGGTGCTTTTCCGGTTTTTTTTTTGGGGGGGGGGCTCTTTAGGGCCTCAGCCGCTGCATATGGAGGTTCCCAGGCTAGGGGTCAGATTGGCGCGGCAGCTGTCAGCCTACCCCACAGTCACAGCAATGCCAGATCCGAGCTTTGTTTGCAACCTACACCACAGCTCTTGGCAGCTTGGGATCTGAGCCTCATCTGTGACTCCTTAACCCACTGAGTGAGGCCAGGGATTGAACCTGCGTCCTCGTGGGGAGCAGTGGGGCTCATCGCCACTGAGCCACGACGGGAACTCCCGCTTTGGTGCTGCTTTTTAATTGAGTTCTCTCACACGGAGGGCGCGTCACTCGAGATGGCCTTTGGCACCCGGCGGATGACCGCGTGCAGGCCGGGGCCACTTACTGGCGGGAGCGCAGGGCTGCGTGGACACCCAGCCCGGGCACCCTGTCTGGGCCGGGGCTCCTGGGGTGGGGAGTGGCCAGCCTCTCGGGTCCAGCCACTTGCCACGGAGGGTCTCACCTGTCTCTGTTTTGTTTCCGGCTCCCCCGCGCCGCCAGGTGGACGGGGAGTCAGAAGAGGAGCAGGAGTCGGCCGGCACCGGGGAGGAGGAGGATGGAGACGAGTCCGACCTGGTGAGCCCATGGCGGGGGTGCCCTGCGCAGGGGAGCGTGGCTGGGGCGGGCCGACAGGGGCGGCAGCCAGGGGGCACCGGGAAGGAGTGGGGCTGGCTGGCCCCTGAAGGCAAGGGCCATCCCCTGTTGGGGGTGGGCAGCCTCGTGGTGACCTCGTAGGGGTGGGGTTGGAGAGCGGCGCTGTAGGAGGGTGGGGGTCCCTGCCCGGGGTTAGTGCTGTCTGTCCACCCTCACGGGGATGAGGAGAGGGCGTGGAGGGGGCTCTTGGGTCTGGTGATACACTCATTTCTTTGGGACAGTGGGTGGGAGGGGCGGAGAGCAGGGTTTTGCTATAACGGGGTCCCGGGAGCAAGGAGCGGGAGCACAGCACGGGGCGCCTGGCATCTGGAGGGGATGCCGGGTGACGTCACCTGGACCCCTCCCTGCAGGCAGGCGAGGTGCCCAGCCGAGGGCCCAGGCTCAGGGCTGTCAGCAGGAAGGCCAGTGGGCTGCCCCTGGTGTGTCAGTTTCTCTCTTGAACACATTCTTTTTAATTTTCTTTCCATCCACAGTAAGCGGGACCTGTGAGGCCCTTGCATCAGACTAGTTAGAAGGGCTAGTGGTTCGAACTCTGTCTGTTCGTAACTTGTGGCCGTTAGTTACCCTTCCCATTCTGGATTTTAGAAGCAGATACTAAAAGAAATCCTGAAGTGTCATAAATTACTTCCAATCTCCTTCCTTGTTCTCGGTGTCATTGCTGATTTGGATGTAGATTCTGAAGCAGGTTGAGGCTTTAACGATTGGGTGCCTGTTTTTTTGTTTGTTTGTTTGTTTCTTATTGTCTTTTTGCCATTTCTTGGGCTGCTTCCACAGTATATGGAGGTTCCCAGGCTAGGGGTCGAATCGGAGCTGTAGCCACCGGCCTACGCCAGAGCCACAGCAACGCAGGATCCGAGCCGCGTCTGCAACCTACACCACAGCTCAGGGCAACGCTGGATCCTTAACCCACTGAGCGAGGCCAGGGGTCGAACCCGCAACCTCATGGTTCCTAGTCAGATTCGTTAACCACTGAGCTGCGCCGGGAACTCCACGGGTGCCTGTGATTAAAGTGGATTCTGGAGTTCCCGTCATGGTGCAGCAGAGACGAATCTGACTAGGAACCACGAGGTTGTGGGTTCGATCCCTCGCCTCGCTCAGTGGGTTAATGATCCGGTGTTGCTGTGAGCTGTGGTGTAGGCCACAGACGCGTCTCGGATCTGGCGTTGCTGTGGCTGCAGTGTAGGCCGGCAGCTGCAACTCTGATTCAACCCCTAGCCTGCGAACTTCCATGTGCTGCGGGTGTGGCCCTTAAAAAGCAAAAATAAATAAGTAAATAAGTAAATAAATAAATAAATAGTGGATTCTCTTACTGAGCTCATTTGTTTAGTTCCTGGGTAGAAGTTTTTCATCCCTTCTTTTTTGTCCCAAACTCAAGTAAGATTCATTTTAATTTTCCTGGCCTTTTTTTTTTTTTTTTTCCTGTTAAAGTGACTGAGCTTAGAGTGATGTTTAGGGAAAAGCATCAGCGTCTGTAAGACCTAGAAAAATGTCTGGACGTGTAATTAATCTTCTGGTTGAAGGATCAAGATACAGCAGGAAAACAGCTTCTGGGACTTTCACTCAGGGTCCCTGCTTTGCTCTTTCTGTTCCTGCCCTTGGTTCTCAGAGCTCTGAATCCAGCATCAAGAAGAAGTTTCTCAAGAGGAAAGGGAAGCCTGACAGCCCCTGGATCAAGCCGGCGAGGAAGAGGAGGCGGAGAAGTAAGAAGAAGCCCTCCTCCACGCTAGGTAAACGCAGGCGCCCACGCTGCACACCGGGGGGGGGGGGGGGGGGGGGGGGCGGAGGGGACGCGCCCAAGGCTCTGGCTGGGGCTCCGCCTAGGGTTTCGTTTGAATGGAGACACCACCGTTTAAAAAGGAAAGACCATCGGAGGAGTTCCCATCGTGGCGCAGTGGTTAACGAATCCGACTAGGAACCATGAGGTTGCGGGTTCGGTCCCTGCCCTTGCTCAGTGGGTTAACGATCCGGTGTTGCCGTGAGCTGTGGTGTAGGTTGTAGACGCGGCTCGGATCCTGCGTTGCTGTGGCTTTGGCGTAGGCCGGTGGCTGCAGCTCTGATTCGACCCCTAGCCTGGGAACCTCCATATGCCGCGGGAGCGGCCCAAGAAATAGAAACAACAACAACAACAACAAAAGACAAAAAGACAAAAAAAAATGATTAAAAAGGAAAGACCATCGGAAATGACCGTCAGAGCTGTCGGGTCCCCTAGGGTGGGTGGTCTCCGCCCAGCAGACCTCCCGCGATGCTGCGGTCGTCCTCGCGGCCACGGTTCCCTGTGCGCCCAGCAGTCGAGTCCTGCCCTCAGTGTCCTGTGTGCATGGGGCCCACGCGGTGGCTCTCAGCCCTTTGGTCCGACTCCTTGGTCTGGAGGTGGTTTGGCCAGAGGGCGGGCAGGAAGGGGGCGACCCTCAGACGTGGTGGGCGGGGTCGGCCCCCGCAGCTCTGCTGGGCAGAGGGCGATGCCTGCGTCACCCAGGTGGCCCTGGGTGAGTCTCACCACCCGTGCGACAGGAGGCCTCCACCACACTCACTGTGTGCCAGGTCCTGCCGCCGCCCCGTGCAGACCCTCCCTCTGCCCCTGGCCGGCCCACCCGCCGCCCAGGCACCTCTGCCTGCATGGCCTCCATGGGCGCTTCCTCCCTCAGGCCGCCCTGTGGGTCCCTCTCGGAGACGCTGCGTTTGCAGGTGGTGGGAAGCGTTCCCAGGTCTGGCCTCCCCTGCTGGACGCTCGTGCTTCTGCCAGTTCTGGGCTTTTGCACGTAAAACGGCGGCTACTGCTTGTGTACAAGCCTTTGCTGGGCAGACGCTCTCGTTCACTTGGAGAGATACTTAGCAGCGGAAGGGCTGAGTCTGCTCCATGTCTGACTTTCAGGGAGCTGCCAGGCTGGTCTCCGAAGCGCTTGTCCTGGCTGCGCTGGCAGCCCCTGTGCTCTCACCAGCACTGCTGTGCTCGGCCTCCCGTTTCCCCGCTGCTGGTGGGCGCGCTGGAGCCTCGTTGCAGCTGCCCGTTGTAGTCACCCAGCGAGTGAGGAGGGGCCCCCTTGGCAGTTGCGTTTCTCCTTTTGTGGCTTGTTTCTATCTTTTGCTCCCTTCGAAATCAGAGGAGCCGCCTTCTGGTGCGTCAGCACTTCCATCAGTATTCGAGGCACATCTTTCGTCAGGTGCATGTTTTCCAAGTATATGCACCTAGTACAAGTTTTAAAGATATTTGATGAAATCTAATTAGTGGATTATTGTCTTTGAACACTTTCATGCTTTTTGTGGTCCCAGAAATCCTAGCCTTAGCTAACCCAGGACACAGAGATTTTGTCCCGTGTCTCCTTCCTGAAGTGTTAGAGTTGCAGCCCTTGTGTGCGGGTCTCTGATCTGTTTTGGGGGGGTGGGGGGCAGCTCCCGTTTTGCATGTGGATGCCCCGTTGTTCCAGCACGTTGCTGGCGTTGGGCGTTCTTTCTGCATTCCACCCTGTGAACCTGTGCTGACAGTCACCCTGTGGCTGTTCCTGGGTTTCCCGGGGCTGCGTCGTTGATGGGCCGCCCTCTGTGCCAGCACCGCAAGGCTGCAGGGCCTCGTTCCCCTTTCCGTTATTTCCACCTTCCTCTAGATTCCCCGGTAGAGGAGCTGGTTTGCTAAGCAGGAGAGGCAGAGCTGTCCCCGGAAGTGCAGAGGGCCACGGGAGGCCTGTGTGTGCCAGCGTCAGCTGCGTCCGGTGGCCCGTGGGGTCTGTTGACCCACCCCGCACGCGCGCGCCTCCTGTGACCCTCCTCTCCTTCGCTCAGGTTTCCTTGTTGCTCTGATCTGGATTGTCAGCCAAGGTCAGGACGCCTGCTGTGGGTCTCCTGTTGGCCGCTGGGAGGCGTTGTAGATCCAAGGCCAAGAGTTACTGGGGGCAGAGGCTCCGTCTTTGCCGTCTTGGGCACAGTGTCTGGATCCACGCCTAAATGTCCATCCCGGGCGCGTTTGTGTCTCATTTCCTCCGCGAAGTGTTTACAGCTGCACTAGGGCTACTCCCATTCTGCAGTTGGTGGTCCGTGTCGCTGGTGGGGGCTTCTCCGTGTCCGGGTGTGGGTGCCGACGCCAGCGTGAATTCACCTCTGGACCCCGTGCCTCTGGATTCAGCCCCTCCTTTCGGAGCATTGAAGTGGTGCCCATGACTGCTGCTCAGAAGCTTGGCTGTGGACTGAGGGCGTCTACGCTTGGCTGGGTTGTTGCCCCGTGTGCACGTTTTCACAGGCACCGCACACACCTGGGCAGTCCGGGTGCGTGGACAGGCCTCTCGTCGGCACGCGCCTCTCGTCGGCACGCTCAGATTGTGTGGCCCTCCCGGGTGCCGCGCCTCCCTGGCGGGGACTGCCTGCAGCCCGCGTCCCTCTCTGTGGGTCCTGAAGCCCGGGTGTCTGAGGTTGGGCTGGTTTCCCCACAGCCCTGCACGTCTGCGACGTCTTGAGCTCGAGCTCTGAGCAACAGCTGCTCTTTCAAACCTGCAATTCAGGTTTTCCTGTTTTATTTCTTTTTTATTTTAATTCTTTTTTTTTTTTTAAGATTTTTATTTTTTTCTATTACAGGGTTGTTTTTTTTTTGTTTTTTTTTTCCTGATTTTTGGGCCACGTCTGCGCCATATGGAGGTTCCCAGGCCAGGGGTCTAATTGGAGCTGTAGCTGCCGGCCTCCACCACAGCGCACAGCAACGCCGGATCCTTAACCGGCTCAGCGAGGCCAGGGATCGAACCCGCAACCTCGTGGTTCCTGGTCGGCTTCGTTTCTGCTGTGCCACGACGGGGCCTCCTCTGTCGCGGCTGGTTTACAATGTTGTGTCATTTTCTGCCGTCCGCCCGGCGAGTGACCCGGTCGCACAGAGCTGCATGTCCTCCTGTTTGGTTTCTGAGTCGTGCTCACGGAACGGTGCTTCTGCTGGGGCCTCTGACGGCGACACCGCTGTTACCTCGTGCGGACGCCGCGGAGAGCGTTGTTTTTACCCGTCGGCACCTTTGCTTCGCTCGGTCCAGTGCCCCCTCCCGGGACCGCTATGGGGGGTGGGGGCTGGCAGGATGGGGTGCCAGGGAGACGGCAGCCAGGCAGCGGGCCTGGTGGCAGTGGAGTCCTTCGTTGTCTGAGTGGCTTCCTGAGCGTCCCTCACGACGGCGAGGCCCCGGGTGCCGTGCTTGACGTGTGTGCCTTTGACCTCAGGTTCCGAAGCCTGCGCGTCACCCTCAGGAAGTGCAGAGCCGATGGCGCCGGGGGACGGCTCGGGCTACATGGAGGTGTCCCTGGACTCCCTGGATCTGCGTGTCAAAGGGACGCTGCCATTGGAGACGGAAGGTGACGGCCGAGCGTGGTGCTGCTCCCCCGTGTGCGTGGCTCCCCAGCGGGAAGTGGGGGCACTTGGGTCAGGTGACCCAAGAGGTGCCAAGCCGACGCAGGCCAGTGTGCTCGAGCGAGGCGGGCCTGGGGGGGGCAGCCGACGTCCCGCCACGCTCCGTCATCCCGAAGTCAGAGGCGTCCTCGTAGGGTCCTCGGAGCAGGCGGCCTGGCGGGGTCAGACGCCGTTGCGAATAACATGGCTTTCCGCTGTCTCTGGGTCGATGATGTTCTGTTGAAATGTGGCTTCCAGGCAGCGGCCAGCGGGTGGTGCTGCTCCGAGAGGTCGCTCCTGGGCCTTGAGGTCGCAGCAGCGCAGCTCCGGGCCCGTGGCTGAGCGAGGCGCACGGGGACCAGGCAGCGCTCCGTGCGCGCACCCTGTGCTCCCTCCACTCGGGTGCTCCCCTGGCGCAGACCTTTGTCGTGAAAAGTCATCCAGAGCCGTTTGAGGCTCTTGGAAAGTCTGTTTAGATGCAACGTGGAGAAAACGTACAAGCCCGGTCCCTCCCACCCTGTGGCTTTTGCTGACTGCTGTCGGGGTCCAGCTGCTCGTTCCTCAAAGGACATGACCAGCTTGCAGGGTTTGAACACGGGAGGGATCTGATTCACCTGTTTAACTGAGGAAGGCGGTTCTTTAGCTGAAGACGCTGAGCGCGGGCTTGTCGCGGTTCTTCTGCGGTCTCCGCCTCCCCCTTTCTTTCTCGTGTCTCACGTCTCCAGACCTCTTTTAGACGCATCTCAGGAGTAGTACGAGTTCCCCCTTCACCCAGGGGGCCGGAGGTGGGGCCAGTGCGGGGGTGGGGGGGGCACTCCTGCTGCCCCGAGTCGCTGTCTCAGCTGAGCTGGCGGGTGAGCGACGCGGCCTCTACCTCCGTCCCTTTCTGGTAAAAGTCCGGGCCAAGCTGGCGAGAGTGGCCTGGAGGAGGGCGGAGACGCGGCCGGGCCGCCTGCATGTGCATCGGGTGGCTTCCCAGAGTTCCTCCTCCCGGTCGGTGGCCCCGAGGGCAGATCCACTGGGCCTGCCCAGCCGCATGCTGGTCTGGAGAGACGGCGGTGCTCCTCGCCCCCCGGTGCCCCCGCTTTGGGTGTATCCAGGGCTAGAGTTTCAGAAGTGGTCTGCTGAGCGGCCGCTGCAGACCTGCGCCTGGCTTCACACCTGTGGTGCTCATGCGTCTGGCCCCGTGTTCCCCGCTTGCTCTCAGAGCAGGCCACTCGGAGGGTCACCCCGACCTCGGGGAGCCCTTGACGCGCGGCCGGAGCGTGTCCTGGCTCAGAGGCCTTGGGCCCTCCGCAGGGGAGGGGGCGGCCGGGGCCTGGCCTGCCAGCCTCCTTCCCGGGCTGTTGCTCAGGCAGGGACACGGCGCGCGCCTGCCTCTGGGAGCGCAGTTGGTTGGTCGGGGGGCCTTTGGGCCGCAGGTCGCCTCCTTCCCAGCTGCTCTGCGCCTCGTCCTCCCCGCAGGCCAGGCGAGGAGGGTGCTGTGCTGAGCCCGCGGAGGAGTTCGCCTCGTCCTGGTTTTCTCCTCGGTTTGCCCACGTCTCCCCCTTCCGGCCTAGTAAACGGGCTCTTCGTGCTGTTGTGGGAGAGGATGTTCTAGATGTGAAATAAACGAGCTGCCTCCGGGCCCTTCCCAGTTGAACCAGGTGTTTGCTTTGTGGCTGTACTTCTGAAGCCAAGTGAGGAAGACAGGTGTTTCTTCCGTGTGGGAAGCAGAGGACCTGAGAGCAGCTGGTGCCAGCGGCCTGGCCCCTGAGCCTTCTCCTTCCCCGGGGGCGCACGGTGGGCCCTCCCCCAGGCTGGGCCGCAGGGCCGGGTCCACGCTGTGCGGTGACACGCCCGCCTTCTGTGTGACTGCAGGGCTGGCCAACGGTCCCGACGTGGGGGAGACGGACGGCCTCCAGGAGGTGCCCCTTTGCAGCTGCCGGATGGAAACCCCGAAAAGCCGAGAGATCACCACTCTGGCCAACAACCAGTGCATGGCCACAGAGAGCGTGGATCACCAAGTAAGCGGTTTGCCCTCTTAGCGCCGGGGCCCCGCCGCCCACGCGCACAGTCACGCCCCTGGCGACAGAGCCAGCGCAGCTGGGGGCTCTGCAGGGAGACGGTGCGATCGTGGGCGAGGGCGAGGGGGCTGCGGGCTTCTCTGCCTGGCTCTGGGCGCGGACGTGGACAGCTCGAGAGGCAGAGCTGACTGAGGTGCTGGTGGCCTTGGCACGCGTTCTGTCACTGGCAGCGTCTCCACAGACCCCTCTACCTTCTTCAGAAGAACTTTTCGCGAAGAAGCGGCAGGTAACCTCTGACCCTGCCTTGCAGCAGCAGTGGTGGCGGCGGCGCTGCCAGCTCTCCAGTCCCTCCCTCTCCCCGGGCCCTCTTGGCTCTGAGCTGCATTTTAGGCAAACCCCATTTGCCACTGAACATCCCAGCGGTGCCGTCTGAGGCACAAGAGAAGGTTGCCTCGCGTCGCCAGACCACAGCAATTTCCCGTCTCTCCTGAGGCTTGGCTTCCCCCGCGGAGGCCGGCTGGGCTCCGAGCCGCGAGCCCGGCCCGTCTGCCCTCTGGGCGCCGCCCGCTGCAGGCCTGGGCTCGGCCCCCCTGAGCCCCTGCGAGTGGGGCTGGAGCTGTCCAGGCACTGGAGCTGTGACGTCGTGCTGGCCGTGCCACCAGGGGCTCAGCCCCCTGCTCACGGCGCGGGTCCCCGCCGTCCTGCCCTTGGTCCCCGTGTGCTCGGAAGTTGCGCAGGGGCGGTTTTGCAGCTCTCCTGTACCTCCCACACTTTGTCTCTGGGGTCTTTGCGACTGGGGGGGCTGTGGCCGCGTGTCCCCCAAAACGGGCTTCCTCTGGGTGGGGTGGGTGAGCCCCTCCCCCGCGCTCTCAGGTGAGAGGGGCTGCCTGGCGCCTTCCAGCCCCTTCCTAAGCTCATCTCCTCCGGCTTCAGGGTATTAGGCCTCCAAACTTGGTGGTAAGAGGAAGATTAGACCCAGAAAACAGCACAAGACACATCTGGCCTAACAGGTGCGTTGGGGCAGGCACTTGGAACCCCGCACCAAGGCCAAGAAAGGAGCCGCCATCCTGGCCCATGTCCTCGCCTCGAGCCTGTGTTTTCAAACCACTTCGTTGTCTGTACACGTGTCTCCAGACGCCCTGCTCATCTGCCTTCTTGTCTTTCCGTCCATCGGTGGCCGGCCGGCCTCTGTGGCCCTGGGTCCGAGTCGGCGCCTCCCTCTGCGCCTCATGCAGAGGCGGCCCCGCGACGAGGCAGGCGCTCCTGCACGTCGCTCATCGGAGGTTTCTGAGTGACCGTCTGCTGAGGAGCCAGGCGGTTTCCGCTGCCGTTTCCTGGCTCGGCAGAAGGTCTCAGACAAGGACGGCCCAAGCGCCAGCCTTTCTCTTCATTTCCGGTCTTTCAGGGGATGAGTCACGCCCTGTGTCATCTTCTGGGGTTGACCGTTGGTTTCTCTTCGGACCCATTATGAAGGCGTGTAGTTAAGTGGGGTTGATGAGGTCGCCCTCTCTCTGACCGTTAGAGGCTCAGACGGCAGCCCTCTGCCCCCTGGCCTGCAGGACCCTCTTCCTGCCGGGCCCTGGGGCTGCCGCGCAAGGTCGGGACTAACCTTCGAGTGAAGCTGCTCGAGTCACGTGCCGCGATGTTTTGTGCATTTACACGATCTGTGCAACTCAGGGAATGAGCGATGTCCGTGGAGTCACAAAAATCATTCAAAGTGCAGGACACCTTGCCGTCTAGAGTTAGGTCCCTACAGCTGGCGGACAGTGGATTGAGGGTTTATGTTATTGCAGCAGATCTTTTAAGAAACTCCCATTGTAGAGCTTTGCTTAGTGTCCAAGAAGAATGCCCACAGGAGTCTGCTCTGAATGCAGAGCAGGCATGAGACCCGCTGTCTTACTAAACTAGACGTTAACGTTTTGTAAACAGTTAAAACCAGGACATTTCCATTGAACATTTAAAAAGTAATTTTTTTTTCATTAAAATACGCGCCTCATATGATAGGTTTATTGCTATTTTTAAATACATTAATATTTTAAAAATTACCTCTTGGAGGTCCCGTTAAGGCGCAACGGAAACGAACCCGACTGGTATCCGTGAAGACGCGGGTTCGATCCCTGGCCTCACTCAGTGGGTCAGGGATCCAGTGTTGCTGTGAGCTGTGGTGTAGGTCGCAGACATGGCTGGGACCCCACATTGCTGTGGCTGTGCCGTAGGCCGGCAGCTGTAGCTTCGACCCCTTGCCTGGGAACGTCCATGTGTTGCAGGTGCAGCCCTAAAAAGGCAAAAAACAAAAGAAAAACCCACAAAAAACTCTTAACTTCTAACATGGTGAATGTGAACAGATGTACCCCCCCCTTGGACAAAAGCCTTTTGGGACTCCGTAGTGAGAGGTCACTGAAACCAGAGATTTTTTAGGAAGCTCCAGTCTCAACTTCTCTTTGCTTCATTTCTCTTGTCAGGTCCTGTCCTCTTTCAAGCCCCCTTTGCCCTGGTGTCTTTGTGCCCTCGACTGGAAGGGCATCCTGGCAGGCTGGGTTTGAGAGTCCTGGTGGCTGGCCACGCTGGCCCCGGGTCCAGGCGGGGCCTTTCCCGGGTACCTGCTCTCTGCAGACCCAGGGAGGACCTCTGGGTGTCCGGGTGCCCTCTGTGCTGGGATCCATGAGACTCCGCCTCGGGCGCCCTCCTCCTGGTCCTCCCTCCGTGTCTCCAGGGTCTCGGGCTGACAGACCTACTCCCCCCATTGGCCTCTTGGGCCGTTGGTTTTGTCGTCACTGTTGGCTGAGGGTTTTTGGTTTTGCTGTGTCGCTGCTCTCTCAGTTTTTTATGGTATTCCAGGGAATTCCTTAAAAAATTGTTTTGATGGAGTTCATTCAGATCAGGCTGCCATGAAAATTTATTACTACCTTTCATTCCATGTTATTCTCAATCACTCCCCTGTGTTATTTTTGAAACATGCAAAGACGCTGTTTTATTTATTCACTCACTCATTTTCATTTTTGGCCACACCTGTGGCGTGTGGAAGTCCGGGGGCCAGAGATCAAACCCGTGCCACAGCTGCAGCCTGAGGCACAGCAGTGACGACACTGGATCCTTAGCGCCACCAGGAAACTCCCAGCAAGTTCTCAAGCTGTTGCCGTTTTCCCAGAAGTATTTTTCACCTGCTGATGCTCAGGCTGCCTCATCTTCAGCTGGTAGCTGCCCCCAGAACCAGTTCCTTTGTCCCTCTGTCTCTTTGCCATTCAGCTTTACTGCAGGTCGCCTTTCGGGGGGGGGTGTCTGAGCCCTGACAGACGCACACGATCGTGGGCCCAGCACACTGGGGGCCCTGATTTCTGCGCATCTGCGTCTCTCTTGCTGGGGGTGGGGCGCCCACGCTCTAGCGTAGTCCTGGCGTCTCCCCCCCGCCTCCGCCTCCCAGCTCGGCCCGCTCTCCGGGGACGCGTCTTCTTGGTGGGGGGACTCTCCCGGGAGCCCGTGGGGCCTGCCGGCTCTGTCTTTCAGGTGTTTGGATGGTCCCCGTTTAGCTGGTCCTCAGCCCAGTGGGTTTCAGTCTGTGATCTCAGTAGTGCCAAGAGTTCCCCACCGGCTCTAACTGTGCCTTCGGTTTCTGCCTCTCAGGTGGGGATTTTCATGGTTCCGGTTTCTTCCACCGCTGGCTTCATTACTTAGGTCTTTTTGTAACGTTCCAGCCGTTGCTCAGGGTTGTGGAGCCTGCCTTCCCCAGTGCTCTAGCACTTGGCGTGGAAGGAAGAGACGCTTACAGAGACGTGGGTCCAAACCCCCTCCCGCCTCTGTCATTGGCTTCAGTGCTGCATCCGCTGTTTTGTAAGCAGCCGTCTTTACACACGTACAGTCGTCTTAGTTTCCCTTCCGCCACCCTCCCCGTGCCCGGGGCCTGCCCAGCACACGCCTGCTAATGACTTCTCTTCGCCTTCGTCTGGAAGGCATTTCATGGTGCTGGTGGGCGGCCGTGCTGCGTCCTCTGTCTCCTCTGGGGGTGCGTCTGCTGGTCCCTTGGGGCCCGTCTCTGCTCCTGGCGTCCGTCCTGCGGCGCGGCCTGGCTTCGGGGCTCTGCTCTGGCTCCCCGTCCGTCTGGCGCCCGGCGCGTTCCCTTCTCCGTCTTGTCCTCGACCCCGTCCGCGTCCTCTGGGCCCTGTCGTCTCTCTGCTGGCGCTTCCATCCGGCTTTCTTCCTTGGCTCCCAGTGTGAGGTTGCTTCGTCCTTCAGGGCAGGACTTCTGGGCACCCCTGCTGGTGGCGACCCCGCCTGGCTGCGGCGCAAGCTCCTCGCCAGCCCCCTGAGCCCGCCCTCTGCCCTGCGGCCTCCCCTTGGATGGGCCGTCCGAGGTTTCTTGCTGTGGGGAGCTCCCCGCCCCGCCCTCCTCGCACAGTGTCCCCAGCAGCCCAGGAAGGGTCACAGCCGAGCTGGCCCCCGTCCCTTCCCTGTGCAGCCTCTCGTCTTGCCCGGCGCTGCCGCCTGTTCTCTCTGTGTGCGGCACCGACCGCAGCCCTAGGGCCGCAGGGCCTTCAGCCGCGCGGGCCTCCCTCCCACGGGGTGCGTGGCCGTCGTGGCTCCTGGGGAGCCGGAGGTCCGGGGCCAGAGGTCCGGGGCCGCAGGTCACACGCGGCTTCCTCTCCTGTCCCTTCTCGTGGGTCCCTGGCAGGGCGGCCTCAGCTCTGCCCTTCCTCGTGTCCTTCCCCTCCGCGTCTCTCCTGCTCCCTCTCCCCGAGGCTGGACGTCGCGCTTTGCTTGTGCAAAGGCCGTCTTCCAGCACTTCTGAGGCAGCTCGCGTTTCTTCCACCTTCTTTCTGATCCTGAGAACTTCTGTTCCCCGCGCGCCCCTTGCCTCACCGCCTCCTGATCCAGCCTCTGGGCTGCCACGGGGTGTCAGCGCAGCGTCTCCTCCAGGCCGCGCACCCCCGGGCTCTGTGGCGTTCTCTGGAGTGTGTGCTCTATCCGGGAGAAGTGGTGACTCTGGACGTGGGGGTGACAGTGGTGGTGGGGGCGTCGCCCATGTCAGGAGGTGCCTGGGAGACAGCAGGGCTGCCGGGACGGGTCCCAGGTCCGTTTTGCACTGGCCGCCCCGAGCATCGCTGGCCCTTTTGTCCTTCCGCCCAGCCCGGCTGGGTCGCCCACCTTGTGTCCTGGGTCCCTTCAATGTCTAGACCGCGCAGCCCGCCCAGGACGTTCTCCTGATGTGGCCCTGTGGCCACCTGTGGCCCGCCTCCCCGCCTTTGATTCCTTCCTTGCCCCCCCCCCCCTCCCCCCCGCCGCTGGGCATGGCTGCTGGGAGCCGACCGCTCCGGCTTACCTGCTCTTGTCTGGTTGCAGCTGGGCAGGTGCACAAACAGCGTGGTCAAGCACGAGCTGATGCGCCCGTCCAGCAAGGCCCCGCTCCTGGTGCTGTGTGAAGACCACCGGGGCCGGATGGTGAAGCACCAGTGTTGCCCTGGCTGCGGCTACTTCTGCACAGCGGTAAGTGCCGGGCCAGCCTGGCAGCTGCATGAGGCCTCGGGCAGGCATGGTCCTGCAGCTGCTGACCTGGGCCTGCCCTGCGTATGCCCCCACGCGCCGCCTGCCTCCAGCCTGTGAACCCGAGGCCTCAGCTCCCCTCTGCCGCCCGTGTGTCTGAACACAGCGGCCCCTCCTGTCCACGTCCCCAGGGTCTCCTTCGCCCGTGGCCTCGTCCGCCAGGGTAACTGCTGCCGCCTTGAAGCCGCTGCTCCCGCGGGCCCTTCGCGTGCCCGGGCCAGGAGCCCCCCCCAGGGCTTCCTCCCTGTGCCGCCCCTGCCCCGTCCTGATCATCCCGTCCTGCTGCTGCTGGAACAATGGGAGCCGCTCCTCTGCCGGGACCTGGCTCCCGGGAAGAGCTGGGCGTGGCGGCCCTCCCCTCTCGAGGTTTCCTTTCTGTCTCGGTGCCAGGGGTCACCCGAAGGGCTCGGTGCTGACCGTCCGGCTCTGGTCTGTCCTCCGTGGGCCCTTCCTTGGCTCTGGTCTCACACGCTGCCTGTGGCCCTGGTCGGAGCAGCCTGAGGGTGAGGCCTTGGCCTCCGCGGGGTGGGGGGCGTCCTCTCCTTCCGAAAGGACGTGTGCGCAGGCGCCTGGGCTGGGCGCCTCCCCTCCACGGCCAAGGGCCGGGAGCCCCCGGGCTTGGCCTCCTGTCCCCGTGTGACGCTCCCTCCCGGCCCTGCTTGCTCATCCGTGTGTTAGCCCAACCAAAGGATGGTTTCTGGAGTTCTTGTCATGGCTCAGCAGTAAGGAACCCGGCTAGGAACCACGAGGACCTGGGTTTGATCCCTGGCTTTGCTCAGTGGGATAAGGCTCCCGTGTTGACGTGAGCCGTGGTGCAGGTCGCAGTCGCAGCGCAGACCCTGCATTGCCGTGGCTGTCGGATAGGCTGGTGGCTGCAGCTGCCATTCACCTCCTAGCCTGGGAACTTCATATGCCATGGGTATGGCCCTAAAACACACACACACAAAATACCGGAAAAAAGGATTTCTCACCTTCCCGCTTTTAGGGTAATTTTATGGAATGTCAGCCTGAGAGCAGCATCTCTCACCGTTTCCACAAAGACTGTGCCTCTCGTGTCAACAATGCCAGCTACTGTCCCCACTGTGGGGAGGAGACCTCCAAGGCCAAAGAGGTGACCATCGCAAAAGCAGACACGACCTCTACCGTGACGCTGGCCCCCGGGCAGGAGAAGAGCTCCACGGCGGAGGGCAGGGCCGACACCACCACAGGCAGGTATGGCCTCCAGCCGAGCCGTCCAAGGGCCCCTGGAAAGTTCTGTCCTTAACTGTTACCGACAACACCAGTTTTCTGGAAGTCTCCCAGCTGCCTCGCTGGCCGAGATCCCTGACCCATGAGGAGGTCGGAGGTTCGCCCGCCGTCTGCCGCTGAGGTCGCCCCCTGCGTGCGGGTGCATCCTACCGTGATTTGCCCGTGTCCAGGCCGTCCTGATTGATGTGGTGTCACAGGGTCCCTGTCCCGTGCAGTGGTCCCATGGGGGCTATTAGGATGCACCTGACACATCTGTATTGACGTCCTGCGTGTGTTTACCTGTGTGTCGATCCCTGCACACTGCTGCCTGCATGGACCTGTCCTCACCCGTCTCCACTCTGTTCACCTGTCCTCACCTGTCACCACTCTCTTCACCTGTCCTCACCTGTCTCCACTGTGTGGACCTGTCCTCACCTGTCTCCACTGTGTGGACCTGTCCTCACCTGTCTCCACTCTCTTCACCTGTCGTCACCTGTCTCCACTCTCTTCACCTGTCCTCCCCCGTCTCCACTCTGTTCACCTGTCCTCACCCGTCTCTACCTGTTCACCAGTCCTCACCTGTCTCCACTCTGTTCACCTGTCGTCACCTGTCTCCACTCTGTTCACCTGTCCTCACCTGTCTCCACTCTCTTCACCTGTCCTCACCTGTCTCCACTCTCTTCACCTGTCCTCACCTGTCTCCACTCTGTTCACCTGTCCTCACCTGTCTCCACTCTCTTCACCTGTCTTCACCTGTCTCTACCTGTTTGCCTGTCCTCACCCGTTTCCACTCTGTTCACCTGTCCTCACCTGTCTCCACTCTCTTCACCTGTCCTCACCTGTCTCCACTGTGTGGACCTGTCCTCACCTGTCTCCACTCTCTTCACCTGTCCTCACCTGTCACCACTCTCTTCACCTGTCCTCACCTGTCTCCACTCTGTTCACCTGTCCTCACCTGTCTCCACTCTCTTTACCTGTCCTCACCTGTCTCCACTCTCTTCACCTGTCCTCACCGTTTCCACTCTCTTCACCTGTCCTCACCTGTCTCCACTCTCTTCACCTGTCCTCACCTGTCTCCACTGTGTGGACCTGTCCTCACCTGTCTCCACTGTGTGGACCTGTCCTCACCTGTCACCACTCTCTTCACCTGTCCTCACCTGTCTCCACTCTGTTCACCTGTCCTCACCTGTCTCCACTCTGTTCACCTGTCCTCACCTGTCTCCACTGTGTGGACCTGTCCTCACCCGTCTCCACTCTGTTCACCTGTCCTCACCTGTCTCCACTGTGTGGACCTGTCCTCACCTGTCTCTACTCTCTTCACCTGTCCTCACCTGTCTCCACTCTGTTCACCTGTCCTCACCTGTCTCCACTCTGTTCACCTGTCCTCAACTGTCTCTACTCTCTTCACCTGTCTTCACCTGTCTCCACTGTGTGGACCTGTCCTCACCTGTCTCTACTCTCTTCACCTGTCCTCACCTGTCTCTACTCTCTTCACCTGTCTTTACCTGTCTCTACCTGTTTACCTGTCCTCACCCGTCTCCACTCTGTTCACCTGTCCTCACCCGTCTCCACTGTGTGGACCTGTCCTCACCTGTTTCCACTCTGTTCACCTGTCCTCACCTATCTCCACTCTGTTCACCTGTCCTCACCTGTCTCCACTCTGTTCACCTGTCCTCACCCGTCTCCACTCTGTTCGCCTGTCCTCACCTGTCTCCACTCTCTTCACCTGTCCTCACCCGTCTCCACTCTGTTCGCCTGTCCTCACCTGTCTCCACTCTCTTCACCTGTCCTCACCCGTCTCCACTCTCTTCAACTGTCCTCACCTGTCTCCACTCTGTTCACCTGTCCTCACCTGTCTCCACTCTCTTCACCTGTCCTCACCTGTCTCCACTCTGTTCACCTGTCCTCACCTGTCTCCACTCTCTTCACCTGTCCTCACCTGTCTCCACTCTGTTCACCTGTCCTCACCTGTCTCCACTCTCTTCACCTGTCTTCACCTGTCTCTACCTGTTTGCCTGTCCTCACCCGTTTCCACTCTGTTCACTTGTCCTCACCTGTCTCCACTCTCTTCACCTGTCCTCACCTGTCTCCACTGTGTGGACCTGTCCTCACCTGTCTCCACTGTGTGGACCTGTCCTCACCTGTCACCACTCTCTTCACCTGTCCTCACCTGTCTCCACTCTGTTCACCTGTCCTCACCTGTCTCCACTCTCTTTACCTGTCCTCACCTGTCTCCACTCTCTTCACCTGTCCTCACCTGTCTCTACCTGTTCACCAGTCCTCACCTGTCTCCACTCTCTTCACCTGTCTACTCTCTTCACCTGTCTTCACCTGTTTGCCTGTCCTCACCTGTCTCTACTCTCTTCACCTGTCTTCACCTGTCTCTACCTGTTTGCCTGTCCTCACCCGTTTCCACTCTGTTCACCTGTCCTCACCTGTCTCCACTCTCTTCACCTGTCCTCACCTGTCTCCACTGTGTGGACCTGTCCTCACCTGTCTCCACTGTGTGGACCTGTCCTCACCTGTCACCACTCTCTTCACCTGTCCTCACCTGTCTCCACTCTGTTCATCTGTCCTCACCTGTCTCCACTCTCTTTACCTGTCCTCACCTGTCTCCACTCTCTTCACCTGTCCTCACCTGTCTCCACTCTCTTCGCCTGTCCTCACCTGTCTCCACTGTGTGGACCTGTCCTCACCTGTCTCCACTGTGTGGACCTGTCCTCACCTGTCTCCACTGTGTGGACCTGTCCTCACCTGTCACCACTCTCTTCACCTGTCCTCACCTGTCTCCACTCTGTTCACCTGTCCTCACCTGTCTCCACTCTGTTCACCTGTCCTCACCTGTCTCCACTGTGTGGA
Organism: Phacochoerus africanus; assembly: GCF_016906955.1. Lineage (NCBI taxonomy): Eukaryota > Metazoa > Chordata > Mammalia > Artiodactyla > Suidae > Phacochoerus > Phacochoerus africanus. The sequence goes on from NC_062545.1 coordinate 279,732,943, forward strand.
CCTGTCCTCACCTGTCTCTACTCTCTTCACCTGTCCTCACCTGTCTCCACTCTGTTCACCTGTCCTCACCTGTCTCCACTCTGTTCACCTGTCCTCAACTGTCTCTACTCTCTTCACCTGTCTTCACCTGTCTCCACTGTGTGGACCTGTCCTCACCTGTCTCTACTCTCTTCACCTGTCCTCACCTGTCTCTACTCTCTTCACCTGTCTTTACCTGTCTCTACCTGTTTACCTGTCCTCACCCGTCTCCACTCTGTTCGCCTGTCCTCACCCGTCTCCACTGTGTGGACGTGTCCTCACCTGTTTCCACTCTGTTCACCTGTCCTCACCTATCTCCACTCTGTTCACCTGTCCTCACCTGTCTCCACTCTGTTCACCTGTCCTCACCCGTCTCCACTCTGTTCGCCTGTCCTCACCTGTCTCCACTCTCTTCACCTGTCCTCACCCGTCTCCACTCTCTTCACCTGTCCTCACCTGTCTCCACTCTGTTCACCTGTCCTCACCTGTCTCCACTCTCTTCACCTGTCCTCACCTGTCTCTACCTGTTCACCAGTCCTCATCTGTCTCCACTCTCTTCACCTGTCCTCACGTGTCTCCACTCTGTTCACCTGTCCTCACCTGTCTCCACTCTTTTCACCTGTCTTCACCTGTCTCTACCTGTTTGCCTGTCCTCACCCGTTTCCACTCTGTTCACCTGTCCTCACCTGTCTCCACTCTCTTCACCTGTCCTCACCTGTCTCCACTGTGTGGACCTGTCCTCACCTGTCTCCACTGTGTGGACCTGTCCTCACCTGTCACCACTCTCTTCACCTGTCCTCACCTGTCTCCACTCTGTTCACCTGTCCTCACCTGTCTCCACTCTCTTTACCTGTCCTCACCTGTCTCCACTCTCTTCACCTGTCCTCACCTGTCTCTACCTGTTCACCAGTCCTCACCTGTCTCCACTCTCTTCACCTGTCTCTACTCTCTTCACCTGTCTTCACCTGTTTGCCTGTCCTCACCTGTCTCTACTCTCTTCACCTGTCTTCACCTGTCTCTACCTGTTTGCCTGTCCTCACCCGTTTCCACTCTGTTCACCTGTCCTCACATGTCTCCACTCTGTTCACCTGTCCTCACCTGTCTCCACTGTGTGGACCTGTCCTCACCTGTCTCCACTGTGTGGACCTGTCCTCACCTGTCACCACTCTCTTCACCTGTCCTCACCTGTCTCCACTCTGTTCGCCTGTCCTCACCTGTCTCCACTCTGTTCACCTGTCCTCACCTGTCTCCACTCTCTTCACCTGTCCTCACCTGTCTCCACTCTGTTCGCCTGTCCTCACCTGTCTCCACTCTGTTCACCTGTCCTCACCTGTCTCCACTCTCTTCACCTGTCCTCACCTGTCTCCACTCTGTTCACCTGTCCTCACTTGTCTCCACTCTGTTCACCTGTCCTCACCTGTCTCCACTCTCTTCACCTGTCCTCACCTATCTCTACTCTCTTCACCTGTCTTTACCTGTCTCTACCTGTTTACCTGTCCTCACCCGTCTCCACTCTGTTCACCTGTCCTCACCCGTCTCCACTCTCTTCACATGTCTTCACCTGTCTCTACCTGTTTGCCTGTCCTCACCCGTTTCCACTCTGTTCACCTGTCCTTACTTGTCTCCACTCTCTTCACCTGTCCTCACCTGTCTCCACTGTGTGGACCTGTCCTCACCCGTCTCCACTCTCTTTACCTGTCCTCACCTGTCTCCACTCTCTTCACCTGTCCTCACCTATCTCCACTCTCTTCACCTGTCCTCACCGTCTCCACTCTCTTCGCCTGTCCTCACCTGTCTCCACTGTGTGGACCTGTCCTCACCTGTCTCCACTGTGTGGACCTGTCCTCACCCGTCTCCACTCTGTTCACCTGTCCTCACCTGTCTCCACTCTGTTCACCTGTCCTCACCTGTCTCCACTCTGTTCACCTGTCCTCACCTGTCTCCACTCTGTTCACCTGTCCTCACCTGTCTCCACTGTGTGGACCTGTCCTCACCCGTCTCCACTCTGTTCACCTGTCCTCACCTGTCTCCACTGTGTGGACCTGTCCTCACCTGTCTCTACTCTCTTCACCTGTCCTCACCTGTCTCCACTCTGTTCACCTGTCCTCACCTGTCTCCACTCTGTTCACCTGTCCTCAACTGTCTCTACTCTCTTCACCTGTCTTCACCTATCTCCACTGTGTGGACCTGTCCTCACCTGTCTCTACTCTCTTCACCTGTCCTCACCTGTCTCTACTCTCTTCACCTGTCTTTACCTGTCTCTACCTGTTTACCTGTCCTCACCCGTCTCCACTCTGTTCACCTGTCCTCATCTGTCTCCACTCTCTTCACCTGTCCTCACCTGTTTCCACTCTGTTCACCTGTCCTCACCTATCTCCACTGTGTGGACCTGTCCTCACCTGTCTCCACTCTCTTCACCTGTCCTCACCCGTCTCCACTCTCTTCACCTGTCCTCACCTATCTCCACTCTGTTCACCTGTCCTCACCTGTCTCCACTCTCTTCACCTGTCCTCACCTGTCTCCACTCTGTTCACCTGTCCTCACCTGTCTCCACTCTCTTCACCTGTCCTCACCTGTCTCCACTCTGTTCACCTGTCCTCACCTGTCTCCACTCTCTTCACCTGTCTTCACCTGTCTCTACCTGTTTGCCTGTCCTCACCCGTTTCCACTCTGTTCACCTGTCCTCACCTGTCTCCACTCTCTTCACCTGTCCTCACCTGTCTCCACTGTGTGGACCTGTCCTCACCTGTCTCCACTCTCTTCACCTGTCCTCACCTATCACCACTCTCTTCACCTGTCCTCACCTGTCTCCACTCTGTTCACCTGTCCTCACCTGTCTCCACTCTCTTTACCTGTCCTCACCTGTCTCCACTCTCTTCACCTGTCCTCACCGTTTCCACTCTCTTCACCTGTCCTCACCTGTCTCCACTCTCTTTGCCTGTCCTCACCTGTCTCCACTGTGTGGACCTGTCCTCACCTGTCTCCACTGTGTGGACCTGTCCTCACCTGTCACCACTCTCTTCACCTGTCCTCACCTGTCTCCACTCTGTTCACCTGTCCTCACCTGTCTCCACTCTCTTTACCTGTCCTCACCTGTCTCCACTCTCTTCACCTGTCCTCACCTGTCTCCACTCTGTTCACCTGTCCTCACCTGTCTCCACTCTGTTCACCTGTCCTCACCTGTCTCCACTCTGTTCACCTGTCCTCACCTGTCTCCACTCTGTTCACCTGTCCTCACCTGTCTCCACTCTCTTCACCTGTCCTCACCCGTCTCCACTCTGTTCACCTGTCCTCACCTGTCTCCACTCTGTTCACCTGTCCTCACCTGTCTCCACTCTCTTAACCTGTCCTCACCTGTCTCCACTCTGTTCGCCTGTCCTCACCCGTCTCCACTCTGTTCACCTGTCCTCACCTGTCTCCACTCTCTTCACCTGTCCTCACCCGTCTCCACTCTGTTCGCCTGTCCTCACCTGTCTCCACTCTCTTCACCTGTCCTCACCTGTCTCCACTCTGTTCACCTGTCCTCACCTGTCCCCACTCTGTTCACCTGTCCTCACCTGTCTCCACTCTGTTCACCTGTCCTCACCTGTCTCCACTCTCTTCACCTGTCCTCACCTATCTCTACTCTCTTCACCTGTCTTTACCTGTCTCTACCTGTTTACCTGTCCTCACCCGTCTCCACTCTGTTCACCTGTCCTCACCCGTCTCCACTCTCTTCACCTGTCTTCACCTGTCTCTACCTGTTTGCCTGTCCTCACCCGTTTCCACTCTGTTCACCTGTCCTTACCTGTCTCCACTCTCTTCACCTGTCCTCACCTGTCTCCACTGTGTGGACCTGTCCTCACCCGTCTCCACTCTCTTTACCTGTCCTCACCTGTCTCCACTCTCTTCACCTGTCCTCACCTGTCTCCACTCTCTTCACCTGTCCTCACCGTCTCCACTCTCTTCGCCTGTCCTCACCTGTCTCCACTGTGTGGACCTGTCCTCACCTGTCTCCACTGTGTGGACCTGTCCTCACCCGTCTCCACTCTGTTCACCTGTCCTCACCTGTCTCCACTCTGTTCACCTGTCCTCACCTGTCTCCACTCTGTTCACCTGTCCTCACCTGTCTCCACTGTGTGGACCTGTCCTCACCCGTCTCTACTCTGTTCACCTGTCCTCACATGTCTCCACTCTGTTCACCTGTCCTCACCTGTCTCCACTGTGTGGACCTGTCCTCACCTGTCTCTACTCTCTTCACCTGTCCTCACCTGTCTCCACTCTGTTCACCTGTCCTCACCCGTCTCCACTCTCTTCACCTGTCCTCACCTGTCTCCACTCTGTTCACCTGTCCTCACCCGTCTCCACTCTCTTCACCTGTCCTCACCCGTCTCCACTCTGTTCACCTGTCCTCACCTGTCTGTACCTGTTTTTCAGTCCTCACCTGTCTCCACTCTCTTCACCTGTCCTCACCTGTCTCCACTGTGTGGACCTGTCCTCACCTGTCTCTACCTGTTCACCAGTCCTCACCTGTCTCCACTCTCTTCACCTGTCTCTACTCTCTTCACCTGTCTTCACCTGTTTGCCTGTCCTCACCTGTCTCTACTCTCTTCACCTGTCCTCACCTGTCTCCACTCTCTTCGCCTGTCCTCACCCGTTTCCACTCTGTTCACCTGTCCTCACCTGTCTCCACTCTTCACCTGTCCTCACCTGTCTCCACTGTGTGGACCTGTCCTCACCTGTCTCTACCTGTTCACCAGTCCTCACCTGTCTCTACTCTCTTCACCTGTCCTCACCTGTCTCTACTCTCTTCACCTGTCTTCACCTGTCTTTACCTGTTCACCAGTCCTCACCCGTCTCCACTCTGTTCACCTGTCTTTACCTGTCTCTACCTGTTCACCTGTCCTCACCCGTCTCCACTCTGTTCACTTGTCCTCAGCCGTCTCTACCTGTGTACCTGTCTTATCCATGTGTACCTGTGTGTACCTCTCCCTGTCCGTCTCTACCTCTGAGTACCTGTCTCTGCCCATCTCCACCTGGGAGTATCCGTGTGTGCTGTGGAACACGAGCGTTAGCTGCCATAGCTTTTGCCCTTGCTGCGTTATGTTTGGAGGCCCCAGCTGGGTACAGAAAAGGCGCCCTGAAAGAGAAGATTTATGTTGGACACATACGGTTTTTGCGCTAAAAGAATTGAGTAGAAGTAGCTGAAGAATGAGTAGAGCTAAACAGATGATCAGATGAGAAGAGGTGTCAGAAGCCCTGCTCCCTCCCTGCCGGCAGTGTCCGGATAGAAACCAGGGCGACGGTGAGCCTCCCGCAACAGCAGCGGGACCCGCCCGCTCCCTAGGAGAACCAGCCAGTACCACGCGCGGGGAAGGGCAGTGTAAGGCTTCCCTGACGGCCGCTTGAGAGGCTCGAGGTGTGGACATGCACATTTGAATGTTGGAATGGTGTTGATTCTTCCGCATTCTGTATTAATCATATTAATCTACAAATTGAATGTTTAAAGTCCTCTAAAATTCCAAGGGGACATCCTTGAATTGAGGAGGGCAGTGGACTTTATAGATTCAACCTGAAGTTCATTTGCTAAAGCAAATTTGAACCTTTGGCCAAAAGTCCTGGAAGAGCTGCCCTCACTTCTGAATGTCCCTTTTCTCTGGGAATTTGCTTCTAAATCTGGACCCTTCCATCCAGGGGCTGAGCAGAGAGGATGGGAATCTGAGGTCCTTTTCATTCTTGGAAGACTGGCACGGTTGGAGGGGCCGAGTAAACCGCAGTCCACGTTTCCATTGGTTTCCATGAGAAGGGGGGGTCTTCTCTGTCTCTGAAACTTGGACCTCCATTTCGTTCCTCCTCCCGCAGCACGGCTGGACCCCTGCTCTCAGAGGATGACAAGCCACAGAGCACAGCCCCGCGGGTGCCTGAGGGCTTCGACCCCACGGGGCCGGTGGGGCTGGGGAAGCCGGCCCCCGGCCTCTCGCAGGGGCCCGGGAAGGAGACCTTGGAGAGCGCGCTCATCGCCCTGGACTCGGAGAAGTAAGGCCTGGCCCCGGCCCCGCACGTGCCCTGGCCCTCTGCGCGTCCGGTGCTGGCCAGGGCCACCCCGTCCTAGCGTCTGCACCCCAGCACGGTCGCGGGCGCTCCCAGGAGGTCCCTGAAACCCTTTCCAGGGCTCTCCTCAGCATTGCTCGGTGGGACCATTCATGTGTCGGCACGTGGTTTTCTGAAACCGTTAGACCAAGAGCAGAGGGGCTCTTGGAAGTGACAGCGAGCACAGGCTGGGGGGCTCTTGCACACCTTCTCCTGGACGCTGTGGCCTGTGGCCCTGACCTCAGGGCATTAGAGCAGGTGCTGCCTGTGGTTCATCTGTGAAATGAGAGGGGACCAAGTGGCCCCTCGGAGTACCTGGGGCTTCTGAAGACCACGGCCTGCTCTTGGCTGTGCAGGAGGGCCCCACGACCATGCAGGTGTCCCCTGGTCACGGGCTCCAAGGTTGGCTCAGGCTGGGTGTGCGTCTCCCTCCCTTGGAAATTCTGGTTGTTGGGATAGGTTCCCAGGTCCCCGAGGCTTGATCTGTGTTGGGACAGGTTCCTGAGTCCCCCCCAGGCTTTGTGTCTGTCCGCCTCCAGCCTCGCTTCCGCCCTGTTCTCACGGCAACTGCCCGGCCCCTGCCCCACTCACCAGGTCCAGACTCTGCTGAGGAGAGGGTGGGCGGAGTGGTGGGACCCGCTGCCCCCCTCGCACCCCCTCCCCTCCTGCTGCAGGGAAATGGCTGTCCCTTGTGCCCGCACAAAGTGCAGAGGCCCCGGGAGCCGTCCTTCTCGTGGGCGAAGGAGAGAGGCTCTTTTTGTTGTTTTTGTGGTGACGTGCCTTGGGCCTGGTGGTCGTGGCGTCCTCGACCTTGAGGACTCGGCAGGTGCCCCGTGTGTGCGCGCGTGCGTGCCGGGGAAGCCTGTGCTCACGGCCATCCCGTGCTCTCTCCGCAGGCCCAAGAAGCTCCGCTTCCACCCGAAGCAGCTGTACTTCTCGGCCCGTCAAGGGGAGCTGCAGAAGGTGCTGCTCATGCTGGGTAGGTCGCGGGGGGCAGCGGCCGGCCCCCACCCGCGCTGCCCAGTGGCCGTCCGCCTGGGCGTGTGTGTGGTTTTCGTGGAGCGAGGAGTGTTCTCTGGGAGTTTCCCACGTTTGGACAGACCGAGTCTGTGGTCACCAACCCAAGAAGAGACGTAGATGCCGTCGAACCGGCGAGGCGGGACTGGGCCTGTTGCGGTGACGTGGAAGTAGCAGCTGTGCGGCAGGGTCGACGGTGCTCATGTCCCGTTTGTGCTTGTGTTCTGGGGCGCGTACCTGCCGTCACAGGCTTCCAGCACCCGGAGATGTGCTGAGCAGGAGACATGAGCTGATTTGGAGCTCGCGGCTGCAGGCTTGGTCTCTCTGGCTGGGAAGAGATGGTTTCACACCCCTTCCTTAGGGAGCTCCCGTTGTGGCTCAGCAGTAACAAACCTGGCGAATAGCTGTGCGGACGCGGATTCGATCCTTGGCCTCGCCCGGCGGGTTAAGGATCCGGCGTTCCTGTGGCTGTGGTGCAGGCCAGCAGCTGTAGCCCCGATGTGACCCCTAGCCTGGGAGCGTCCACGTGCTGTGCGTGTGGCCCTAAGAAGCAAAAATAAATACATAAATAAATATTTAAAGATAAAGAGTAAAATCCCTTTATTTAGATTTCCCGCGAGCACAGCGGGTTAAGGATCCCGTGTTGTCGCTGCAGAGGCTCGGGTCGCTGCTGAGGCATGGGTTTGATCCCTGGCCCGGGATTTTCACATGCACGAGTGTGGCCAAAACGAAAAAACGAAATCCCTTTACTCGACAGTAAATAAGGAAAGGATCTTAACGGTTTGCTCTGAAAAACGAGAAAGGAAAGGTCTTATCCTGCACCGAGCGGAGTGGCGCCTTTCATCATTTTCCTCACAGACCTGCGGCGCCGAGCTTGCCTCGCTGCTCCGTGGGCCGCCCCGCGCCGACGTCCCCTCCAGGCCGGCCCTGCGCCCAGCACGCTGCAGTCCCTCAGGGCCCGGCGGTCCTGCTCCCCACGGGGCGCCGTCCTCAGGCCCGGGGCGCGGGGACAGGCGAGGGGGGCCTCGGCGGCCCGCCCCCGCAGACGGCTGCTGGTCCCCGCGGCTGCACCCCGGGTAACGCACCCCCTTGTCTTCCGCAGTTGACGGCATCGACCCCAACTTCAAGATGGAGCACCAGAACAAGCGCTCCCCCCTGCACGCCGCGGCGGAGGCCGGCCACGTGGACATCTGCCACATGCTGATCCAGGTCGGGTGTGGCCTCCTTGGAGCCAGCAGCGCCAGGCGCCCGGCCCTGCCCACGCGGCGCCGGCGGCCCAGCAGACGGGGGCTCGGGGGCAGCCGGCGCCGCCTCTCCTGCCACTTGCCGCCGCCCTGGCGCCGGGCCTGCTGCTCCTCGCTCTTTCGCGACTTGCTATTTGTCTTGGCTTTTCCGCGCCGCTGCCTGGCCGTGGGGAGGGGTCCTGGCGGGCCCGGGCGCCTCGTTTTGGGTCCAGTTCCTTATCTTGGCTCCTTCTGGAAGGCCCCTGTCACCCAGGGTCTGAAGGGCACTGTGGGTCCGGGCGGCACCTGCCCAGGCCCGGGTCTCTCCTGGAGCCCCTCTTGGCCCGACTGGCTCCCCGTCTTGGTCTTGCGAGCCCAGCTTCGGGGCAGCGCTCTCAGCGAGACCCTCGGCTCCTCTCGGGTCTTGAACTCCCGTCTCCTCTCACCCCCGGGGGCGCCTTCCCTGAGGCCTCTGCGTCTCCCCGGGACTCTGGAGGGTCCCTTGGCGCCGTGAGGCCTCACGCTGCTCGGCTGGTTTGCGGTTTTCCGCGTCTCTCGGGGCCTTTGAGGGCAGGGCTGAACTGCTGGTGGTTCCCGGGTGGGGCGGCTCTCGGGGGTGGCTCTGGCGTCTGGAGAGGACGGCGTGGCGGTGCCCGGTGGGCCTCTGAGGGACGTTGCCGCTCCTGCTTTGGAGTCGCAGCTGCCCCGTCGTGTCCTCACTGGCCCGCGGTCTTGCCTTCACCCCCCTCTTCGCCCTGCAGACGGACGGACGGACAGTGGCCGTACCGAAGATCGAGCCTGCTGCCGGGGGCGCTTTCCGAGGCCCTGCCCACGGGTGTAGGTCCTCCCAGCTTCGCCTCATGCTGCCGGCTCTGTGCGGACGCATCTCTTTGTTTTACTGTATTTTATTTAAGAAATGATTTTCCTCTATGGCCGCACCTGCAGCATCTGGAAGTTCCCAGGCTAGGGGTCCAATCGGAGCTGCAGCTGCTGGCCTGCACCACAGCTCACAGCAGTGCTGGATCCTTAACCCACTGAGTGAGGCCAGGGATCGAACCTGCATCCTCATGGATGCTAATCGGGTTCTTTTTTTAAAAAAAAAAAATTTGTGATTTTTATTTTTTCCATTACACCTGGTTACAGTGTTCTGTCCATTTCTGTTGTGCAGCAGAGTGACCCAGTCACACATACACAGACATTCTTTTTCTCCCATTATCCCCCATCGTGTTCCACCGCAAGTGACTAGGTCTAGTTCTCTGTGCTCTACAGCGGGATCTCATTGCTCATCCACTCCAAATGCAAGAGTTTGCATCTGTTAACCCCAGACTCCCAGTTCATCCCACTCCCTCCCCCTCCCCCTCGGCAACCACAAGTCTCTTCTTCACGTCCACACGTTTCTTTTCTGTGGAAAGATCTGTTTGTGCTGTATGTTAGATTCCAGATATAAGTGATATCATATGGTATTTGTCTTTCTCTTTCTGACTGACTTCACTTAGTATGAGGGTCTCTAGTTTCATCCATGTTGCTGCAGGTGGCATTATTTTGTTCTTTTTTATGGCTGCGTAGTATTCCATTGTGTATATATACCACATCTTCCTAATCCAGTCGTCTGTCGGTGGACATATGTGTTGTTTCCTTGTCTTGGCTGTTGTGAATAGAGCTGCAATGAACATGCGGGTGCATGTATCTTTTTCAAGGAAAGTTTTGTCCAGATATATGCCCAGGAGTGGGATTGCTGGGTCCTGTGGTGGTTCTATGTATAGTTTTCAGAGGAACCTCCATACTGTTTTCCAAAGTGGTTGTACCAGCTTACACTCCCACCAACAGAGTAGAAAGGTTCCCTTTTCTCCACACCCACTGCAGCATTTGTTATTTGGGGACTTAATAATGATGGCCATTCTGACTGGCGTGAGGTGGTATCTTGTGGTAGTTTTGATTTGCATTTCTCTAATAATCAGGGATGTTGAGCATTGTTTCATGTGCTCATTGGCCATCTGTATATCTTCTTTGGAGAATGTGTATTCAGGTCTTTTGCCCATTTTTCCATTGGGTTGTTGGTGGTTTTGCTGTTGAGTTGTATCAGTTTGTATATTTTAGAGATGAAGCCCTTGTCAGTTGCATTGTTTGAAACTATGTTTTTCCATTCCATAGGTTGTCTTTTTGTTTCCTTTTTGGTTACCTTCGCTGTGCAAAAGCTTGTCAGTTTGATTAGGTCCCACTGGTTTATTTTTGCTTTTATTTCTGATGCTTTGGGAGACTGACCTGAGAAAACATTTGTAAGGTTGATGTCAGAGAGAATGTTTTGCCTATGTTCTCTTCTAGGAGTTTGATGGTGTCTTGTCTTTCAGCCACTGTGAGTTTATTTTTGTGCATGGTGTGAGGGTGTGTTCTAGTTTCATTGATTTACGTGCAGCTGTCCAGGTTTCCCAGCAACACTTGCTGAAAAGACTGTCCTTTTCCCGCTTTACTTTGTCGAAGATTAATTGACTATAGGTGTCTGGGTTTATTTCCAGGTTCTCTGTTCTGTTCCATTGTCTGTCTGTCTGTTTTGGAACCAGTACCGCACTGTCTGGATGACTGTGGCTTTGTAATAGTGCCTGAAGTCTGGGAGAGAGATGCCTCCTGCTTGGCTTTTGCTCCTCGGGATTGCTTTGGCAATTCTGGGTCTTTTGTGGTTCCATATAAATTTTTGGATGGTTTGTTCTAGTTCTGTGAAACATGTCATGGGTAATTTGATAGGGATTGCACTGAATCTGTAGACTGCTTTGGGTAGTATGGCCATTTTGACAATATAAGTTTTTCCAACCCAGCATAGAATACCTTTCCATTCCTGTGAATCCTCTTTAATTTCCTTGATTAATGTTTTATAGTTCCCAGCATATAAGTGTTTCACCTCCTTGGTCAGGTTTATTCCTAGGTATTTAATTTTGGGGGGTGCGATTTTAAAAGGTATTGTATTTTTGTATTCCTTTTATAATATGTCTTTTTTTTTTTTTGTCTTTTTGCCATTTCTAGGGCCGCTCCCGCGGCATGTGGAGGTTCCCAGGCTAGGGGTCGAATCAGAGCTGTAGCCTCCGGCCTACACGGGATCCGAGCTGTGTCTGCAACCTACACCACAGCTCACGGCAACGCCGGATCCTTAACCCACTGAGCAAGGGCAGGGACCGAACCCGCAACCTCATGGTTCCTAGTCGGATTTGTTAACCACTGCGCCACAACGGGAACTCCATATAATATGTCATTTTTAGTATACAGAAATGCAACTGATATCTGAATATCTTGTATCCTGCTACTCTGCTGAATTCATTGATCAGTTCCGATAGTTTTTGGGTTGAGTCCTTAGGGTTTTCTATACATAGTATTGTGTCATCTGCACACAGTGACAGTTTTACCTCTTCTCTTCCGACTTGGATGCCTTTTATTTCTTGTGTTTGTCTGATTGCTGTGGCCAGGACTTCCCGCACTGTGTTGAAGAGCAGTGGTGAGAGTGGGCATCCTTGTCTTGTTCCAGATTTGAGTGGGAAGGCTTTCAGCTTTTCTCCACTGAGTATTGTATTTGCTGTGGGTTTGTCGTCAATGGCTTTGATTCTGTTCAGGAATGTTCCCTCTGTACCCACTTCGGTGAGAGTTTTTATCATGAAGGGATGTTGGACTTTGCATCTGTTGAGCTGACCATGTGGTTTTGACTGTTCCTTTGTTACTGTGGTGTATGATGTTGATTGATTGGCATGTGTTGAACCGTCCTTGTGAACCGGGGATGAATCCCACTTGGTGGTGGTGTCTGATCTTTTTATATGTTGTTGGATTCTGTTGGCTGAAGTTTTGTTGAGAATTTTATGTCTGTATTCATCAAAAATATTGGCCTATAGTTTTCTTTTTTGGTGGTATCTGTCTGGTTTTGGTATTAGGGTGATGGTGGCTTCATAGAATGTCTTTGACAGTGTTCCTTCTTCTTCAGCTTTTTGGAAAAGTGTAAGGAGGGTGGGTGTAAGTTCCTCTTGGTGTGTTTGGTAGAATTCGCCTGTGAAGCCATCTGGTCCTGGACTTTTGTTTGTAGGGAGTGTTTTTATTACATATTCAATTTCATTTCTAGTGATTGGTCTGTTCTGTTGATCTGTTTCTTCTTGATGCAGTTTCAGTGGGCTGTAAGTCTCTAGAAGGTTGTCCATTTCTCCTGGGTTGTCAGATTTGTTGGCGTATTATTGTTCATCGTATTCTCTTAGGGTTTTTTGTATTTTTGTAGTATCCTTTGAGCTTTGTCCTTTTTCATTTTTTATTTTGTTTATTTGGGTTTTTCTCTCCTCTTCTTGGTGAGTCTGGCCAGAGGTTTGTCAATTTTGTTTACCTTTTCAGAGAACCAGCTCTTGGTTTTATTGATTTTTTTTTTCTACTGTTTTTTGAGTCTCTATTTTATTGATTTCCTCTCTGATCTTTATGATTTCCTTCCTTCTGACTTTAGGTCTTGTTTGTTTTGTTTTGTTTTTTTTCTAATTCGTTTAGGTGGTGGGTTAAGTTGTCGATTGAAGATTTTTCTTTTTTGAGGAAGGCCTATGTTGCCGTGAATTTCCCTCTGAACACTGCGTTTGCGGCATCCCGTAGATCTTGAGTGGATGTGTCTTCACTGTCATTTGTCTCGAGGTATTTTTTAATTTCCTTTTTGATTTCCTCACTGATCCGTTGGTTTTTTAGCAGCATGTTGTTTTGTCTCCATGTGGTTAGTTTTTTCTCATTTCTTTCCCTGTGGTTGATTTCTAGTTTCATGCCATCGTGGTCCGAGAAGGTACTTGAAATGATTTCTGTACTCTTAAATTTGTTGAGCGTAGCTTTGTGCCCCGGTATGTGGTCAGTCCTTGAGAGTGTTCCATGTGCACTCAAGAAGAATGACTATTCTGTTTTTGGATGTAATGTCCTGACAATATCAGCGAAGTCTGACTTTTCTCTTGGGTGGTTCAGGGCCTCTGTCGCCCCGTTGGTTTCTGTCGGAGGCCCGTCCGTGGATGTGAGTGGGGTGTTAGCGCCTCCTCGTGTGACCCTCTTCCCATCACTTTCTCCTCTCACGTCTGTTGGTGTCTGCGGTATGCGTCCGCGTGCTCCTCCAGATGCGTCCGCGTGCTCCTCCAGTCGGGTTCTTGACCCCTGGGCCACAGTTGGAACTCCTGGGTGCATCTCTTCAAACAGTGTGTCAGCAGACGTTCAGCAGGCCTGGCAGCCTTGGTAGTTTATTAGAAGCTTTAGGTTATACTTACTGTGACTGCTCACATTTTTCATTTATTTGTCATTCCTTGAGTTGTAGTTTTGATTCTCAGGCTCTTAAATCAAGTATTTCTTTCTCTCCTTTGCCCCTTTCTTTGGGTTGACATTTGTTTCATTTATTTTTTTCCTTATTTTATTGGAAGTCCAGTGCTTTCCTTTCTTACCCAGCGGTTGCTCTGGTTCTGTCTTTCTCAGTCTTGACACGGCCTGAGGAGGGAGGAGGGGGCGGGAGGAGGGAGAATGAAGACAGGAGCGGGCGGAGGAGGGAGAGGGCAGAGGGAGGAGGGAGCAGGAGGAGGGAGGACAGCGGGCGGAGGGGGGGGGAGAGGGCAGAGGGAGGAGGGGGCGGGAGGAGGGAGAATGAAGGCAGGAGCGGGAGGAGGGAGGGCAGGGGGCGGAGGGAGCGGGAGGAGGGAGGGGGAGCCGCAGGGTGTTGCCGGGGGCCTGGAGCTCCGGCGGAGGCAGCAGGACTGCAGGGGATCTGGGGAGAGGCCCTCCAGCGGCCACGAGGGTCTAGAGTCGGGGGCGGGGGGGGGGGGGGCTTCTTGGCGGACGGCCCGCCTGGCCTGGGCTCGGGGTGCAGTCGGTTTCCGTCTCCCGCTTTTTATTAGGAACGGCTTTTTCCGCCCCTCACGGTTGCATTTCCTTCTCTGTGGCGGGAACAGCCGCCTTCTCCTGACTGCTGCTTCCATTTGAGACGGCGGCTCCTCGCACCTTTGACAGGGCCCATCCCTCCCCCCCCAGCTTTTCGTACGTGAGAACGTGTGTGAGTGTGTGAATGTGTGTGAGTGTGTGAGTGTGAGAGCGCGAGAGAGCGCGTGCCTCAGTAACACGGAAGCATCCTGGTGAGCACATGATGACAGAGGAAGCCAAGCTGAGCTGCTTGCTCCCCAGAGACACCGTGTCCCCTTTCCTTGGTGACAGCACGCCAGGCTTCTGTGACATCACCTGTGTTTCTCTGCGCTCAGCTCAGCTCTGTCCACCCCTAACCCTCACGCCAGTTGAGTCACCCGGCGTGCGTTTCAGTGAAAGAGCAGAGGCTCAGGGCTACGGCCTGGGGCCCGGTCCCGAGGCAGGGCCGTGTTCCTGCACCGCCCGTGGGCTGTGCCTGTGAGGACCGGCCTGGGGCCGAGCTCGGGGGGTCTGCCTTCGGTGTGGAGAGTGAAATGTATCTTCCGTATTTTGGGAAACCCAGCGCTTCCCCGTCGCCATTCGGCCCGGGCCTGGAGCGGTGCCCACCTGGCAGCCCTTCAGGTTAGCTGGTGGTGGCTTCGGCGTCTCGGGGCAAACTCCCTCAGCTCGGGGGCTGTGCTTCTGTCCCTGTTTCTTTTCCCAAAACCCGAGCAGGAAAAACGGCCCGGGCTTCCTCTGCTTTGCCCTGGAGCCGGGGTGTTGTTCCTGGAGGCTCTGACTCTGTGCCCTCCCCCGGCCCCGGGGAGCCTTGCGAAGGGCAGTTGGGGTGTCTCTCCGCCCCGGGCGGTTGTCCTTCCGAGGTCTCACTGGAGACGGCTTGGCCAGGTGGCTGCCGCGGGACGGTCATTGAGTTCAAGTGACAGAGTGAAATTGGACTCAGAAGGACCTGCTCTGGGGCGCCCAGCTGATTTCCCGTGCTGGTGGCACACCGTCGTGGTGGGTGGACTGGGTGGCACACATGAGAACCCCTGGGTCTCCGCAGGCCCCAGCCTTTGGACGGGGGGCGTATGCGGTCTTAACGCCCCACCACGGGGTCACTTGTGGCAGCTTCCCCTCCTAGGCCTGAGGCTTGTCCCCACTGATGGTCACTGCTCTGGCTCCTGTCCTCACCTCCATCTCTTTCTTGGGCCTCCATCTGCCCCCCAGCTCTGCCGCCATTGTGCCCTCGGCCCTGCCGTTGCGTCCCTGGGTCCTGCCTGCTTCACTTTTAAATGCTGAGCAGGCCGTGAGCCCACGAGGCATCTTCTAATAGAAGAAGGTGCGTTTTCTAGCAGTGACCAGGCCCAGAGTGAGGGACAGACTGGCAGCTGCAGCACTGACCCCAGGGCCCGTGGCCTTGGGCTGTGGGGTGAGGTGTCCCCCACCCCAGGGGAAAGCCCTGGGTCGCGCCCGCCTCCTCCCGCCCCCGTCGCAGAGCCCTTTTGGGTCGTCTTGGCTGTCCGCCCTCCAGGCGACGGTCCCCCGCTGGGCTGACCGCTGGTGTGGCCTGGGGCCGGCGTGTCCCGTGAGGGGCTCCGCGCTGGCTCGATTTGGGATGCACGCGGGCTTCGCACTTCCTGAGCCTCCGTCTGCCGACCCTGACCCTGTGCAGCACTGGCCCGAGGCTCTGCTCTGGCTCCTCAGGCGGACTGGCCCTCTCGGATGCGGGCCCTGCCCTCCTGGCTGTCCCCCGGGGGGCCTGTGGCCCAGGCGCTCACACCCGCTTTTGCTGCCCCCCACCTCTGTGCTCTGGTGGGTTTGGGGGGTCAGGGTGGAGCCTTGCCAAGGGCACGTGCCCAGCTCACGGGCAGCACCTGGCCTTCCCCTGGCAGAGGGCGCCCTTGCCCTGTGCAGCCTGGCCTGAGTGTGGCCGGCTCCACACCGGCCTTCGGCCTTATCAGTGCCATGTGGACCCCACCTTGCACTGCGTGTGACGTTCCAGACTCAGCTGTTACCTTAGCTGCTGTGGAATCCTGGCTCCGCTTTGCCCTGAGCGTGGGCCATCTGACCTGTGCCCCCAGCCCATTTCCTACCTCAACTCCCCTGCCCTCTGACCGCAGCTCTGCGGCCATGCGGGCGGCCGAGTCTCCTTCCAGCTCCCTGGACCATCTCGGCCCCCCTGGTTTTCCATGTGTACCATCTGTGTCTGTTTTAAAGTTTCTTATAAATTGGGTTACTGTTGGTTTTTATTGCTAGTACTAGAGACAGTGCTGTTTTTAGCTTGTAAATAGGAGCCCTTCGTGCGTCGCTGAGAAGTTTCTCCTCAATATGGAAAAGGTTCAGCTCCCAGATGCTTTGCTCCTGGCGCACAGCCCGCTTTGAAGCTGGGCTTCTTAAATTAAGTTCAGACACGATTCATCCATGTGTACCTGCTGGTTCGTAAATTTTTAACACACACTTGTGTTTTGTTTTGTTTTTTTCTTCTTTCTTTTTAGGGCCGCACCCATAGCACATGGAGGTTCCCAGGCGAGGGGTCCAATCGGAGCTACAGCTGCCGGCCTGCACCAGAGCCATGGCAACGTGGGGTCTGAGCCGCCTCTGCGACCTACACCACAGCTCACGGCAACGCTGGATCCTTAACCCCCTGAGCGAGGCCAGGGATCGAACCCGCATCCTCATGGATCCTAGTCGGGTTCGTTAACCGCTGCGCCATGACGGGAACTCCTTTAACCCACACTTGTGAAAGATTAGGACTCGCTCTAGAATATACACTGCAAGTGAGTTTTTGTTCAGTTTATTTTGGCAGGTGTTAGGCGAGCCAGAGAAAGGACCGGTGAGGCCACTGGGGTGTGGTCACTCTGGGCCAGGTCGCCGCCTGTGCGGCCAGCCTCGCCCAGGCCCCGGCCCCTCCCTCCCCTGCTTATTGCTAAAGGGTTGTCCCTGGTGTGCGACGAGTGGTTTCTACCACACTGCCTGGAGCCGACGTGCTCCTGTGGTGAGCAGACAACCGTGCCTCCGAATCCAGGTTCGGGAGCCCAGGCACGGTCGATAGAGACTTAACCGGGGCCCCAGATCTCTCGTTCCCACGGGTCTGAGCCTGGGGTCGCTGCCTCGCCGGCCGCGCTCACATCTGAGCCGTCCCCTGTTTCTCCAGGCGGGCGCCAACATCGACACCTGCTCAGAGGACCAGAGGACCCCGCTGATGGAGGCGGCGGAGAACAACCACCTGGACGCGGTGAAATACCTCATCAAGGCCGGCGCGCTCGTGGACCCAAAGGTACTTCCTGCCTAGAGGCGCTCCCGCGCTTCCCTGTCGCGGCGGCTGCAGGAGCTGGGGCCGCCGGACATCCCAGCAGGGAGTTCACCTCGCCTGGTTCCCAGTTTCCTCAGGAGCACTGGGTCCTCTGTGCCCAGCTGGAGACAAGCATCTGACAAGGCGCCTGCGTGCAGAGGGGCCCGGGTGCCTCTGTCCTGATCACGTAGGTGGGCGGGGAAAGCGGAGGCCCCCAGACTGGAGAGGGAGTGAGCTCTGCTCACGGGTGGCCTGATCGTGCCGTAGAAAATCCTGAAGGACCGCCAAGAAACTTGCTAGAACGAATAAATTTATCCAGGAAAGTTGCAAGGTACAAAATCAGTGCAGAAGTATCAGTTGTATTTCTTCTTCTCGTTTGTCTTTTTGGGGCTGCACCTGCAGCAAATGGAAGTTCCCAGGCTGGGCGTTGAATACGAGCTCCAGCTGCTGGTCTGCACTGTAGCCACAGCAACGCCAGATCTGAGCTGTGCCTGCGACCCACACCACAGCCCATGGCAATGCCGAGCCCCTGACCCACTGACCCAGGCTTGGGATCGAACCCATGTCTACATGGATGCCAGTTGGGTTCATTACTGTGAGCCACAAGGGGAGCTCCTCAGTTGTGTTTCTACACACTTGCTGTGAACTGTGCCAAAGAGGAAGTTAAGTTGCAGTTACAGTACCATCAGAAGAAGAAATACTCAGGAATAAACTTAACGAAAGGAGGCAAAAGATGTGTACACTAAAATGTTGCTGAAAGCAGTTAAAGACAGAACGTCCCCTTGGCTCGTGGACTGGAAGCGGACAGTAAATCCGTCCTGAGGCACCTGCCGGGGTTGGTTCCCGTTACCAGACCCACAGATGCTCAAGTCCCTTGTAGAAAATGTGCACTGCGGTCGTGGGCTCTGCATCTGTGGATGCCAGGGGCTGCCGGCCTTATTAAAATGCCACTGCTGCCCAGAGCAGACTGCAGAGTCAGTGCAATTTCTGTCCCAATCCCAGTCCATTGGTTACAGCGTAGAGAAAACCATCCCGCAATTCATAGGGAGTCTCAGAGGACGCTGAAGAGCAGCACAGTCTTGCAAAAGAGCAAAGCTGGGAGCTCCTGCTCTGGCGCAGCAGGGTCGGCAGGGGTTAAGGATCTGGCGGTGTCAGAGCTGTGCTGTGGGTTGCAGCTACGGCCTGGATCTGATCCCTGGCCTGGGCTCCACATGCCACAGGGCAGCCAAAAAAGAAAACAAAACCAAAGCTGGGGCCCCACTTCTGACTTCCTGGCAGAGTTTTCAGTAGTCAAGTCGGTGAGGTGCCCGCATGGAGCTAAACCACATACAGGACAGGAAAAAGCAGGGCGGCCGGAAATAAACCCTCGGAGATGGGACCTCGTGATGGGTGTCCTGGGGCCACAGTCACCCAGTGGGAGGAGCGGTGTCCACACCCAGGAGACTGAGGCTGGGCCCCGGCAGGTAGTGTGCTCAACGTTAACTCAAAGGGGCCCAAGACTTGGGAAACCTCCGCTAAAGCCATGCGGCTCTGCGAGGAGAACAGGAGAATACTCAGGACGTCAGATCTGACACCAGAAGCACAGAGCACAAGAGAAAGCACAGAGAACCTGAGCTCGCCCAGATTAAAACCTTTTGTCCGTCAAAGGACACTGCTCAAGAGAGTGAGGAGCTGACCCCAGCGGGGGAGGGCCCGTGGGGGCTGTGGGTCTGGTGGGGCCCCTGTCCCGGACAGCCCGCCCCTCCCGCTGGACAGCGAGCTCCGACGGGCTGGCTTTGGGTGGGTGGTTCTCCGTGGGGGACAGCGCAGGAGCAGGTGTTCAGTGCCGCTGGTCACCAGGGAAATGCAGCCACAGCCGCAGCGAGACACCTCACACCCCTCAGGACAGCTGTTACCTAAAAATCGGAAAACACGTCTTAGTGCAGATGAGTTTGCACACATTGCTGGAGGAAATGTAGACCGATGCAGTTACGGTGGAAGGCAGTTTGGTGGTTTCCCGAAGAGGTAATTACTGCGTGATCCAGCAGTTCCAGTCCAGGGCGTGCACCAGAGGACCAGGAAGCCAGTACCGGACAGCTGCGTGCACACCCGGGTTGTGGCAGCTGCCGGTAACTAGAAGGTGGAGGCAGCCCCGGTGTCCATCGATGGGCAGTGGGCGGGGCAGGCGTGGTCTGTCCGTCCAGGGGGGGGTGTCAATCGGCCTCACTCCGGGGCGGGGGGGGCGGGGGGGGAGGCTGCGGCATGGGCAGGGTCGGGAGCGTGGTGCTGCATGAGCAGGGCACACACAGAAGGGTGGGCGTTGCATGACCCCACTTATGTGAGGGCCCAGAACAGGCCAGCCTGGGTCGATTTGAGGTCACCAGGGCTTGGGGGAGGGGGGTGCCACTGCCGAATGGTTACCGGGTTTCTGAGAAGAGACGGTGATGGGTCGTGGCGTGGGTGAAATGAACACCGCTGAGTCACAGTCAGAGATGGTTATGCTGGCAGGTTTTGTCATATGTATAAATATATATGCACACAATAACAAAGAAAATATAAGTCTCACAGCCTTTCGCATTTTGCGGGTTTTCGTTTGTTTTTTTGTTTGCTTTACAGGGCCGTTCCTGTGGCATATGGAAGTTCCCAGGCCGGGGGTCCAATTGGAGCTACAGCTGCCGGCCTTCACCACAGCCACAGCAGTGCCAGATCTGAGCTGCGTCTGTGACCTACACCACAACTCACGGCAAAGCCGGATCCTTAACTCACTGAGCGAGGCCAGGGATTGAACCCACATCCTCAAGGATGCTAGTCAGATTTGTTACTGCTGAGCCATAACGGGAACTCCTAGCCTTTCATGTTAATACACATTTTTTCCAAATGAAAAGTGATTCTGGAGTTCCCGTTGTGGCTCAGTGGTTAATGATCCCCAGTGGTATCCGTGAGGACTCAGGTTCGATATCTGGCCTCTCTCAGTGGGTTAAGCATCTGGCGTTGCCATGAGCCATGGTGTAGGTCGAAGATGCGGCTCGGATCCAGCACTGCTGTGGCTGTGGCGTAGGCCGGCGGCTGCAGCTCCCATTCGACCCCTAGCCTGGGAACCTCCATATGCCGCAGGTGCGGCCCTAAAAAGACCAAAAAAAAGTGATCTCCTGTTCATACTATTTTCTCAACTTCTTTTTCTCATCCGATTAAATTCTCACTGTTCTTCGTTGTTGTTCAGTACTATTCTATAACATTATTTCAAGTGGCTGTGTCCTGTTTCATATGATTTGTGTCGTTTTTAGTCTGATTTGCTTACTCTCTAACACTTATGTTATTTTCAATGTTTATTATACACAGTGCTTCAGCAGATGTGCTTATAGCCAAGTCCCTGCACATGTTTGATTTCTTAGGACAGATTTCTGCTGCGGAATTTGCTGGGGCCATGGTGTCTATGACCGCCTTTAAGGCTTTGGCCCTTCTTTCTGGCATGTGTGGGAGTGTCCGAACCCTCACTCCTTCCCCGCTCAAGTGCCAGCTGTCACCCACTTCAAATATATTGACAATGTGATGTGCAAAATGATTGTTTTTTACTCTTTCAGTCTGCTTCTCCCAAAGTGAATATTTTTCTCATGTACAGTTTATTTACACATGTGAATATTTTTCAAGCTAGTATTTAGTCCCTTGTTTGGGGTGGTTTTTAAGGTCTGGAAGCCTTTGGTTTTTCTGTAAATATCTATAGGTAATGTTGAACTCAATATGAATTGCTGCGGGTACATGGTCTGTTATCTGTAGACAATTTAAAAGCGTAAAACCATTTATGGCTCCGGTCGCAGGTAGCAAAAGTTTTGAGAGGCCTCAGTGGAGTGACTGTTATATTTTGGCCGTGATCACCCCTGGGCCTTGACACTGGGAGGAGGCATTTGTTTCTTTCTGAGGTGGTTTCGTCCACGTGGTGTATTTAGTGTCTGAAGGGCGGAGCTTGCTGGCCAGTCAGGAGGTGCCCACAGCCACGGGGAGGGACCCGGAGGCCGTCGGCTGCTGTGGCAGAGGCAGGCTGTGATTCCAGGGACCTAAGTGGCATTCGTGTTGCAGGACGCGGAAGGCTCCACCTGTTTGCACCTGGCTGCCAAGAAAGGCCACTACGATGTGGTTCAGTATCTGCTCTCCAGTGGACAAATGGACGTCAACTGCCAGGTAGCCGCTTGCTCCCCCGACTCGGGACGCCCGGCCTCCAAGGCTCCCACTGCAGGTCCTGGAAGGCGTGGCCTCGTCCTGCCACCTCCTTCCTGGCCTGCCCTCTGGCTGCTCTGCAGACTCTGTGCTGCTGCCCAGCTGGCGGCTGGTCCGGAGGTGTTCTGGTGGCCTGTGGCTTGTGTTCAGATGCCACCACTAGAGCAGGGTCCCCGCCCTCCTATGTGCCATGCAGCCCCCTGAGCAGCTTCTGTGTTTGTCTGCTGAGCGAGCGAGAGACTGGGGAGCTGCCTCCAACTCTCCAGGGACCCCTCCGGCTCCCCACATGACTCCAAGCTCTGGGGTGACCTCTCTCATCACCAGGTCCCCACTGCTGCTTGACCCAGCTCTCGAGTGCCCACCACCCTGACGGACCCTCCCGGGTAGACCCTGTGGTGTGGTCTGGGGCCCCCTCCGCTCTGATGGGGACCCAGCCAGACCTTCTGCCCCCATGTCATTTTTTAACCTCCCACTCGGTCAGGTTGTGCGAGTTTCTCACCCCAACCGAGCTGGCTCCACAAGGTGGCCGTGTGTTGTCCTGCCGTGTCCCAGTGCCCACAGTGGGCTTGTGGGGACTGTCTCGCTTCGCTATGGAGGCCGAGTGTGTCCCCAGGGAAACGCAGCGATTGGGACACACGGGAGGTCCTGGGAGTGTGCGGAGGGGCTGAGTCTCTGGCTGCTGGAGTGGGGACTGGAGCATAGTACTCGTTTCCCAAGATCTGCCTCCCGGTTTCAGTAAAACCACCCAGGACTCTGAGCAAGGAGACAGGGTGGAGTGGCAGAAAGCCAGCCTGTCGGAGCCACAGTCCAGCCAGCAGGTGGGGTCAGCCTGGGTGGGTTCTGCTCCCTGCCCCTAAAGAAGGGGCTGGAGGAGTTCCCATTGTGGCTCGGTGGGTTAAGAGCCCGACACAGTGTCTGTGAGGGTGGGGGTTCAATCCCTGGCCTCGCTCAGTGGGTTAAGGATCTGGCATTGCCATGAGCCACGGTGTAGGTCGCAGATGCAGCTTGGATCCAGCGCTGCTGTGGCTCTGGTGGAGGCCGGCAGCTGTAGCTCTGATTCGACCCCTAGCCTGGGAACCTCCATGTGCTGTAGGTGTGGCCCTGAAAGGACAAAGATCAAAGGCAGGGGCCAAAGGGGCTGGAACTTTCCATATCTCCATTTGTCTCTGGGCCTCATGTCCGTCTGTCCACCGGTCTCTGGTTCTGCTTTGTGCTTGAGGTCTGTCCCTGGGGGGGGCACCATCCCGACAGTGCCTCCCGCCAGCCGGGCGTGGACTCTGTGGCTCGGGTCTGCCCTGCGGCATCCTGGCCCTTCCCGTAGGTGACTGTCAGGTGGGCTCAGGTGTCTGAGTGCCTCAGCAGGCTCGGGAGGGCCGGTCTGGCTCTGCCTCCACTCGCCGAGGGGCCTGCGCTCCTCTTCGACGAAGTGGGGGCCCTGGGCCCCTCCCCTGGGCCGCCGCGCGGGGCATCGCGTTCCCCACGGCAGGCGTCCCGAGGGCTGTGACGCGTCTTTGTTCCTTTATTTCGAAATCAGGATGATGGCGGCTGGACGCCCATGATCTGGGCCACGGAGTACAAGCACGTGGACCTCGTGAAGCTGCTGCTGTCCAAGGGGTCCGACATCAACATCCGGGACAACGTGAGTCCCCCCCGCCCCCGGAGCAGGCCGAGCGGGACCTTCGGGCTGGCTGCGGCTCTGCCCTCGCCTCCAGCTGCCACCACGCGTCGCCCTGATGCAGTTTCCCGTGGTCGTTTTGCGTTGCCTCTTGCTGGGTGGGAACTGAGGGGAGAGGTGCCTGCGCCCTGCCTCTTGGGCGGCTCTGTGTTTTCAGAGGCGAATCTTGACGGTGATTGCATCACTGAGACCGTGTTTGTGAAGGGGCCTGAGGGTCCCCGGCACAGCCCACACCTGGGCCAAGGCCAGAGGACTCGCCAGTCCCCTGGGACTAGCCCTCGGCCTGGGTCTCAGCCAGGACCTGGCAAGTCTGGTGAACTTGAGGGGTCTCTCGGGAGGTCCTCAGGGACCCAGAGGAAGAGGGAGGGGGTGCAGGAGCTCCTGTGCTGCCCCCAGGCAGAGGGAGGGGCTTCCAGGACACAGACAGGCTCTGGCGCGTGGAGCCCTGTCCACCTTTATAGGCTTGCTGCAGGCGAGGCGCCTCTCCCCAGACGGCTACACAGACAACAGGAGGGGCCTGGGCGCCTGGCCCCTCGGGCTTCTGAGCCCTGCCGGCCCCTTTGAAGGCGGGAGGCCCGTGGCTGGCGGCTCCTCGCGATGCTCAGCGCCAGGACCGTGCCCACCAGAGTCCAGGGGCGTCGCTGCCGCTCACGGGGCTGGGCACTGGGGCTCCTGGAGGGCGAGGCCACGGCCGGTGGCGCAGTCACGCTCTGCCGCACTCCTGGAGGAACGGGGTGGTTTAGAGCAGTGCCTGCCCAGGGCCTTGGCGGGAGGAGACCACGCGTGGGAGGGCAGCGCACGGCCTCCGGCATCCAGCGGCACCGGCTCGGATGTTGGAGGTTGAGACGCGTGTTTGCTGTCTACGTGATGAAGCAGCTTTGTTGTTTATGCTCACGGCCTCGCAGGTACAACTGGCAGACTGTGCCGATTAAAGCGCACAGTTAGGTAAACTTTAACCCAGCCACCGCCACACAGCCAGGATGGGCTGACTTCACTGACTTTCAGGTTTCCTCCTGCCCCTCCTAAGCAGCCCGCCTCAACCGGGCGCAACCAGACACCCTGCAGCTGGACGTCGCCAGCCCCTAGTGGGGTTCAAGCCGGCAAGCTGGCTCTCTGTCCGCGAGGGCATCTCTGAGCCCCGGGGTCAGCCTCCCTCACTTTCTGTCACGCGGCTTGTGCCCGTGGACCACAGCTGGCTTCTTTGGTGCCGGAGCCGCCGCCGCGCCATGTCCCTGGCGTGGGAGGCTTTGGCTCCTGCCGGTTCTCCCAGCCCTGAGGGGCCGGGCCTTCCTTCGGTGAAGGACCCACCCGGGCCTCTTGCCAGGTGTTGCTGGCCTGTGGAGGGCGGAGGGGCGTGTGTTCGCAGGTGATGTCTGGGCAGCCCGACCGCCGTCTCGTGGGCCTCATGTCACCGAAGCCCAGCTTATCCGTGGTTCCCTGCGCAGCTCGTGCTTTGTTGCCTTAGTTCAGGGATCATTGCCAAAGCCACGGTCCCCAAGACGGCCTGGTGTCTGCCGCGGTTCTGAGGTTCGGGCTCCTGTCCGAGGCCCACGGTGGGGGCCGGGCTCCCCAGGTGTGCGGAGCTCCCGGTGGCTCTGGACCCAGAGCTGCCTCTTTTCCGGGTGGGTGTCGCCCCCGCCACGCTCGGGGCCAAGGGTGGCCCAGGCTCCCGGCTGGGACGGCCCCGCTCCTGCTGTGTCCCATCAGCGCAGCCCTGTGACCGGCGGGAGACCCGGTGCGGCCGCTGCCGGCCCCTCGCCAGCCGTGCACGGCTCCTCTCGCTCGGGTCACCCGCTGCCGCACGTTCGCGTCAACAGCAGGGCCTTTGAAAAGGCCTGCTGTCCCCGCCGTTGCTCTTGGTCACCTGCTCAGGGCTGCCTGTCCGCAGCCACTTCCTTTGGTGCCAGGGACGCCCGAGGACGTCTCCCGCTGGGCGGGGCGCTCGTGACAGAGCCCTTCAGCCACTGAACGCCTGCGACTTCCTCGCTCTCCTTCCGTCTCTTGTTCCCCAGCTGCCCCCTCGGCCTATGGACGTTCCCAGGCCAGGGATCGAGTCTGAGCCGGAGCCGCGACCTGTGTGCTGCGGCAGCACCAGGTCCTTAACCCCCTGTGCCACAGCGGAACTCCTCCTCCACGCGCGAACGATGTCGTGCCGGGTGTGGCATTCTCGCAGACGGTTTCACGTGTCTGTGCCTTAAACACACGCACCGTGTTCCCGGTGAGTCTTGGTGGCCCGTCTGTTTCTCTCTCTGTCCCCCCGGCACCAGGGCACCACGCTTTGACTCTGTGCTACCTGGTGCTGGGTGTGGGGCCTTCAGAGCCCCTGGGGCCCGAGGGTTTGGGTTTTCATCCAATGGGAACCTCCCGGACGGCCCGCTTCTGCGTGTACCAGGAGGTGTGAGGCTGCTCGTGCTCGCTGCAGCGTCCTTCTCTCGAGACGGTTGTTTTACCCTGGACTTCTGCGTGGCTGCTTTCCTGCTCTGTCCTTAAGCGCCCCATCTCCGTCGCAGTGGCTGTCCCACTGTGACGTCCATCCAGCTCCACCTCGGGCATCGGGTTTCTTAGTCTTTCCTGAAACACGTCTCTTCTGAACGGTTCTTCCAGCTGCTTTGATGCCCCGTATTCTGGTCTGACCCGTGTCGCTTCGGGGCTTGGTTGGTTGGTTGGTTTGGCTCCTTGCCATGTGCCCTGTTTCCTGTGTCTGCACGTCTGGAACCTCACGTTGCACACGCGGTGTTCTGGATTTACCTTGTTGGGGATTTCTGCATTCCTGGAACCGTCTTGAGCCTTGCCCTGGGGTGCAGCGGTGCTAGGAGATGGTCTGACGGTTTGGGGTTTTGCTGTCCAGGTTTGTTAGGTTTTCTAAGCAGGCCCCAGCCTGAGGCGGGCCGTCCCTTCGGGGAGGGCCAGCCCTGGGCCCTGTATGCCTAGCCTCAGGCTGTGTCCTCCTGGAGGTTGGGGGTTGGGGCAGACAGCCCTCCAGAGGCCTCGTTCCTGGCCCCGCACTCTGCCCTGCAGCCCGGCCTCCTCCTGGTCTGCAGCTCTCGGGACAGCAAGCAAGTGGCCACAGGCCCCTGCTCCTCTCCCGAGGCTATAGCCGGTCCTTGTTTGATGTCCAGTTCCTGCAAACTGTCACTTCACATGTTTCGACTATTTTGTCCTGCTCTTTGGTTCTTTCCAGTGGGAGGGCAAAGCCAGCACGGTCCCTCTTGCCCTGTCTTTGCTCGAGGCCCCATCAGACTCGCAGGCCTGTCGTACTGTAGTGGGGGCGCCTGGAGAGGCTGGGAGACGGCACAGCCTCCGACTGGGAAGTCTCACAACCTAATTCTGGTGATAAAGTCACAGGTCACTGTGATGAAGGAAGGGGCTGCGTCTCGTGCAGGAGCTCACAGGTCGCAGGTGGTGGAAACTGGAAGACAGAGAGCTCCTGAGACTTAGGTCCAGGGCTGGGCCCAGACGAGCCATGCTTTTCAGGAGACACGGGCTGACGGCGGGAAAGCAGAGAGGGTGTTGAGGTGACACAGGCCACCCAGCACCTGCCTCGCCTCCATCTTTCCTGAGGCTCGTTGAGCTGGCGGCGTGGGGTGGCAGCTCAGGGATGTGCTGGGCCCCTGGGCCCTCAGAGGGGGTCCTGAGGCCGGCTGAGCAGGGGGTGTGGCGCCGGACGCCCTGGTGGGCTGGGTCCTGGTGGCTCCTGAGCTGCTGGCTGCATGGGCCCTGCAGACAGAACAGGAGGCAGCCCCACCTCTGAGGCTAATTCAGCAAAGCAAAACTGCCAGCGCGTTGGCTGGTTATGCTCCCTGAAGGAGGGAAGTGGGGCCTGTCCCTGGGGAGGGGTGGGTGTGGCTGTCCTTGTCACTGCTGTCCCCAGTGTGGCCGGGTGCTGTTTCACCTTGGCTGGCCATCTGGCCAGGCCGGACGCTGTCCTGTTTAAGTTGTTTTGTATTTTCCGATCCTTTGCATGTTTATTTCTTCAAAATTGTAGTTGGTGATAAATCATATTTTACACGACACAAATGTTTGTCTATCTTTAATCAAAATGTTTTTTCAGATCTTATATGAGTGTTACCCTGTACTGTGACTGTAACTCTATAGTAAACTGAATCTAATTTTAAAATAGGGAAGTTCCTGTTGTGGCTCAGCAGTAGGGAACCCGATTAGCATCCATGAGGGTGCGAGTTCGATCCCTGGCCTTGCTCAGTGGGTTGGGGATCCGGCGTTGCCCCGAGCTGTGGTGTAGGTTGCAGACGCGGCTCGGATCCCGCGTTGCTGTGGCTGTGGGGCAGGCTGGCAGCTGCAGCTCCGATTGGACCCCCGGCCTGGGAACTTCCCTGCGCTGCAGGTGCGGCCCTAAAAAGACAGAAGAAGAAAGAAAACCGTTCCGTGTGCAGGTGGCGACGTTCTCCCCTGTCTCTGACACGCCTGGTCTCTATCGCGCCCTCACCCGCGTGTCTCCTGAGCAGGAGGAGAACATCTGCCTGCACTGGGCCGCCTTCTCGGGCTGCGTGGATATCGCCGAGATCCTGCTGGCTGCTCGGTGCGACCTCCACGCGGTGAACATCCACGGAGACTCGCCCCTCCACATCGCCGCCAGGGAGGACCGCTACGCCTGTGTCGTGTGAGTGGCCGTGGGCGTGGAAACCCCACGCACGTTCCGAACGTGGAGGGGGAGTTCCTGTCGCGGATCAGCGGAGACGAATCTGACCAGCATCCGTGAGGATGCGGGTTCCATCCCTGGGCTCGCTTGGTGGGTTAAGGATCTGGTGTTGCCGTGAGCTGCGGTGTCGGTCACCCCGTGTTGTGGCTCTGGCGTAGGCCGGTGGCTCCAATCCGATCCCTAGCCTGGACCCTCTCCATGCCACAGATGCGGCCCTAAAAAGCAAAAGAAAAATTGAATGTAGAGAGGAGCCCATTCCTAACCCGACCCCTTCTGCTGGGGCGGGGCCGCCTGCGTGGACCCAGAGGAGCCAGGCCCACGGCGGGGGGCAGGGGGCGGGGGGCGGCAACAAGAGGGGCTGGCAGCAGTTCGGACGCGCCCAGAACCCCGGCCGTGAGCCCCTCCCGTGGAAGCTCAGGGAGGTGCGGCCCCGTTCTCGTCATGGGTGGGGGCGTGCTGGGGACGGGACCTCCGGTGACCGCGCCTCACTGGGAGACAGACCCTGGTGGTGCAGGGTGGCAGGGACCCCAGCCCCAGTGTCTGGGCCCGCCTTGGGTCAGGCCCCGCGATCGCCTGCCCGGCGCTGAGCAAGCGCACGGCTGGCCGGTGTGGCTGCCCTCTCATCCTGAGGGTGCCTTGAACAGAAAAGCCAAGGAAAACGGAACACGTGGCCCTCCTGCCCAGGAGACACGGCCGTGGCGGCGAACATGTGACGCAGCCTGTCCCTGTCCTTGGGCCGTGGGAGCCTCGGCCCCTCTTGGCTCAGCTCCATGGCGGGTGGTGGTGCCTCCCTGCCCGCACCGTGGCCACTGCGTGAACCCCATCCTGGGGTCCTTCGTCGAGGCCTGAGTGTCCCTGGGCCTGTCCTCTCCAGCCTCTTCCTGTCCCGGGACTCTGACGTCACCCTGAAGAACAAGGAGGGGGAGACGCCCCTGCAGTGCGCCAGCCTCAACTCGCAGGTGTGGAGCGCCCTGCAGGTGAGCCAGGCGCTGCGCGACGCAGCCCCCGACAGGCCCGCCCCGGTGGAGAGGACGATGAGCAGGTGCGGAGCGCCGCGTGCAGGGCCGGCCCGGCAGGGGCTCTGGGGGCCGGCGCCGAAGCCGCTCCGAGCCGTAGGGCCTCGGCCCCCCCCCACCCCCCCGCCGCCGCCGGGCCGGGGTGAGGGCAGCGGTGGCGCAGGGCGCCAGGAGAGCTGACGCCCGTTTTCCGGGGCAGAGACATCGCCCGGGGCTACGAGCGAGCCCCCATCCCGTGCGTCAACGCCGTGGACGACGAGCCGTGCCCCAGCAACTACAAGTACGTGGCGCAGAACTGCGTGACGTCGCCCATGGCC
Organism: Phacochoerus africanus; assembly: GCF_016906955.1. Classification (NCBI taxonomy): domain Eukaryota; kingdom Metazoa; phylum Chordata; class Mammalia; order Artiodactyla; family Suidae; genus Phacochoerus; species Phacochoerus africanus. Next base: position 279,762,283 of record NC_062545.1, read on the forward strand.
ATCGACAGGAACATCACCCACCTGCAGGTCAGCGCGGCCGGGGCTCGCGGCCGGGGCTCGGGAGGCGGCCGGGGCCCTTCCAGAACACGGGCCCAGGGCTTGGGTCGCGGCCACGGCCCCGGGGCCGGCTGCGCTGTGGGGAGGGTCCCCGATCTGCCCGGGTTGCAGTCCCAGGTTCCTCGGGGGCGGCCAGTGGCTCCACCCCGCCATTCCCGCCGGCTCCCTGCTCTGCAGGGCAGTGCCCGCCCCGCCCCACGGTCTTGCCCGCGAGTACCCGGGGCCTCTGCCCGAGCCATCTCTCCTGCCCCCACCCTCTTTCCTGAGAGCCCCCCCACCCACGTCCTTGGGAGTTGGGGGGGGACAGCTGGGGCGGCTCTGGTTAGGACTTTGGGAGTTGTCACTGGGGCCACCCCCCCCCGTGACCCCGTGTGCCCTCCCCACAGTACTGCGTCTGTGTGGACGACTGCTCCTCCAGCAACTGCATGTGCGGCCAGCTCAGCATGCGCTGCTGGTATGACAAGGTGAGCCTGCCCGCCCCGCCGGGCTCTACGCCTGGGACCGGCCAGGGCCAGCTTTGGAGGAGCTGCGGGTGAGCCGGGCGTGGAAGCCCGCTGGGGAGGGGTGACAGAGGGCAAGGGCCTGGGGACGGGGCCAGAAGTTCCTGACCAGAGAGCAGAGGAGGCTGTCCCTGAGTCTGGTCTGGACGCAGCAGAGGAGCTGAGAAGGCCTCCCAAGGCCAGTCTCTGAGACGGGAGCCCTGCACAGCTTTGGTTTGGGTGCTCAGATGTCATCACTGGGGCAGGAACCCCTGTCCTGGGTGGAGAGAAGACAGGCTGCAGGTAGTTCTTTCCAGGGTCAACGTTCAGGTGTCCTGGGAGGGGGGGCTGGCAGGGTTCACGTCTCCTGTGGCATCTTGTGAAGCGGGGCCGTGCTGAGTGGGGCAAGTTCTGACTGTTGAGAGCAGCCTCTGAAGCTGCCAGGGTCTCAGACTCGGCCTGTACAGCGTGGGCTTCCCCCGACGGCTTTGCTGTGTCCGGGGGTCCGGACAGAAGAGCAGGTGGCTGTTCCCACCAGAGCCAGGGGGCGTGGCCAGGTGGTCCAGGCTGGAAGCGGAGGGGCCCATGAGCGGGCGGCCTCGGTGAGGCTGAGAGGGTGTGAGGGGCAGGGAGGGGCAGAGGGTGGACAGAGACTGGCTACAGTCGGGGGCCGAGGGAGCTGCGTGGACTCCTGGGGGGCGGGGGGCGTCCTGTGGCCTTGGAAGCGTGAGACCTGGCTTGCTCTCATCCCCGGTATGGCCTAAACCAGCCACTGCGGTTGCCACCAGCGTGGTCGTTTGCAGAAGTGTCTTGGTCGCCGTCTACTGGGCGGTGCACTGAGCATGGGCAGGGCCCTCACTGTGCCTCTGTCCCCAGGACGGCCGCCTCCTGCCCGAGTTCAACATGGCAGAGCCGCCCTTGCTCTTCGAGTGCAACCACGCCTGCTCCTGCTGGCGGAACTGCCGGAACCGCGTCGTGCAGAACGGCCTCAGGTGAGGGGCGGGGTTCTGTCCCCAAAGAGGCTCACTGGGGGGGGGGGTCTGTCTCTGTTGCTGTGTCTTTGCACGTGTCCGTATGTCTGCGTCGGTGTTTCTTTGTGTGTGCCTGTATGTCTGCGTGTGTCTCTGTGTCTCTGTGTGTGTGCCTGTATGTCTGCGTGTGTCTCTGTGTGTGTCTGTGTCTGCGTGTGTCTCTGTGTGTGTGCCTGTATGTCTGCGTGTGTCTCTGTGTGTGTGCCTGTATGTCTGCGTGTGTCTCTGTGTGTGTCTGTGTCTGCGTGTGTCTCTGTGTGTGTGCCTGTATGTCTGCGTGTGTCTCTGTGTGTGTGTCGGTGTCTGTGTGTGTCTCTGTCTGCAAGTCACACGCGGGGCTCTCTGGATGCTCTAAGATGACCTCAGGAGCAGAAGCTCTGCTTCCAGCCACTCAGGTTTGGGTTTAGGATGGGCGTGCGGAAGGCAGGAAACAGGCCTGCTGAGAGCTGCCCGTGTGCAGGCGGCCGCTGCAGGGTCAGCATGAGGCTGGCCCTTTTCTGGTGCCCACGTGGTCCCACATCTTTGTGTTCGGAGTCGCGCAGGGGTGCTGTGGTGGCTCCGCCATCCTGTCCCTTGGGCGCTTGGTCCTCCGACCGCCAAGCCAGAGCCTGGGGTCTGGTTGTGGTCCTTTGCCTCCGTGAACAGGCTTGAGGATTGGAAAATAGAACGTTATGAGGGAGAACTTCCACTGGACACGAATTTAGCTGAACACTAATTGCATAGCATTTTGGCAGCCATTAGCGTCAGCAATCTTCAATCTTTTCTTTCTTTTCTTTTCTTTTCTTTTCTTTTCTTTTTTTGTCTTTTTAGGGCCACACCTGCGGCATCTGGAAGTTCCCCGGCTAGGGGTTGAATTGGAGTTGTAGCTGCCGGCCTGCGCCATGGCCACAGCAACCAGAGATGTGGGCCACGTCTTGTGACCTGCACCACAGCTCACAGCAATGCCGGATCCTTAACCCACTGAGCGAGGCCAGGGATCAAACCCGCATCCTCATAGATACTAGTTGGATTCCTAATCTGCTGAGCCATGATGGGAGCTCCCCAGCTCGGTGCTCTTCCAGCACGCACTCTGTCCTGGTCTGTAGCAGGAGATCCTTTGGGTGAGGACAGGTGTGCCCGTCTCTCCCAAGGGCCTCTGCACACCCAACGCAGGCGGATGCCTGGCTCTCGGGGCCTGGGAGGCCCCCAGTGGCCAGGTCTGCCCTGTGGTTGGGTGCCCACCTGTCTGTCGCTTGCGCCTCGGGTTCTCATCGCAGCCCCGTGGCTGGGCTCAGTCTTGTCCCTGTGTTAGAGAGGAGCAGCCCGCGAGGCGAGAGGCCCAGGGGCCGCGTTCTAGACGCCGGCTCTCAGGCCGGCTTCTGAGATCCCCTGGACCGGAGGGCCTGAAAGATGCTGTGAGCCCTGCCTTGGCGCGGGGGATGGGGCGGGGTGGCGGTGCTGTGGGCGTCACCGCCCCGTTGCATGCGGAATTGTCAGGCATCTCCAGGCACAGAAGCCGTCGTTTCTGTCCCGTTCACTCCTGCCACTGGCGAGCCGGTGTGCGAGCTGGCCATGGGGGCCCTGGCCAGAGCGGCTGACCTGTTTTCCAGGACGAGGCTGCAGCTCTACCGGACACAGAACATGGGCTGGGGCGTGCGGTCCCTGCAGGACATCCCCCTGGGCACCTTCGTCTGCGAGTAAGTGACCCCGGCCACCGCCACCGCCAGGAGGGAGGGTGCCCTGCGGTGTGGGGCCCCCAGACCCCTCAGGGCGGCTGCCCAGATCCAGCTCTGCGGCTCCCCCGCCCACTTGGGCTTTTCTCCCTGCACTTTGGCACTGGCGCCTGGTCACTTGAGGAGGTCGGCAGCGGAGGTCCCCGGTAGTGCAGCAGGTTAATGGTCCGGCATTGTCAGCGCCGGGGCTGGGGCCGCTGCTGGGGCTCGGGTCGGATCCCCAGCCCCAGAACTCCGGCACATGCCGCAGGCACAGCCGAGAAAGATGCGTCCGCGCTTCGGCATGGTCAGGGCGGGTGGTTTTGGATTCCTGGTGAGATGGGGGGGCTTCTGTGTCATCATCTTCAGGAATTCCGAGTAAGTCCCAGCTCAGTCACAGACAGAACTCGCCAGTGTCCAGGGACGGTGGGGGGCCCTTGTCTGAGTCCAGGCCGCCACGCAGCCTGCCCGTTCTCGTCACAGGTACGTCGGGGAGCTCATCTCTGACTCCGAGGCTGACGTGCGGGAGGAGGATTCCTACCTGTTTGATCTGGACAACAAGGTACGTGTCTTGAGGGGTCGGGCGGAGAGCGGAAGGGGCGGGACGGGAGGCGGCCCTGGGCTGGTGAGGGGGTGGGCCGGCCGGCACTGGCCTTGCCGGCAGCCCAGAGGGCGCCTGCAGTTGGGGCCCCGAGCCCGGAGGTCCTGAGCTCCCCCCGCGAACCTCACGTGGGAGTCGCGGCCTGGGACACGTCGCTGCGGCCCGCCCCGCACCCTCTCTGTGTGGGTTAGGCCGCTGGAGGGCCCGGGGTCTCCGGGGCAGGTGGGGCTCACGCCTTCCGTCCGCGTCCCTGGCCTCCGCCGCTCCTGGGCCCTGGTTTCCAGGGCGGGTTCGGAGGCCGCCACACGCTCGGCTCCTTCGTGCTCCCTCCGCCTGGTTCCCAGGGCTGCTCCTTGTTCCTATCTTGTGAAGAACTTCCTAAAACTTCCAGGCACTGCTCGTGGGAGGGAAACGAAGGTGGAGGTGGGGCCGAGGGACCCTGTCCCCGGGAGCAGCCTTGAGACCCGCTCCCCCCTCCGTCTCGGGGCCAGGCGCTCACCTCCCCCCAGCGCCCGGCTCGGTGTCCCCCGGGCTCTGCCCCGCAGCCCCTCGGAGGGAGGGGGGCGCATTTGGGAGACACCTGTTTCCCCGAAGAGGAGCTTGTGCCCTGGGGGCCCGCAGCCGGGGGCCCCTCCACCCCGGGCTCGGGCTCGGAGCCGGGCCTTCCCTGCCGGTGTCGCCCCCTGCGCGCCCGGGCGCATGCGCAGCTGTGCCCCGCGCGGGCTCCTGCGCCATCTGCCAAGCAGTTGGCCTGCGACTGGTTTGCAGCAGCTCTTCCGCGTTCTGGGTAAATGCTCTTTAGCGACGGGTGCGTCTTGCAGGTGTCTTGCTCCCAGTCTTTCTCTATATGCTTGTGAGCTAATAGCATCCCAAGTAGCTTCTTTAAAACCCGGGTCATAAACATGTACAGCTGTATCGTCTCACAGAAGGTATCCTTTGCTTTCTTGCTGAAGGAGTCAAGCTTATTTTTTCCCCATGCCGACACCTGCTTCACAGAGCACCATTTGTTGAAAAGATTGTCGAGTTCCCCCTGTGGTGCAGTGGGCTAAAGACCCGGTGTTGCTGCAGCTGTGGCGCAGGTCACGGCTGTGGCTCAGATTCGATCCCTGGCCCGGGAACTTCCATGTGCCCTGGGTGCCGCCGAGAAAAGACAAGACTGTCCTCCCTCCCCCCTCAGCAGTGCCGACTTCATCGTCCGTCAGGTGTCCAGAGAGCCTGGGCTTCCCCCCGTGCCCACTGTCCCAGGCAGGCTGCAGGGTGTTAGTGAGCCCAGCACGTGTTCTCTTACCTGGGGGGGGGGGGGGGGCGGGGGGAGGTCTTGGGCGTGTCTGCTCTGCTTGGTCTCTTGAAGTTTATGTATGTAAGCTTTGAAATGAGCTTGACAACTACCATGAAACTCTAGTGGGGATTCAGTGAGCATAGTATTGGGCCTGTGAGTTAGATCAGGGTCAGGGCGGAGATCCGGGACCAGCGGAGGTGGTTAGGGTCTGGCATCGACCCGCGGACCTGCTTGGGATCAGACATGGAGTGTGAACTGGGTTGGATCGCTGAGGTCCCCACCAGCTTCCGAGTTCATGAACGTGGTATATACCCTTTCTCCTGTTTGTCATCTTTAATTAGTGCCAGTAATGTTTCCCCCGTGGTGTGACTTGTGTCTTTTGTTGTTGTTTGTCTTTTTAGGGCTGCACCGAGGCATATGGAAGATCCCAGGCTAGGGGTTGAATTGGAGCTGCAGCTGCTGGCCTGCACCACAGCTCATGGCAACGCCAGATTCTTAACCCCCTGAGACTGAACCTGCATCCTCATGCATCCTAGTTGGGTTTATTAACCGCTGAGCCACGAAGGGAACTCTTATATTTTGTTGTCTTTTGTGTATAACAGATCTTGGTATATTTTTATTTTGGGGTCACTTCATCGCTGTTGACTCACATCCAGTAAACTTTTAAGTGTCTGGTTTTGTTTTTGACACACAGCTGCCCGTATGATCACCAGCACCAGGAGGCATGGAGCCTTGATGCTGACCCCACAGCCGCTGTGCCCGCCACGGCCACCCCTCCCCAGTGAGCCCTGGGCGCCTGTGCACCCGCAGGGGAGTTTCTCTGTCTGGCACTGTGACCCACAGGCCTGCTGGCCGGCTGCTCCTTCCTGCTGGGAGCAGCAGCCACAAAAGCCGTGCTGAGCCACGTGCGTGTCTCCAGTCTTGGGCGCTCTAAGTACCTGCTGTGCAGGTGAGACGTGGCCTCTGTGATGCAGAGTGTGCTTCTCTTGGGTAAACCTCTGGGTGGCGTTGCTGCCGTCCCCCCGTGTGCACTTAATAACCTTGGCAGAAACAGCTGCCAGCCTCGGACGAGGGCTCTCACCCGGGTGCTGATGCCCCGATGGCCGAGTGGCCTCCTTGCCCCTTCTTTTGTGAAGAAATCGCCAAAATCGACGGCCCGTGGTCCCGCTGGGCCACCTGTTGACTTGAGTGGCTCGAGCTCTCGGAGCCCGAGTGGTGTCCCCGTCAGGGGCCTCATGTTTCCTCAGCCTCTCCTTCCTCTTGTGTTCCTGACGTGCCTTTCCTAGAGCAGGGCCCTCTGGACTGCGCGGTGCTGTGTGTGTCGTCTTTGTCTGCTGCAAGGCTGCGCTGCTTTTCTCCTCTCTCTACAGAGTGTATATTTTAGCAGAATTCCATTCAGTCTGTGATCTGTTTTGAGCTCACTTTTGCGTGTGGTTTAAGATAAGGCTTGAGGTTCACTGTTTTGGTTTTTCCAATTCATGTATTTGGGGGGTTTTTTTGGTAAGAATACTTAGGTTCTGGTCTCTTAGTGAATTTCAATCACGCAAAGCAGTTTTATTAGCTGTGGTTACCATGTTATCCATTAGATCCTCAGATATTTTTCATTTTATAAATTCACCATCCCTCTGTCCCACCCCCTGAAAACCACTACTCGACTCCATTTCTGTGAGAGTTTGCCCCCCAAAAAAAAAAAGGAACGAAAAAAACCCACATACAGTATTCGTCTGTCTCTGGCTAATTCCGCTCAGCTGATCCCCTGGGTGATCGTCCTGGCGGGATCTCCTTTGTCGGTGGACAGCGCTGTGCCCCTCTCTGCTGAACCGCAACGTGACCCAGTCCTACGCACATACACGCTGCCGTGCTCACGCTCTCCTCCGTCATGTCCTGTCTCCGCAGATCGCATGGGGTGCCCAAGCTGTACACAGGACCTCGTTGCTCCTCCATTGTAAATGCAACAGTTTGCATCTACGGACCCCAGGCCCCCCGCCACCCCACCCTCCCCCGGCAACCACAAGTCTGTTCCCCATGTCTGTGAGTCTCTTTCTGTCTTGTAGACAGTTTCACTTGTGCCATATTTTAGATTCCACATAAAAGCGATATCATGTGGCTTTTCTTTCTCTTTCTGAAGTACCTCACTTTGTATGAGAATCTCTAGGTCCATCCATGTTGCTGCAAATGGCATTGTTTTGTTCTTTTTTATGGCCAAGTAATATTCCATTGTGTACCTGCACCACGTCTTCTTCGTCCATCATCTGTTGCTGGACTTTTAGGTTGTCTCCATGTCTTGGCTGTTGTGAGTAGTGCTGCTGTGACCATAGGGGTGCATGTGCCTTTTTTCTTTTTTCTTTTTTCTTAGGGCTGCACCTGCAGCATTTGGAAATTCCCAACCTAGGGGTTGAATTGGAGCTGCAGCTGCTGGCCTATGCCACAGCCATGGCAATGCCAGACCCAAGCCGCATCGGTGACCTACACTGTAACTTGTGGCAATGCCAGGATCTAAACCCACTGAAGTGGGGCCAGGGATTGAACCCACATCCTTACGGATGCTAGTTGGGTTCGTTACCGATGAGCCATGATGGGAACTCTGCATGTGTCTTTTTGAATTTTAGTTTTGTCCAGATACACGCCTAGGAGTGGGATCACCGGATCCTACGGTAACTCTCTTCTTAGTGTTTTGAGGAGCCTCCACACTGTTCTCCACAGTGGCTGCGCTAATTTCCATTCCCACCAACAGCGCGGGAGGGCTGCCTTTTCCCCACTTTTTCCTCTCCAGCGTTTGCTATTTGTCCACTTGTTAACGATGGCCATCCTGACCTGTGTGGGGTACTACCTCATGTAGTTTTGATTCGCATTTCTCTAATAATCAGGGATGCTGAGCATTTTTTCGTGTGCCTGCTGGCCATCCATGTCTTTTTGGGAGAAATGTCTGTTTAGGTCTTTTGCCCGTTTTTCTTGTGTTTTGTCTTTTTTAGGGCTGCGCTCGTGGCATATGGAGGTTCGCAGGCTAGGGGTCGAATCGGAGCTGTAGCTGCCGGCCTACCCCACAGCCACAGCCACGCCAGATCCGAGCCGCGTCTACGACCTCCCCCACAGCTCACGGCCACGCCGGATCTTAACCCCCCGAGCGAGGCCAGGGATCCAACCCGCAACCTCAGGGTTCCTAGTCGGATTCGTTTCCACCGCGCCACGACAGGAGCCCCCACTTTTCAGTTAGGTTGTTCGGCGGGTCTTTTCACATAAGACCTGTTGGCGGTCTGTGTGTCTCCTTTGGGAAAAACGTCTATTCGATGCCCCTGCGCATTTAAAAACCTTTACTGTAGTTGATTACATTGTCGTGTCAGTTTCTGCTGCACAGCGAAGCGGCTCGGTCACGCGTCTGTACGGGCGCTCTTGCTCGTGGTAGCTGTCACCGTGGTCCATCCCAAGGGATCAGACGCAGTTCCCCGGGCTGGTGGGCGGGGCCTCATTCTTGTGTTTTGCTGCTGAGTTGGATGAGTACTTTGCATATTTGGGGTGTTAATCCCTCATCAGATACGCAGTTTGCCTGTGTGTTCATTTTCGTTCTGTGAGTGGTTTTCTTTGCCCTGCAGGAGCCTTGGAGCTTGATGAAGTCCTACTTTATGTTTGTTTTTGGTGTCAAATCCAGAAAATCATGCGAGACCAATATCAAATGGCTTCACCCCTCTGTTTCCTTTTGGAAGGGTTGTGGTTCAGGTCTTCTGTTCAAGTCTTCAGTCCGTTTTGCTTTTCGTTCTGGTGTAGGACGGGGTCAGTGCTCGCTTGTGCGCATGTGAAAGTAGCGTCTCTTCCGCACCTTTGAAAGGAGGTCTTCCTGGACTGGGTTTGCTCTTTTGACCTGTTTGCTGACCCAGAACCTGCATCGCTGTGTCCTGATTGTCGGCATCCCTCGGGACACGGCAGGTTCAGCCCCAGACACGGCGATGAAGCAAATAGCGCGACGAGGCGCGTCACGTGTTTTTCTGGTCCCGGTGCATCTGGTCATGTGGACACTAGACTCCTGGCTATTATTTGTAAGAGCGCTTTCTTGGGAAACAATACAGATGCCCTAATTAAAAACAGAAATAGTTTATTGCTGAGATGCTAGCCGTCACCCGCGCCTCCAGCAGGTAGCACTGCTGGAGGCGACCACAGATCCCATAACCAGTATGGTAGTGTTTGAAGTACTGAGAGTTATCAGAAAGCAACAGACAGGAAGCTGCAGGTGTTTCTGGGAGATGGTGCCCATGGATCTGCTTGCTGCCGGGTCACTGTGCGCCTTCACGGTCTGCAGAGCTCAGTGAAGCCAGGCGCCCCGGTCCTGGATCCAGAGCAAGTCTGGAAACCAGGCAGCAGTGCGTCAGCCCGCTGTTTCCAAAACCGTGTTGGCCACTCTGTGCCCTTTGCGTCCCCGTGCAGATCTTAGAGCCAGAGCGTCAGCACAGGAAGAGGCTGCAGGCTTCTGGGGAGGTCGCCTCCTAGCTCGGCTCAGTTTCGGGGTGTTGGTGTGTGGGCAGCTGGTGCCCAGGCCCCCGGGCTTGCTGGCTCCCAGGGTGTGGATCCCACGCACCCTAGCCTTTCCTCCCACGCCTTTCCTGTGCTTTTGCTTCTGTAAACAGTCCTGCTTGTGTACCTTCTGACCATTTGTTGCTAGGATATGGAAATAGTTGTTTTTTGTATATTGACCTTGCTCGGTCCACTTATTAATTCTAGCAGCTTTTCTTTTCTTTTTTTTTTTTTTTTTTTTTCCCAAATGGCGGCACCCTCGGCATATGGAGGTTTCCGGGCCAGGGATCGAATCCCAGCCTTAGCTGTGGCAATGCCAGATCCTTTAACCCACTGCCCCGAGCCAGGGATCGAATCTGGCCTCTGCAGTGACCCGAGCTGTGGCAGTCAAATTCTTAACCTGCCACACCATAGCAGGAACGGCTCTAGAAGGTTTTTGACGATTCTCTAAGGTCTTTTGTGTGCGTGCCTGTGCTGTGTGAGTAAAGCCGGGGCTCTGCGTGTCCTGTCTGCGCCGTGCTGCCCGCCCGGCCGGGGCTCTGTCCCTGGGAGGGTGCCCTTGCCGGGGGGACTGCCTGCGTCGCATTCCTCCTCCCACCCCTGGGTGCGACCTGGGCCGCGGGCGTTTTGCAGGAACTTCTGGGGGCTCCCCCGTGTTGTTGTGGGCTCTGCTGGGTGGGTGCTGCCCCATCGTGGGGACGCCCTGCCGTCTTCTCATCTGTAATGGGCGACGTGCTCGGGGCCGTTCTCAGGTGTTGGCGGTTCGTGCAGCTGCCGTGAAAGCTCTGGTGGCCGCGTCTTCATTCCCTGGGCTGCGTGGTGGTGACGCGCAGCTCCGTGGGAGGCCTTGTGGACAGGCCTGAGTGGACGTGGCCGTGTCATCAGCAGACGGTCCCCTCCCTCTGGGCCACCGTGTCATGGGCAGAGGACGCTTGAGGAACCCAGGCTCCCGTGGGGCGTGGTGCTCAGAGCTCTGTCCTTGGTCCACCAGGAGTTGCAGGGATCCACGCGGGGTTGTGCTCAGTGTCTTCTGTAGTCACGTGGCGAATAATCTGACTTCAGGGGCCGTCGTTGTCAACTGTCATCCCACGTCCCACTGGCTGAGGTGTCTTGCTGCCTGTGGCGAGCCTGCACTCGTCCACGTGGCCCCCATGCGTCTCCAGTGGCTTTGACGTCTGGCCCTGAGGAACCTGGGCACTGTGGGTCTGTTTTCCCTGCTTATTTTCTCTTTTTTATTGCTTTTTAGGGCCGCACCCGCGGCACATGGAGGTTCCCAGGCTAGGGGTCCAATCGGAGCTATAGCCGCCGGCCTTCACCACACCCACAGCCACACCAGATCTGAGCTGCGTCTGCGACTACACCACAGCTCATGGCAATGCCAGATCCTTAAGCCACTGTGCGAGGCCAGGGATCAAACCCGCAACCTCATGGTTTCTTGTCAGGTTCATTTCCACTGTGCCACGGTGGGAACTGCTCCCTGCCTATTTTCATTCTGCTTCCCTTGCCTCTTGGTCCTGATTCGTTTTCGTTTGGGTTCTAAACCCCGCACTTGCGAACCTGCTTGAGGAGAGGCATCTGGGCTCAGGGTCCCTCCTCTGAGATCACCGAGGCCCTTGGCAGCAGTGAGGGTGGTTCAGGGCTGGGCTGTAGCCTCTGGCCTCTGATCCAGCCTCGCCTGGGGTTCAGCCCTCAGGGCACCGCCCGCAGTCAGGAGGTCAGGCCCGTCCTCGCCCCCGTGGGCAGCTCGGGGGGACTGCCCTGAGCTGGACCCCCCTGGAGTCTTCCCAGAGCCGCCGCGCCTTCACACAGACATTTTTTTTTTTGGTTTGCGTTTCTTCTTAAAAGTCTGGTGGCGCTTTCCCGCCGTCCTCCGCAGCCCCGTCAGCTGTTGGGCTGCTGACGCTGGCCCTGCACGCTCTTTGCCCTGATTCTCACCAGCATCTTTGACCCGTGGGGCATGGGGAAGGGGAGGGGGTGTCCCTGGTGCCCCAGCCGCTCAGGCGGAGGAACCTCCTGGGCTGGCCCTGGGCCTCCTCCGATGAGCCTCCAGGGACCGGCTTCCATGCACCTGCGCACCTGTCGGGAGGGACTGTGCGCCCCGCCGCTCTGGGCCGGTGCTGCTGGCGGGGCTGCAGAGTCCAAGCCTGGCTCGCTCTCACCAGCTTCTAAGACCTGGGGTCGCTCTGGAGCAGCTCCTGGGCCTCTGGGCACCACCCTCCAGGGACCTCCCTTCTCTGCTCCTGTGGCTTTGGCGGCTGCCTCTGACCCTTGGCCCTTCAGTCTGCCCTCAGCCCCCACCCACGGGCTGTGCCCCAGGAGGTCCCAGCGACCTGCGTGCCCTAGCTCTGAGCCCTCCCGGGCCGGGCGTGCCGCTCCCTTCTTCCCCCGCCGCGGCTCCCGCCCGTCCCAGCTCAGACCTTTGTATCCCCAGGTCAGGGGCTGATGAAGTCTCATTGCCCCGTCGGGGTCTGGGCCTGGGGTGGGTGCCCCGTGTCCTCGCTGTGTGGTTCCTCGGACTTCAGACCCCCTTGGGCTCTGGATCTTTCCAGAGAAAATTTTCCTTTCCAAGGGCGAGTGGTCAGACCGGGCCCTTTCTCGCCGACAGCAGCTCAGCACCCCTGCTGCCGGCCTGGTGGTGTCGGGCCGGGGCGGGGGGGGGGGGGGGGGCCTGGACGCCGGGTCTGCCATTTGCTCTGCCCCCTCCTGCGCCCCAGGGCAGCTTCCCCCGCTCTGTCCTTTTGTCCACCTGCTCCTCTGCCCAGCGCCCCTGCTGGGACTTGGTTCCTCCCGTCCCTCTCCAGGTCCGCATCTCCTCTGCGGCCGCGGCCGCCGCCTCGGCGCCGGCCTCTGCCCGACGGGCCGGTCAGCCCCAGGAGGACGGCTGCGGCCCCTCGGCTGCGGCCGCCCGGGGGCGCGGGGAGGGGTGCGGCCGGCGGCCCACAAGCGCTCGGCGTGTCTCCGCAGGACGGAGAGCTCTACTGCATCGACGCCCGCTTCTACGGGAACGTCAGCCGCTTCATAAACCACCACTGCGAGCCCAACCTGGTGCCGGTGCGCGTCTTCATGTCGCACCAGGACCTGCGCTTCCCCAGGATCGCCTTCTTCAGCACGCGCCTCATCGAGGCCGGCGAGCAGCTGGGGTAGGTGGGGCCGCCCGCGCCCGGCCCGCGGGGCCCGGCAGGTGCGCAGGGCCCGGCGCCAGCTCTGCTGTCTCCGCAGGTTCGACTACGGGGAGCGCTTCTGGGACATCAAGGGCAAGCTGTTCAGCTGCCGCTGCGGCTCCCCCAAGTGCCGGCACTCCAGCTCCGCCCTGGCGCAGCGGCAGGCCAGCGCCGCGCAGGGCGCCCCCGAGGACCGGCTGCCCGACACCAGCTCCGCCGCCGCCGACCCGCTATGAGAGCTGCGGCCGCGGGCGCCGGCGCGATGCCGCACCCGCCGCGGTTCAGGGAGAGGGAGAAGCGCGCGTCGAGGTCCCGGCCGGCGCCCGAGGGGCCGAGCCGCGCCCGAGCACTCGGCGGCCCGCGCCGGGGCGCCCGGCGTCCGCGAGGGTGGTTTTGTGGTTTCCGCGTCTCGCTTCCCCTCTGCTCTCCGTGTTCCTGCCCCACCCCGGGCTCCTTGGCGACGCCCGGTCGACCCAGACGCCGCCGCGCGGCCGCACCGAAGCCACCGCACCTGCCAGCTGCTCCGCTGGACCGGCCCGGCCGCAGACACCGTCCCCTCCGCCGCCCGAGAGGTCGGGCGGGCCCGGGCCGCCCCTGAGCGCGGAGAAAATGGGGCTTTGCTTTTTAAAGACGTCCTCCCTCTGGTCTGTGTGTCAGACTCCTAGCGTTTCTTTTCAAGGAAGCCGTCTGGTGGCAGGAGGCCCGCGAGGACCTGCCCTCGCCCCGCCAGGGCCGCGCGGCGAGGCTGGCACCTTCTCTGATTCCCAAGCCACATGGTATGATGATGACTAAACTGATTTATTTTCTACCATTATTGAACATTAGGACAAACAAAAAATAAAAAACACAAAACACAGACAACGGTGCTGATTCTGGTGTGGTTTCTACTCACCATGTGAAAATAAACTATCAACTGTATAAAGAGAACAAAGTGATTTTAGAATAAAATGCAGGAAAACCTTTTTTAAAGACGTTAGTCTTGTAGTGTGAATAAACTTGCCGTCGCCTTTGGTGTGGTGGCCTGCCCGGTCCTACCCTCTGGCATATACTTTTTTAAAGACTGTAACTAGTGCAGTAACAGTGGGGTGCGACTCTTCTAGAACATTCATAATGCAGTCACGTTTATTTTTTCTGTTAAAATGTTTTTTGACAGTTCTAAGAGCAGTCTTTTGGCTCAGACCATTTCTTGTTCTGTTTTCAATGAAATCAATAAAAAAAAGAAGTACTTTAAATGAGGTTTTATTATGGTATCCTGTTTCAGCTGGTTTCTGCAAAACGCCTGCACGTCCCGTGGGCCGAGGCGCTGGTGGGTTTCCTGTGGCCCCGGGACCAGTGGCAGGCCCGGCCCCGGGCTCGAGGCTGAGCGAGTGGACCCGACCCCCCCCCCCCCCGCCCCGCGACCCCCGAGGAGAGGGGTGGCCTGCTCTCCCCTCCCCAGGCGTCAGCAGAACCTGTGTGAGCCGTGCACGCAGGCACATCTGTGCACCCAGCGCCCTGGAGGCCGGGGGTGGGGGGTGGGAATGAGGTGTTTGGACACCGTGAGGCTGGAGCCTTCGCACCTCTGGGGTCCCCATCCCTGGGCTCCCCAGGGAGCCTCTGAACCCAAGAAACAGCGTGAAGGCTCTTTTTCTACACGGAGATCGTTCAGTTAGACATCTTCAGACCTTTATCCAGAGCCTGCACTTTGCAGACAGCCCAACAGGGCACCTTCCCTGTGGTCCTCGGGCCAAGGGCTGTGTGGGGCCTGGGGGACTCAGGGGCGGGCCTCTCTTCCCCGGGGACGCAGGCCGGGTCCGCACGGCTCACTGCCTTTCTCTTCTGGGGGCGCCAGGACCACGAGAGGGCCTGTGCTGGCGGGGAGGGGCCGCCTGGAGCTGGGGAGCGTTTCCCTGAGACCGGCCAGCCCTGTGCGTCCCTCCCCCAGCCCTGCCCTCGGGCTGGAGCCCCGGCGACTGGTGACCACGGCCTGCATTTTGGTGCCCTGCCTGTCCTGTGCTGGGCCGGTGCTGGGGGTCCAAACGGCTGTCTGTGGACTCAAGACTCAGCCTGGCTGCAGGTCTTTGGGGTGTTGGGGAGGCCTGCGTGGTGAGGCCAAGGGTGCTGGGGGCCGTGCGGTGACCCTGGGTACCAGCCTGACGCTCCTCAACCGGTCCCACCTGGTTGGAGGGACACCGACCGCAGACACAGAGAGGCTCTGGGGGGGCTGGGCGAGGGCAGGTTGGGGAGGCGCCCCGGGGGCTGCAGGTACCTCTGTCGAAGCCAGACCTGTCACGCCCAGAGCCCACACCGCGCGGCCCTGGCGCTCCTGCTGCGTCTGGACCTTCCCTGCAGGATTTCCCGCTGCTGCTCAGACCACAGTCGCCAGCGTCATCTCCCTCCTGGGCAGTGACCCTCAGGGCAGGGGCCAGATGGCTTATTTTGGAATCTGTCTCCAAAGCCCCATCCCCAAAACGTGTGCCGGCTTTGCCTCCACGAAGCGGGGGCGTTTCCCCAGGTCCGGCACGCGGCGCCGTCAGGCGTCTGATCGCCGGGGGAAGGCTGACCCGGAGTGTGCACTTCGCGCCCGGTGGGTTTTTACTGGGGAACTCGACCGTCTCTTAGCTACTGCGGAGGGGCCTTCGCTCCCCGTGAGCGGTCTTTGCCTCGGGTCTTGCCGGTTGTGTTTTCCCGGTTGACTTGCGCAGGCGCTGGATGGTGTGGCCTTACACCCACGCCGACCGGCAGTTGGTGTGGTGCATCTACCGTGTAACTTCTGATTTTGTACTGTATGGAGAAAGACCGCCACCTCCACCAGCACCTTGTCTCCTCCTCTGTTTGCCAGTTTGTCTCCTGGATCCAGGTCAGATGTACATGGTGTATGGTGTGAAATAATAAGATTCCTTTATGACTTTTTTTTGCGGAATAACTTAGCTACAGTGAGATGCATGGCTCTTTTGCCAACCAGCTTACAAGTGAGTTTTGAGAAATGCCTTCGCCTTTGTGGCCCACCCCTCATGAAGACACCTGTCACCGAGAGGGACGTCTCTGTCCTTTCCAGCTGGCCGCTGCCTCGAGGAGGCTCCCTGTTGTAACCACACGGAAGGAAGTGGACCACGCGGGGTGCCCCCCGCCCAGCTTCTGCTCCGCTCTCCTGGCCGCAGATGCGAAAGCACCAGCTCGCGGAGCCCTCTGCTTGCTGAGGAGTGTCCCCTGGAGGGATACACTGCGGCTGCGACCGCCCCTGTGCACGACCGGCTGCCCTCAGCGGAGAGCCGGGGCTGGCACTGCAGGGAACAGCCAGGCGCCGAGGCCGCGCCCACGCGAGCTTGGGTCCTCCCGGTCCTGTCTGTCCTGGCAGCCGTGGCGGCATCTTGCTGCGGCTCTGATGTCGCCCCGGGGGGCCGATGACGCGGAGGACCTTGGGTGCTTTGGTGCTTTTCCTGGACTGTCTGTGTCACTGAGGGCAAAGTCCCTGGTCTCCTCCAGAATGTAAATGTTTTCTCTCATCTGAAATTTGTGTTCGTTTTCTTAGGAAAAGTTTTGAAGTTTTGACCACAGTTTCGCCTTTTAGTTTTTCTTCTCTGCCGACGCCCTCTCCGTCCTCAGGTACCTTTGCCTCCCTCCCCAAGCTTGAGAAGATACTCCCTTGTTTTCTTGTGAGGCATTCTAGTTTGAGGTTTTATGTTTTGGCCTGTGGCCCGTCCGAGAGCCATGTTCGTCAGCAGTGCGAGGAATGCACGCGTCCGCCTCTGGCCGTGAGCACGGGCCCGCTCTGGCCCTTGGTGTGACAGCGCCTGGGCTCTTGTGGCCGTTCCGCGCCGCGTCATGTGTGGGAGGCCTGTCCGTGCTGCACCACGTGTCCGTCCTTTTATGGCCAGGTCATCCTCCGACGCGTGGACGGATCGCGTCCAGCTCACCCACGCACCAGGATGGTGGGTTAGCCCCACGTTGGGGCTCTTGGGAGTGATGCCGCTGGGCGTGTCCACGTCTGCGTGTTTGTGTGGATGTGTGTTCCTTCCCCTTGGATGGAAACCTAGGGTGGGACGTGCAGGGCCTCGTGGGGAGGGCTTCCAGGCTGCTAGCCAGAAGCCGCCGCCGCCCGCAGAGGCCACACCCTCGTCCTCCCCAACGCTTGCCGTCGGGCGTTTTTGTCCCGGCTGTCCTGGTGGGGGTGAAGCGGTGTCTCTCGTTGGTTTGGGTTCGCACTTGCCTGAGGACTGGCGACGTCAAGCATTTCTAAATGTGTTCGTCATCGACCATTTTTACATCTTCTTCAGGGAAACGTGTATTCGTGCCCCTTGCCCGCTTTGCCATCGAGTTCCCTCTCTATTGTTGAGCTGTAAGGGGTTTTTTTTAGTGTATTCCAGATAGGGATCCCTTCGTCAGAGAGGTGACTTGCAAACATTTTCTCCCGTTCTGTAGGTTGTCTTTTCACTTTTCTTTGGAAGGTGTCTTTTGAAGCACAGAAGATTTTCATTTTGATGCCGTGCCGTTTTAGCCGTTTTTCTCTTTTGCTACTCGTTCCTTTGGGGCTGTATTTAAGAAACTGTTGCAGAGTCTAAGATCACAGGGATTTGTACATCGATTTCCCTGATTTCTAGAGTTTTCTAGTGTTAGCTCTTACTGTTTATGTCTTCTCTACTGTTTAGGTCTCTCCGATACATTTTGAGCTAACTTTTGCACATGGTGTGAGTTAGCGGTCCGACTACATTCTTGTGCAGGTGGAAGGCTGAAAAGAGGCTGTCTTTTCCCCACGGGTGGTCCTGGCACTCTGGGGAAAGAACAGTTGGCCATAGCTACTGGGTTAATTCCTCGACTCGGACTTCCATCCCGTGTCTTCTATCTGTATGTCTCTTCTTTTGCGCTGTCATGCCGATTTGATGGCTGCTTTTGCTGTAAACTTTGGAATGGAGGCGTGCGAGTGCTCTAACTTCTCAAAGATTGTTTTGGCTGTTCCAGGACCTTTGAGTTTTCATATGAACTTTAGGATCGGTTTATCCATTTCTACACAGAAGCCAGCTGTGATTCTGACAGGGATTGAGTTTAATCTGGCCAATTATCCTTTTTTTTATTTTTGCTGGCCAATGGTGTGTGGAAGTTCCTGGGCCAGGGATCAAACCTGCGCCAGAGCAGCGAATTGGGCCACTACAGTGATAACGCCAGATCTTTAGCCCACTGTGCCACGAGGGAACTCCAGTCCTTTTTAAAATAGACTTTTGTAAATAATACTTTTAGATTGGCAGAACTAAGAAGATACTACAACTTCCAAATACCTGTACCCAGCACCCTCCCCGGTTGACATCTTACTAGCCTGTGGGGGCAGATTTGTCATAATGAGTTAATGTGGACACAGTGTCATCAATGGAAGCCCTTCCTCAGATGGTACCTGAAATCCTCTTCCGTTTCCAGGATTCCTTCCCCGGTAGCCCGCTGCATGTGGCCACCAGGTCTCTGTAAGCTCCCTCAGTTGTGGGAATCTTGCTTGCTTTTTGACCGTCTGGACAGGGCAGAGCACTGCTCAGGTGCTCGGTAGGAGCTGGATGCTTTTCTCGTGACAAGACTGCAGTGATGCGCCATTGGGAGGAAGACCTGGAGGCAGGTGCCCTTTCAGCACGTCGCACAAGCCCCCTGTCGGAGTGACGTGTGACTGGGTGCCGGCCTCGGTCACCTCGCTGGGTCCTCCTCAGGCTTCCATCAAGCCGTTCTTCCCCTGTTCCGTCCTGTTCTCCTGGGAGGCGGGCTCTTGGTGCAGCTGCGGAGTTGGGGTTACACTCCCCTCCTCCGGGTGGAGCACCTGCGGGAGTGATCTGGAGTGATTCCGCACTTGAGGTTTTTCTCTCCCGCCCCGGGGATTCTGGTGTAGCTCCGTCATTTATATCGATATAGACTCACGGGTACTTGCTGAATGTTTTAAGTATGTCCATCTTTATCTGCTCAAATTGTTGCAGCTGTGGCCGGAAGGAGCTCTTCAGGTGGCTGCCGTGGGCTGTGGGGCATGGGCGTGCGGGCGTTTTCCAAGCACTGCTTTCCTTTCTGGCACACGGTGAGACACTCCAGGATTGTTCTGTAGACTTTCTGCTGCAGTCCTAGAATCAGCCGATCCTCCAAGAGGCCCTGGTTCCTTTCACTGGAAAAGGGTTTTAGAAACCAACATCTGGGTGCTGGTGTGCTTGTTGCTACTGGGGTGTCTTTTCTAAAAGACCCTCTCGGTTGCTGGAAAAGAAATACGTGTGTGTGTACACGTGTCTGTGTTTCTGCACCTGCCCACCCAGGTCTCCCTAGGGGTCTCCCCGTGTCATTCCTAACCACCTGGTCACCCGGCCCCTCCCCACCAGCCACTCCTCCTCAGCGTTTGGTCGTATCGGCTCTTTCTCCGGTTGTCCTCGTGGCGTTAGCGGGTGGTTTTAGTTTACACTCTCTGGTAAGTGATGTTGAACATCTTTGCAATTGTGTATCTTCTTTGATGACGTGTTCTGTTCAGATCTTTTGCCGTTTAATTGGGTTGTTTTCTTATTACATTTTAAGAATTCTTTATGTATGTTTGAATATAAGTACCTTATTAGTTACGTGGTTTGCAAGTATTTTTCCTAGTCTGTAACTTATCTTTTGATTCTCTTAACAGTATCTTCTGCACAGAAGAAGTTTTTACTTTTTTTTTTTTGTCTCTACCTTTTCTAGGGTCACTCCTGTGGCACATGGAGGTTCCCAGGCCAGGGGTCGAATTGGAGCTGTAGCCACAGGCCTACACCAGAGCCACAGCAACACGGGATCCGAGCCTCGTCTGCGACCTACACCACAGCTCACGGCAACACCAGATCCTTAACCCACTGAGCGAGGCCGGGGATCGAACCCGCAACCTCATGGTTCCAGTCGGATTCCTTAACCACTGAGCCACGACGGGAACTCCAAGTTTTTACTTTTTTAAAGTCTGATTGATCCATTTTTTTTCTTTCTTAAATTGTGTATTTGGTGTTTTATGAAAAAAACAAAAAAAACAAAAACTAATTACAAACCCAGGGCCGCATAGATTTTCTCCTGTTTCTTCCGGAAGTTTCATAGCAGAATTACATTTTATATTTAGGCCTATAATCCAGTTCGAGTTAATTTTTGTGAAGAGTGTAAGGTCTGCGTCTAGACTGCTTTGTGTGTGTGCCTGTGGACAGCAATTGCTCCAGCATCGTTTGTGAGGAGACTCTCCTTTCTACGCTGAGTTACTTTTGCTCCCTTGTCAGGGTTCGGTTGGCTGTCTTGTGTGTGTCTGCTTCTGGGCTCTCCATTCGGTTACCTCCATCCGTGGGTCTGGTGCCAGAGCGTCCTCCCTGCTGCAGCTTCTGTGTAAGCCCTGCAGTTGGATGCGTTGGTCTTGTGACTTTGCTCCTCCTCTTGGGTGCCGTGTCAGCTGTTCTAGGGCTTCTGCTTCTCCTTGTAAACTCTAGCATTAGTTTATCGCTATCCACACACTCACTTGCTGGAATTTGGGTTGCAGTTGTATTGAATCTATAGATCAAGCCAAGAAGAATTGACCTCTTAACTATGTTGCATCTTCAATCCGTGAACATAGACTCTCTCTCCATTTATCTATATCTTTGAATTTTTCTTCAGTTTTATAGGGGTTTTTTTTGTTTGTTTTTGCAATAGATTCTTGGCATATTTTTAAGGTTTAATACCTATTTTGGGAGTTTCTGGTGGCTCAGTAGTTAAGGATCTGGTGTCGTCACTGCTGTGGCTTGGGTCACTGCTATGGCATGGATTCTATCTCTAGCCCAGAAACTTCCATGTGCCCTGGGTTTGGCTAAAAAAAGATTTATGCCTATTTAATTTTCTTTTGTTTTTCTTTTTCTAAATAGCCACACGCATAGCACGTGGAGGTTCCCAGGCGAAGGATTGAGTCTGAGCTTCAGCTTCGACAACACCAGATCCTTTAACCCATTATGCTGGGCTGGGGATCAAACCTGAGCCTCCACAACCACCTGCACAGCTGCCCTCGGATTCTTAACTCACTGCACACAGTGGGAGCTCTTCTCCTCTTCTATCTATCATAGCTTTAAAAAAAAAATGGTGATAGCGTTCGACTTTGCAATATACATTTGTAACTCGCTAAGTCCACCAACTAACACCGTACCTCGCCCCAGACCGTGCAGGTCCTCGTGGCAGAGGGTTCCCGCTGCGTCTTCCCGCTCATTACAACACCCATGTCACTGGTTTCAGGAACCCACGAGCTGCAGTCACCCAGGGCACTGGGATCTTCCTGTTCTTTATTTGAAAAACCTGTGTCCGCTATGAATAAGCAAAGGAAGTTTTTTACTTTCCCTGCATTTATTCCTTCTCTGACTCTCTCTATTCTGAAGATCCGAGTTGCTGATTAGTACCCTCCCTTCTCTCTGAAGAATTTCTTTGAGCATTTGTTGGAGGAAGATCTGCTGGTGATGAATTCTCTCTGCTTCTATTTGTATGAGAATCTTAATTTCTCCTTCACTTTTGAGCAGTAGTTTCACTGACTATAGAATTCTTGGGTCATGGGTTTTTTTCTTTCAACGTTTTAAGTATGTCGTTCCATTCTCTTCATACTCGCACGGTTTCAGAGAAGTTGGACGTGACTCTTACCTCAGCTCCTCTGGAGGTGACGTGTTCGCCCCACTGTCTTTGCCATTCGCAGACTTTCTGTCCGTTTTCATTTTTCTGCAGTTTGAATACGCCTAGACGCTGTTGGTATTTACCCTGCTGTGCTCTCCGCGCTGGCCTGGGGTCTGCCGCTCATTGTGGAAGATTCTCGGTCGTCGTCACTTCGGAGTTTCTCCTGCCTCGTTTTCTGACTCCTCCTTCCAGTCCAGTTCTGCACGCGTTACACCCTTTAAAATCGTCCCGCAATTCCTGGCGTTTTCTTCCTTCTTTCGTTCTCTTTCCTCTTTGCATTTCGGTTTGGGAAGCGCCACTGCCACACTTACGCGTTCTCATTCTGTTCTTGGCCGTGTCCAGTCTCCTGACAAGCCCGTCCAAAGGCACTCTTTGCTCTGTCGCAGTGCTTCATTTCAGAATTATTTCTGGGAGTTCCCGTCACGGCGCAGTGGTCAACGAATCCAACGAGGAACCATGAGGTTGCGGGTTCAATCCCTGCCCTTGCTCAGTGGGTTGACGATCCGGCGTTGCCGTGAGCTGTGGTGTAGGTTGCAGACGTGGCTCGGATCCTGCGTTGCTGCGGCTCTGGCGTAGTCTTGGCGGCTGCAGCTCCGATTCGACCCCCAGCCTGGGAACCTCCATATGCCGAGAAAGCGGCCCTGGAAAAGGCAAAAAGACAAAAAACAAACCAAAACAAAAAAACCCAGAATGATTTCTGGCACTTCCTCTGACTCTTTCTTAGTATTTACATCCCTCTCCTTACATCACACATCTGCGGTTCATGCTGTCTGCTTTCTCCACTAGACCTCGTGGCACGTTAGCAAGTTCCCCGACTGACACTTCCGGGGCGTGTGTCACATCTGAGCTTGCTACTAACGCTTGCTCCGTCTCTTCTGCCTGTGCTTTTTCTTCTGGCTTCGTGGCCCTTCTAACTTCGTTGAAGGCCAGACGTGATGTGTGGGTGATAGGAATTGAGGCCGACAGGCCTTCACCTGGGGGTTTGCAGGGGTTCAGCTGTGTTCCATGGTGACTGTAGCCGTAGGTACCGGAGGCCTCGGTTTTCCTCCTGGGTCCTTGGGTTCACCCCCCTCTGGTTTTTGGACTTTTCCCCAAACTCCTCCTTGAATAGAGCCTAGGAGTTCCTGTTGTGGCACAGTGGAAATGGACTCGACCAGTATCCATGAGGACGCAGGTTCAACCCCTGGCCCTGCTCAGTGGGTTAAGGATCCTGCATTGCCACAGCTGTGGTGTAGGCTGGAAACGCACTCGGATCCTGTGTCGCCGTAGCGGTGGTGGAGGCCGGCAGCCGCAGCTCCGAATCAACCCCTCGTCTGCGAATGTCCATGTGCCACGGGTGCGGCCTTAAAAGGAAAAAGAGTCTATGCCTTCTCGCTGTGACCCACTGTTACGGTGCTGGAGCCCTGCTGATGCCGTGGCCGGACACGGAGAAGCATCCTGTGACACTGTGATAAACGCCCGTGGGCCGTGCCCTTCACCAGGACTTGCCAGCTTTTGCTCCCGCTTAGGTAATGCAGGAGCCTGGCGGCGCCGAGGCTGCGTGGTCCCCTTGCCCAGGCAGGGGACGTCCTGGTAGCCTTCCCCCCACCGCGGGCGTGGCAGTGAAGGGCACTCGGCCTGTTTCACGGTGGTCGCCCTGCCCGCCCCCGGCCAGACATGTGAGGGTCTCTCTCGCCCTTGACCTTGGCGGTGAGAAGCCAGAGGCACCCGGAGAGGTTGACTCGCCAACGGGGCGGGGCCGGGGGCGGGGCCGCGGGAGTCCCTCCTCCTCCTGCCCGCGCCCACCCGTCGCGGCCTCCAGCAGCGGGTCCGAGTTCCCCGGGTCCCTGCCCGGTGCTGCGTCTGCCCGGGTCGCGGTCTGCCTCAGCCGTGTCAGTTCGCTCGCGGGCTCAAGGAAGGCGCTGCTTTTCAGCGACTTTAGCTTCTCTCTTACTGTAACGATGGCAGTAACCCCAGGGTTAGGGTTAGGGTTAGGGTTACTTTCAGACCTGAAACCAGGTCTGAACGTACAGAATGAGAGGAGAGGAATCTGACATTCACAGACATTTCTAATTTCTCCTTCTCTTCATTCCTTTTTGTGGACCCAGATTTCCAACTACTATCCTTTTCTTTAGCCCAAAAGAACTTAAAAAAAAATTACCTTAACTTTTCCTGGCAGTAAATTATTTCATCCTTTGTTCAAAAGTATCTTTGTTCTACCTTAATTTTAAAGGTTATTTCAGTGGGTCTAAAATTCTACATTTAAAGTTTATTTTCCATTTTCAGCACTTTAAACACGCAGTCCCATCGCCCTCTCTTTTGAGATTCATTATGTTACCTCGTTTTAGTTTTGTTTTCCTTTAACTTTTTGAATGTTTTATATATATATATATATATATATATATATATACACACACACACATATATACATATACACACACACATATACGCCTATATATATGAAGTGGCTATTTTTATTTTTTATTTTCTTTGTAGGGCCACACTTGTGGCATATGGAAGTTCCCGGGCTAGGGGCTGAATCAGAACTGCAGCTGCCAGAGCAGCGCCAGATCCTTAACCCACTGAGTGAGGCCAGGGATCAGACCCAGATCCTCACAGACACTATGCAGGTTCTTAACCCGTTGAGCCACAACAGGAACCCCAGAATAATGCTATTTCTATTTTTATTTTATTTTTTTGTCTTTTTGCTGTTTCTTGGGCCGCACTCCTGGCATGTGGAGGTTCCCAGGCTAGAGGTTGAATCGGAGCTGTAGCCACCGGCCTACGCCAGAGCCACAGCAACGCGGGATCCGAGCCGCGTCTGCGACCTATACCACAGTTCACAGCAATGCCAGATCCTTAACCCACTGAGCAAGGCCATGGATTGAACCCGCAACCTCATGGTTCCTAGTCGGATTCGTTAACCACTGAGCCACGACGGGAACTCCGAATGGCTATTTTTAATCTTTGTATGTTAATTCTGTCATATCCGGTTTTGTTTCTGTGACGGATCCTTTTCCTAGTTATGTCACGTTTCTACACCCCTTTTCACGTCTGATAATTTTTAATTGGATGCTGGACAGTGTGAATCCTGTGTTGAGTGTCTACATTTCTTGTCTTTCTCTAGAGAGTTTGAGTTTTGTTCTGGGAAATAGTTACTTGACTTTTAGATTTCAGATCAACGTGATGATCCCAAGTATATTTTTTTTTTAAGTTTTCGAGAAAGGTCTAGAATAGCTTTTACTCTGGGACAAGTTTGGCTCTACCCTCATGATGTCACCTTTCGGGCCGCTGCTGAATTGCTGGAGTGTTTAGAAAGGCTTTTATCATCTACTCGTTACACTCCCCAGGCCCACCGGATGTGGCGTTTGTTCAGGTCACAGTTGCTCAGCATCCCTCTGTAGCGTTCTTATTTGTGTGTGTACCTACCGTAGATTTTTGGTTTGCGGTCACCATGAAGTTTTGATACCGGAGTCTGTATATATACACACACGAGACTGTCTCACGTTGCTGGTCTCTTAATGGCAAGTGCATCTCCAGTGTCCCGCATTTGCACCCTCCTCTCCTCGTGCTTCCGGTGTTGG
This sequence comes from Phacochoerus africanus, assembly GCF_016906955.1. NCBI lineage: Eukaryota > Metazoa > Chordata > Mammalia > Artiodactyla > Suidae > Phacochoerus > Phacochoerus africanus. The sequence goes on from NC_062545.1 coordinate 279,787,261, forward strand.
TGGCCTGTTTGTGTGCGGGTGATTTCCTACCTTTACGATGTGTACGCCTTTACCGGTGAGCTTTGTCATTTGTGACTTTCTTGTTTCTCCTTGTGGCCTCTTCCTTTCCACCTGGAGAAGTTCCTTTAGTATTTGTTGTAAAGCTGGTTTAGTGGTGCTGAATTCTCTTAGCTTTCGCTTGTCTGTAAAGCTTCGATTTCTCCTTCAAATCTGACTGTGAGCCTTGCCGGGTAGAGTCATCTTGGTTGGAGGTTTCTTCCTTCCATCACGTTAAGCATATCATGCCACTCCCTTCTGGCCGGCAGAGTTTCTGCTGAAGAATCAGCCAGTGACCCGATCGGGGTTCCCTGGTGTGTCCTTTGTTTCTTCTCCCTAGCTGGTTTCAGTATTTTCTCTTTGTCTTTAACTCTGGTCAGTTGGATTCATGTGCGTGCTGGGGTGTTCCTTCTTGGGTTTCTTCTATGTGGTATTCACTGTGCTTCCTCAGTTTGAGGGAGCGATTCCGTTCCCGTGCTAGGGAAGTTTTTGGCTGTTATCTCTGCCCCCCTCAGTCTTCTCCTTCTGACACCCCTGTGATGCGGATGCTGGTGCATTTAAGGCTGTCCCAGGGTTCCCTGAGACCGTCTCCATTTCTTTTCAGTCTTTTTTGTCTCTTCTGTTCCACATCAGTGATTTCCACTAGTCTGTCCTCCACCTCGCTCATTCGTTCTTCTGCCTCCTGTGTTCTGCTGTTGGTCCCTTCTAGTGATTTTTTTTTAACGTCAGTTATTGTATTTTGTATCTCTGCTTGCTTAATCTTTAAATCTTCTATCTCTTTGTTGTTGAGTATTTCTTGTAATTTATCAATCTCTGCCTCCAGTATATTCCAAGATCTTGAGTTACCTTTACTATCATTGTCTAAAGTCCTTTTCATGGAGGCTGATAATCTCCACATCACTTGGCTGATTTTTCTGGGTTTTTTCCTTGTTCCCTTATCTGAGTCATAGTTCTCTGCCTTTTCCTTTTGTGTAGATTTTTTTGCATGGTCTCCTTTTCGCAGACAATAGAGTTGTAGCCTCTCTTGCTTCTGATGTCCACCCCCGCTTGTGGCTGAAGTTAGTGTGGGGGCTTGCCGCAGGCTTCCTGATGGGAAGGACTGGTGCCTGCCCACTGGTAGGTGGGGCTGACTCTTATCCCTCTGGTGGGTGGGGCCTTGTCTCTGGGTGAGATGAAAGGTGGCTGTGTGCCTGGGGAGGGTCTTTAGGCGGACTGTTTACTGATGGGTGGGGCTGCGTTCCCACTGGTTTGTTGTTTGGCCTGGGGCTTCTCCGTGCTGAGGGGTGGGCCAGATTTTTCCAAGAAGGCCACCTCCAGAGGAGCACAGGCTGATGAGTACTCCCAAGAGCTTTGCCTCCAATGTCCTTCCCCCACAACAATTCACAGTCACCCCCTCTTTCCCAGGAGATCCTCCAGGAACTGCAGTTGGGTCTGACCCAGATTCCTGTGGAGCCTCTGCTTTGCCCTGGGACCCAGTGCACGTGAGAGCTTGTGTGCACCTTTCGAGCATGGGGTCTCTGTTTGTTCCAGTCCCATGGAGCTCCTGCGCACAAGCCCTGCTGCCCCTCAGTGCCCGATGCTCGGGGGGCTCCTCCTCCGGACACCAGATCCCAGGCATGGGGACCTGACGTGGGTTGGAAACTCTCACTGCTGTTGGAGAGCCTCTCCACGTGGTTATTTTCCAGTCTGTGGGTCCCCCACCCAGTGGGTGTGGGGTTGCTGATAGCATGAAAGCGCCCCTCCTACCATCTCAGTGTGGCTTCTTCTTTGTCTGTTCATTTAGGATATCTTTTTTGATAGTTTCCAGTCTATTTTGTTTATGGTTGTTTGGCAGTTGGTTGTAATTGTGTTGTTTTCACGAGAGGTGAGCTCTCTTTTGATTTTTGAGTGCTTTTTTGCTTCTGCAAGAATCTCAGATTCTCCTGTAATCAGGTTAGGTAGACTTCTCCTTTAAGTGGCCCACGGCTGTGCAATGTTGTCAGCGAGGCTTCCCCAGGTGACTCCACGCTGTAGCTGAATGGGGCTTCCAGGCTTGGTGTCCCGCTGGGATTTCCTAAGCTTTGAGATGAGAAACGTTCTGGCTCTCTTGGTAATTTTGCTTTGAATTTGCACTAGTTTATCTACAGTTTCTTGAAAGGGGTGTATGGACTACACAATTCGATTATTGTCCGTTTTCATGTTGAGGGGCTGTTCTTTTATTCCTTTCTATTCTTCCTCATCATTTTGCTTCCACTTCCAGATTAGCTTGTTACAGATTTCTTTCCATCTATCTTTTTAAAGATCCCATTTCTCTGTGGGAAAATGTCCAAAAACAAATGGATCCCCAGATCTGAAACACAGGCAGAAGCTGGTGCTGGAGCTGAGGCTGGGAGCTACCAGGACAGAACAGTGGTTTTCAGCCGGGGTGGCTTTGCCCCCAGGGGACAGATTTGGTGTCACAACTGAGGGTGACCCTTGGGTTTAGCAGCACCTGTCAGGGGAGCTACAAATCCCACAGTGCACAGGGGATTTTCCTGCCTCCAGGTACCTGTGGTCCGAGGGTGACCACGTTGTGCTGGGGAAACTAACTGAAACAGGGGGCGAGGGCAGTGGGAGTGTCCAGTGCGGCCATAGGCACCCAGAAGTCCTAGCAGGGCAGTGAATGGCTGGCATCTGAGGGCAACCCAAGCCGTCCAGGCCCCAGGAGGGCAGGTGGGACCGCTGAGGGACCTGAGGGCCAGTGGGGTTGGCCTTGAAGGAGCAACGTGGCCAGAGAGGCAGGCAGGGCCGGTAGCTGTGAGAAGCTGCAGCAGGGACTCAGGAGGGCTGTGATGTGGTCAAGGCTCCTTTTTGATCAGACCTCTCTGGATGCAGAGAAGGGGCAGGTGTCAGGCCAGGACAAGGCCCTTGCATCCACGAGGTGGGAGTCAGCACTGGCTGAACAGCTCCGACGGTGGCCATGGTGGTGAAGAGATGGACAGGGCCCAGAGAGATTCGTTGAAAAAAATTCTATACAGTAAAAAACATTAAAGTACAGTTGATTTACAGTGTCCTGCCAGTTTCTGCTCTACAGCAAAGTGATCGAGTCATACATACGCAGGTCTGTTACGTCTATGCGTATTCCCTTTCTTATCTTATCTTCCATCAGGGTCTATCCCAGGAGACTGGGTCGAGTTCCCTGTGCTGCTTGGCGGGACCTCATGGCTCGTCCATTCTAAATGCCGACCCCAAACCCCCGTCCATCCCACTCCCTCCCCCTCCCCCTTGACAACCACAAGTCTGTTCTCCACGTCTATGGGTCTGTTTCTGTTGAGGTTCATTTGTGCCATAAAAAATTTACATTTTTAATTTAATTTTTTTACTGAGGTAAAAGTCACATAGTGTAAAACTTACTGATTTATTCATTTTAAAGTGTGCACATCAGTGGCTTTAATACAGTCACAGTGTTGTCCAACCATCATCATTATCCAGTTGCAGGAAATTTTATCACCCCCCCCCCCCCCACAAAAGATAGAACCTATTACCAGTCACTCCTCACTCTCCCCTCCTCCACCGGCAACCACCAGTCTCTGTGGATTTCCCGAGTCCGGCGACATTTCACAAAACAGAATCATGTCTTAGGTGGCCTTTTAGGTCTGGCTTCTTTCACTTAGCATGACGCTTTCAAAGCTCATCCAAGATACAGATGGGATTAAATGTACCAGGAATTTACTAGATTTTATTAGATGATAATGGGTAGATATTATCATTATTAGAAATAAATTGGGGAGTTCCCATCATGGCACAGCAGAAACGAATCCAACCAGGAACCGTGAGGTTGCTGGTTTGACCCCTGGCCTCTGTCAGTGGGTTAAAGATCTGGTGTTGCTGTGAGCTGTGGTGTGGGTTGCAGACGTGGCTCAGATCTGGTGTTGCTGTGGTTCTGGTGAAGGCCAGCAGCTGTAGCTCCGATTAGACTCCTAACCTGGGAACCTTCATGTGCCATGGGTATGGCCCTAAAAAGCAAAATAAATAAATAAATAAATAATAAAATAATAAATTGGGACAGAGTGCGGAAAGGCTGGGAGAGCTGTCAGACTGTGATGCGGCTCTAACTTCTAGTAACAGGAAAGTGACGGACGGCTGGTGGGACCATTCTATTCTGCAAGCATCCAAGGCCAGCGTGAAAAGCCACTGTGGGGTCCCAGACGCCTGGCACAGAAGCAGGATTGGGCTCCGCACAGCCGCAGGTCCTTTGCCAGTTGTGCTTCCTGTCACAGCCGCCACGTCTGTTTAAAATCATAAGAGCGTCCTGTGTGGGTTTTTTTTTTTAAAGAAAGGCTGAAAATTAATTAGCTAATCATCTATCTGAGGAAGCAAATAAACGTAAGACAGAGGAGGAGAGAAGAAATACAAAGAGCAGAGATTAATGAAGCAGAAAACAAACATAAGACGGAGAAAATGAGTGAAGCCAAAAATTGGTTCTTTGACGAGATTAATAAAATGGGAGGATTGAGAGAGAGAGAGAATGCAAAAGGAATACAGCCACAGGCACACAATGAATTAAAGAGCTTCCACAACTTTAGGCCAAAACACTTATAGAAAAATGCAGCTGAGGAGCACTGACCCCAGAGGAAGTCAAAAACCTGAATAGTCTTAGAACTCTTAAACAGAGTCTGTAATTAAGATCACAAAGAAAACATCAGATCCAGCCAGTGAGCTCAACTGGATCTTCAAAATACAGCTCAGCTCAAAATTTCCGAACCGAACCGTGGCTGAGCTCACGTAAGGCCAGCGTAACCCTGAGGCCAGATCTGCTAAGAACCGTGCAAGAGAAGAAAACCACAGGGCTTTGCCGCCCAGAGACGTACCTGCAGCAGCTTATCATCCGTAAACCAATTCTCAGCAGCCTATAGCAGTGATAACCCGTTGATCTTCCTCGGGAGTGAGATGTTGGTTTGACCCCAGGCTATCCGTCTGTGTAGAGCCATAGAAGAAAAATTACCCGATTATCTCAGTGGAGAAAACCCTGCGATGGAAAGTCCTCATCTGCTCATGATGACGAGGGATAACCACAATAAAAACTTCCTTGACTTTGGCGAGCAGGGATTTCTTAACCTGATAGAGGGCCTCTGGTTCTTCAAGGACGTTGCCTCGTAAGGTGAAAGGTTGAAAGTATTTGGTTGAAGGTGACGAACAGGGCAGGGCGCCACGGCCCCTTCCTGGACTTCCCTGTACCTGCTCGCACAGGAAGGTGAGACACAGAAAAGATACGAGAACTGGGAAAGAAGACACAGGCATCTTTCCAACGTTATCTATGTAGAAAACAAAGAAATGTAACTACGTTTTTGAGATTTACCGGAAGACAGCAATGCTGCTGTGTACAAAGAGCTGCGCTTCTAAATGTGAGCAGCAGAAACGGAAACTACATAAAATCCTTCACGAGGGTATGAAAGCCTAGGACCAAGTCTCCCACAGTTGTTCAGGACCTTTATGGAGAATTATGAAACTTTCTTTGAATAAATGACATGTATTTGCTCATGGACTAAAAGGCTCGGTATCACGAAGGTGTAATGTGCCCCCAGTTGATGTATTGATCCCATGCAACTCTATGTGTTTGTGTAGCCCAGTAAGTTGATTCTAAAAGTTATACAAACAGCCAAGAATAGCAAAGAGTCTCCTAAAGGAGATCAGGTAGAAATATTACCTTATTGTAAATGTTTAGAAATTAACACAGTATAGTAGTGGCGCGGAGATGGACAAATGGATCAGGTGAGCAGAATTGTGAGCTTAAAATCAGACCATATGGTTACAAAATTTTGACACATAACAGAGCTGACTTTGCACTAGGGAAAGGATACCTTTCAAAAATGATGTTCTGGCAATTTTATAAAGAAAAGAAAAGTGGACTCCTGCCTCACCTCATACAGAAAAATTAGTTGCATGTGATTTAAATGCCAAAAAAAATGCACATTTTAGAAGAGGAGATGGGAGGATGAGTATATTCTCAACATTCTGTCAGATTATGCAACAGACTCTATCTTCACAATAACAAGAAATAATTTTCGTTCTTTGCTTCCTTCTTTCCTCCCTCCCTCCCTTCCTTCCCTTCTTTTTGTCTTTTTAGGGTCACACCCACAGCATATAGAGGTTCCCAGGCTAGGGGTTGAATTGGAGCTGCAGCTGCTGGCCTGCACCACAGCCACAGCCACACAGGATCCAAGCCGCATCTGCAACTTAGGCTGCAGCAACGCCGGATCCTTTAACCCACTGAGCGAGGCCAGGGATCGAACCCTCATGGATACTAGTTGGGTTTGTAACCCATTGAGCCACAAGAGAACTCCAACAAGGAAGAATTTCCTGTGATCCCCAAAGCACAAAACCTCAAGGAAAAGTTGCGTGCGCGGGGACACTTTGCAATGAAGAACTGCTGCACATCACGAGTGGGAGAGCTCGCAACACGTGTCCGACAAAGATTCCTACCCAGAACAGACAAGCGCTCCTGCAAGTGAGTGAGAAGCCAGTGTCCAGCTGGAACGTGGAGGTAAGATTTGAACAGGCGCTCGGGCCAAGGCGAGGACGTCGACGGGTGACAAGTGAGAAGTCGCTCGGCCTCCCTCGCAGGCAGGGACGTGCAGACCAAACGCCGTAGTGAGGTATTTTGGATACTCGTCAGATTGGCAAGAGTATCCATCCCACCATTGTGTCAGGAGAACAAAGCCTCTGGGGCCTGTGACCTGCCGGGGGTGTGACGGGTCCACTGGGCACCAAGCCAGCAGCATTGGTGTCGCCTGTGGCCCAGGTACCGGGAGAACTGAGTGGGCTGTTCATCGGAGGACTGTGTGAAGTAGCAGAAAACGCCAGGTAGCACACGTCTGCATCAAAGTCGAATGGACAATCGCACAAAAGACTGATGCATGTGCTGCCAACAGAGGTTCACGTGTGTGCGATGAGGGGACCGTGTTGAGGGGAAAGCAGGTTGCAGGGGAGTCTCTCCAGCTCACGCCTGTTGTGTGACGTCAAAAGCATGGGAAACTGCCGACGTCGTGCAGCGCTGAGCAGAGTCCTGAGCCCAGGGTCATCAGCGGGTAGGGCTCTGGGGGCGGGAACGGGCGCGGGGGGGTTCGCAGGATCTGCTGGGTCTGTCGCCCGAGATGGTCGGTGGTGGTGGTATTCCTCACGCCGCATGCATGGTTTTCAATATGCAGGTACCCGTTGTTTGATTTTCACAAGCAGATGCAAAGGTGGGGGTGTCAGAAGCAGAGGGGCGGTGGCAGGCCGGAGAGGCAGATGGGGTCTTGGTTCAGAAAGGGTTTGAACACTGAGGGGACGGAGGTGAGAGGTTCAGGGCTCCGTGCCCTCCATGAGCCACTCCTGGCCTCATGTTCTACTTAACCTTCTTATGTTAAGATTTAAACTCTAACTACGTGTGAAAACAAGCAGTCCTCCGGTCTCCCTCTCTGGCTGCCCATGTAGGAACCCAGCACAGAGGAGCAGAGGTGGGACTTAGATGGGGAGGCACGTCCCACTTACAATGGCATCAAAACCAGTGAAAAAGAGAATGTCTAGGAGTAAATGCGACCTGGGTGGAAGAGCATATGCTGAAACTCCGAGATGTTAATGAAAGAAGTTGAGAAAGCCACGGACGGAAAGACACCCTCCTAGACGTCCTGTTCACGGGTGAGAGGAGTTCACACTGTCAGACTTCCACTCCCCAAAGCCGTCTATAGATTCAGCGTAATCCCCATGGAAAATTCCAGGGGCATTTTTCATAGAAGTAGAAAAACAATCCTAACACTCACGTGGAACCACGAGGCCTTCAAATCGCCGAAGCAACCCTGAGGGAGAAGAAAGCTGGAGGCCTCACGTCCTGGTTTCAAGCCATCTTGCAAAGCTGCAGTAGCCAAAACGGAAGGCGCTGGCGGAAAAGCAGAATCGAGAGCCCAGAGGTAAACCACGTGCATGTGGTCCGCTGATGTCTGACAAGGGCAGTGAGAACAGTCAGTGGGAGAAGAGCCTCTCCAGCAAGTGGTTTGCGAAAGAATGAAGACGGGTCCCTCTCTACACCACCCCAAAACATTAACTCAAAATGAGTTAAAGACAAACAGAAGAGCAGAAACCCTAAAACTCCTAGAAGAAAACACAGGGAGAAGTTCCTTGACATTGGCCTTGGCAAAGATATTTGGGCTATGACACCAACAGCACAAGCAACAGAAGCAAAAATCAACAAGAAGGACGAGATCAAACTCAAAAGCTTCTGCACAGCAAGGAAACCATCCACAAAATGAAAAGGCGGGGTCTGCACAGTCAGAGAAACATTTGTAAACCACCTGTCTGCTTAGGGGCTGATATCTCAATGGGCAAGGAACCCATACGACTCGGTAGCAAAAAAACAAAACAACCCCCCCCCCAAATAATCCAGTATCAAAGCGGGCAGAGGACCTGAACATTTTTCCGAAAAAGATGCACACATAGCCACCAAGTATGACAAGGTGCTCACCCTCATTGATCTTCAGAGGAATGCAGATCCAAACCACCACGAAAGGGTGCGTTTGTCGGGTGGCAATTGTCAGAAAGACGCATGGCACGGTGGTGCTGAGGGGGCGGGGGAAGGGGACTGTAAGGGGGTACAGCGTCCATGGGCAGCATGTGGGGGTTCCTCGGGAAGGTGAAAACAGGACCGCCATAAGCTGCCACAGTTTCACTCCTGGGTATTTATCTGAAGGATATGAAGTCAGGATCTCAAATCGGTAAGGCACCCCAACCCTGTTCACTGCACCATCACTCACGGCGGCCGCGTCGCGGTGTCAACCTAAGTGTCCACTGGGGGACAAAGAGGCAGAGAAGGTGTGAGACACACACACAATGACACGTGTGAAATATATCCAGCCACAAAAAAGAAGGCAGGCCCGCCGTTCCAGACAGCGTGGGGGCCCCGTGCTGAGGAGGCGCACAGACAAGGGCCGTGTGTTCTCTTTGATGTCGTGTCTAAAGAAGCCCGTCCCCGCAGCAGGGTGGCTGTCGGGGGCTGAGGCGTGGGGGAGACGGGAGAGGCCGGTCGAAGGCACAGCCCTGCAGTTATGAGACAAGCGAGTTTGCGAGCATAGATCTTAAGCCTTCTCCCCCCACCCCCCTAAGAGGTAAGTGTACCGGGAGCTGGGTGATGGGGGTGTGGCCGTCCCGTGGCCACCACGTCACAGTTTGTGCACATGTCACATCATCACACGGTCTGCGTCGATAGCGTCTCAGTAAAGCGGAGGGGAAGCGGGGAGGAGCGCCCTCGGGAGGTGCCAGCGGGCAAGGTGGGCAGAGCCCCCCATCCACCGGGATTGGGCCGGCCCAAGCTTTGAGGACTGTGCCGTCTGGTTCACCGTCATCGCCAGGCCTGCGGCGGGACCAGCTTGAGCCCCCCGAGGACTTCCTGGGGGACAGTGGGTGACACCCGTCAGCCTGGCATGTGACGTTCTGCATTGGCCTCGTGGGGCATCCTGGGGGTTTGAAGTGGCAGGGATGGAGTGAGGGGCCAGGGAGCCTGGCCAGGAAGGGAGGGTTGGCGCAGGAGACCCTGAGGTCATGGGTGGGGAGCAGGCGAACTGGAGGCCCAGAGAGACAAGAGTAGCGTCACGGGGCGGGGCGGGGGGGGGCGAGGTCAGCCTCCAGTGCCAACTCCCGCCGCTCAGTCTCAGCCCCTGTGTCCCACCACAGCTTTCCAGTGAATTCTTTCCTGCCCCCTGGCGAACCTTCAAACCTGCCCCTCTCCTGGAACCCGCGGCCCCTCCTCACGCTCCGCTGTGACATTGTTTCAAGAGACAGGCCTCCCTCTCCCCTTAAGTGACCCCCCGGCCGCCTGCCTGCAGCGGATGGTCTCACGCCCTGCGCCCTCTTGCCCAGGCCAGGCAGCGTGCCCTTCTGCTTGCATCAGCGACTTTTCTGTCCCGAGCCATTCTATCCAGCGTATGAAGTCCAATAACTCCCCCATCCTAGAAACCACACAAAACCCCTCAGTGCGGTGTCTCTGCTCCTGCTGCAGGAAAACCCAGCAACCCGTGTGCCTCCGCCGCATGCACTCCCTCGGGGGCTCCCCATGCGCCATCCTCTGTAACCCACTCTGCTCAGACTGTTTCCCGCGCCTCTGTGGAAATGGCCTTTGTCCAGATAACGGGCCGAGGGCGGAGTGCTGGCCCTCACCCCTCTGCATCTCCTGGCAGAGGACTGTGACTTCTCTGGACACGTGCTCCTCCGTGGCCCTGAATCGCTGCCCCCCCACCCCGACCCCCCGCTGCCGCTTCTGCTTTCCTTTCATCTACTCGGTTCTTGCTGAGTGCCCCCGGGGCCTGTTCTGTCTACACTTACCTCCTCAGTGATGATGCCTTGATTCAGGCAGGGGCTGGCAGGGTGGCACGTTCGAAGGGACGGTCTACCACGAGCTGGCAGGGTGCAGTGAAGCCTCTGGGGAGAGGGGACTGGCTTTGGCACCACTCTTGGGCCTGCAGGAGCAGGGGTGGGAGCAGTAACCGGAACCCGGAGAGAGACAAAGGGTGGTCAGGGTGTCTGGAGGAGCGGGACCCCGGCAGCGGCTCACAGGCCACCCCGGCAGGTCAGCCGGGGGCAGTGGCGAAGAAGGAGACTGCGGGTACTCTCCTTCCTGCACTGGCACTCGCCGTTGGCCAAGCAGAACCCAAAGCCAGAGGTCAAGGGAATGAGCTGTGTGGTCCTGAGGCCCGGCAGGACCTGGCAGGCCCTGCTGGGGACAGGCCACTCCTGTGCTCCCCGCCTCTTGTTTGTAGAAAAGCTTTAGCCTCCTAGGCTTCCCTAGTAGCAAAGAGAAACTTTATTCAGAGAAGTGAGAAAGAGCAGACACGCAGGAAACTGTCGAGCGGGTCAAACGGCAGTGTCCAGGACCTTTAGTTCCTGCCTCGAGGGCTGTGGACAACATCCCGAGCTGCGCCCTTGAGTCGTTTTGCAGATACTCAAACCGCCGACACACAGAGGCAGCTCGCTGCGCGCTCACCACCAGCAGGTAGACCCCAGACAGGCTGGAACCAGAAGGCTGGTGACAGTGATTCCCAAAATAGCACTGGGTTGCCTCCACACCGGGATGTGCGGAGCTGCTCGTACACCGGCCACCCCTCGCTTTGCCATCGGCCCCCTCCCTGAAAGCCCTCCGGGAGTTTGGGCCTCTCGAGGGTGCACTGCCCCCTCTCCTTGTGGTCCCCGTGTTCGATGCCTTTGCCGTGGATGCTGTGCTTTTCTTCATTACAACTCTGTGTCACCAGATGGGCTTCACTGTGTGTGGCCACACGGACCCAAGTTAGGTTTGGTCACATCCTCAGGTCAATGCATGGCACAGAGCACGGTGGGGAGGGTGGGAGAGCTGGGCCTGAAATAGGCGCGTGGCTTCCGGATTCATGGCTCCAGCCCCGACCTTTCCTCTGGGCTCCCCTCGGGATCTCCAGCTGCCTGCTCTCCATCTCCATTCCTTTTTCTTTTTTTCTTTTGTCTTTTTGTCTTTTTAGGGCCACACCCGTGGCATATGGAAGTTCCCAGGCCAGGGGTTGAATTGGAGCTGTAGCTGCCAGCCTGCACCACAGCCAGAGCAAACTCAAGATCTGAGCCACATCTGCGACCTACACCACGGCTCATGGCCACGCCAGGTCCTGAACCCACTGAGCAGGGCCAGGGATCGAACCTGCGTCCTCATGGATGTCAGTCAGGCTTGTTACCTGCTGAGCTGTGACCGGAACCCTCCATCTCCATTTCTAAGTTAGAGAGAATCCTGTGAGCAGCAGGCTCTTCCCTGGCTCGTGTCTCAGTGTACTGTCAGTCAGGTTGTTTGGGTAAGAAACAAAGCCTGCATTTTTCTTTCTTTCACGTCTCACGGTGGACACGCCAGCTCTATAGCAGAGCCACCGTGCGTTGTGTCCCTTGTCCAAGTCCTATCACCTCTCAGGCTTCTGTTAAAATCTCCTACCTGGCTGCCTGTTTCTCGCTGTGACAGGCCTACCGGCAGCCTCCCTGCAGCCTTCCCCCCACTTCCACGCTAAGAGAACCCTGATTTTGTTTGGCCCCACTGGTTGCCCACCTCAGTGGGCGATGGCCATCCTAGTCCTCTTTGCCACGCACCCACTTCCCCAGCCTCTTGAAGCCAGAAGTCGTACATGGCCCAGGTCTTCTGCCTCACGGAGTTTAAAGAGAAATTTGCCGGGGAGCCTGTGAAAAACTTTTCCTTTGTTATAAAGTGATATTATATGCTCATCTTTTAAAATGGATGGCCTTTTTATACCTTCCTATCTGAGATGGTGGTGTAAAGACATGATGCCTTGGGCCATGGCAGCTACCTTGGGCCATGAGGCAGCAAGCATGAGGACAGAAAATATGTGGTGACCACAGGTGGGAAGAGGAATGGAAAGAGTCTGTGTTCCTGAAACAGCACACTTTGTGACTTAGGTGAGGTTAAAACCTATTTTCTGGTCACTGACACTTGAGAATCAGGTTCCTCACCTCTGAAAACATCCTAGGTGATGCGCCCGAGGTACCCTTGCCAAGTCTGTTCCCCACTCAGCAACCAGAGGGATCCTTTTAGACTGGGAGTCAGGTGACCCCTCTGCTCAGAACTCTCCTCTGACGTCCCATCACACCAAGAACAGAAGCCAGAGCCCAGGCCTGCATGGCCCCGAGACTGTCAGCCCGGGGCCTCTGCTCTTGGTGTCCTATCTCAGTCTCCAACACGCAGAGCCACGTGGGGATCATTCCCGGGAAAAGTGGCTTCCCTGCCTGGGCGGCAGACCTGTGTCCTGTGGCTCTGTCTCCTCGTCCTGCTCTCACCGCTGCCCGGTGCTGCGCTCCGTACTGATGTTTCTCCATGTGCTGTGAAGGGTACCCTTGCCTCAATTCCTCTGTCGCTGATTTGTGGAAGGCTTCTTACCTTCCTGTTGTGAGGGCCAGATGAGATATTGTTTGGGAATCTTGCACAAAGTAAACATTTGCAGTTCGTTGTGCAAGAATGTCTGCCTCATGAAGGCAGAGCTGGGAGCCTAGGGCTTAGTAGAGACGCTGGCTGGCTGGCCGGCCGGCTGGAAATAGCACATGACAAGCTCTCTGTAAATATTCATTTATTGGAGGAATGGTGAAATGCAGGAATCTCTGAATTGAGGATTTGGAGCTCATTCAGTGTGTTGATGGGAAGGTCTAGGATGTGACCGAGGGCGGAGGGGCCCCAGGACAGGGCTGTGCATCCTGAAAACCCGACACCAGGAAGTTGAAAGTATCCTTTATACTGAGGTCGAAGACCCCAAAAGGATGGCCTGAGAGGGCCCGGAGCCAACATTTTCTTGGACGAGGCCAGTGGTCCGCGGCGAGGGGGTGGGGGAGTTGGCGACATGGCCGCTGGGAGGCGTGAGGTGTGGAAAGAAATGTGGGCACCTGGGGCCTAACCCTCCCAGCTTTGGGTTACAGCGTCTCGCCTCTGGGGATACCTCCTGGGGCGGGGAAGACGGGGCTCGTTTGTGCAGCTCTTCACGGCCGTCGAGGACTCCCGGCCCCGCCCAGCTCCTGGCCTCCGCCGCCTAGTTCAGCATCTGGCCAGCGCCCGGCCCAGGCCGAGGCGGCACGCCCGGAGGGCGCACGCTCACCACTCCCGCCCAGCCTGGCACGGTCGGGAGGACCCGGGGGCCAGGGCGCAGCCCTGAGGGCCCGAGGCTGGACCCGGCAGAGGGGACAGGGCGGGGGCGGCTGGCTGGGGGCGGGGCGGGCGGGATCCGGGCGGGCGGGGCGGACGCGGATTGGCTGGGCATCGCCACGTGACGTGCCCCTTATAGGGCGTGGTGCGGGCGGCGGAGTCGGGTGCGGCGGCAGCCAGCCGGGCGAGGTCCGGTGTGGTCCCGCGGCTCAGCGGCTGCTCCTCTCTGAGCGCCAGGCGCGTCCCGCGCCTTCCCATCCCCGCGGAGCCGCTGGGCCCAGGGATGCGCGCAGCGCCCGGGAACCATGGTCCGCTTCGGGGACGAGCTGGGCGGCCGCTATGGGGGCGCCGGCGGCGGCGAGCGGGCCCGGGGCGGCGGGGCCAGCGGGGCGGGCGGCCCCGGCCCGGGGGGTCTGCAGCCGGGCCAGAGGGTCCTCTACAAGCAGTCGATCGCGCAGCGCGCGCGGACCATGGCGCTCTACAACCCCATCCCGGTCAAGCAGAACTGCTTCACCGTCAACCGCTCGCTCTTCGTCTTCAGCGAGGACAACGTCGTCCGCAAATACGCCAAGCGCATCACCGAGTGGCCATATCCTGCCGGGGGCTGGGCCGGGCGGGGGCTGGGGCCGCCCGAGGTCGCGGGGACAGGGACCGGCTCGGCGCGCGGCGTCCACGCCCCGCCGGGTCTGGGAGGGGCGGCCTGGGCGGGGGGCTGGGGCGGGGGCCGGTCGCGAGCGGCGCCCAGTGGCCATCTTTCCCGGGGTTGGAGGAGGGTGCGCCCTGGGGAGAGGCGCATCGGGTCGTCGCGGCGAGGAGGGGGCGGGGCGGCGCTCTGGGCTCTCTCCGCGCGCGGCGTGTGCGTGTTTGTGTGTGTGTGTGTGTGTGTGTGTGGTCGTGGCGGCGGCTGCTGCGGGAGCGGGGTGGACGCTGGGCGGAGCCCCCTGCCCCTGGGCTCGTCCCTTCGCTCAGCCCGTCTGGGTGCAGAGCGCGCGGCCAGCCTGGAGGGCACCCGAGGGCGAATCGGTGTCTGTGTAGGTGTGAGCACCCGGGGGACGCGAGCCCGTGCGCGCGCCCGGCTGCAGGTGCCTGCGTGTGAGCGGGCATTGCATGAACCCGGTGCTGCGCGTGCGTGCGTTTGGGACTCTCGGTACATGTATGTTCACGTGCCTGTGTAGGTACATGTGGCTACGTGTGTCGGTAGGTAGGAGTGTGCGCCTGCGCGCGGTCCTTCCTTCAGCCTCGAGCTGGGGGCGCTCAGCCCCCTCCCTCGGGGCGCGGGAGCCGGGCGGAGCCGCGGAGGAGGCGCTGTCCGCGGTGCTGACGGCCACCGGGACTTGCTGAGCGGCTGGCGGCTGAGACTGCGGAGGCGTCCCTCGCGGCAGCCCGGGAGGATGAGGGCGGGAAGGGCGGGGTGGGCTCCGGACCCGGTCCTTCTCAGCCCCTCTGGAGGTGGCCTGGCCAAGGCTGCTGCACTGCGCGCTTTCAGCCTTGGCCTCCTCGGCTCTCCTTCCCTTTGGCGCCTCCTGGGCAGTCCTTAACCCACGCACTCCGTTTGAGTACATGATTCTGGCCACCATCATCGCCAACTGCATCGTGCTGGCCCTGGAGCAGCACCTCCCTGATGGAGACAAGACGCCCATGTCCGAGCGGCTGGTGAGTGCCATGGCGGCGGGCCCCCAGGGCGGGGCGTGGGGTGGCGGCAGCTTGTCTGATTTCAGGACCCTGTGACTGGGCACAGCACCCCGGGGCAGGGTGGTCCTTCAGGGGAGGAAAAGGGGAGACCTGAGCAGCTAACTCATCTCTCAGGGGCTGGGAGGAGTTGAGTGGCCAGCTCAGTCCTTGGTGAGGAAGGTGGCCTGAGAGAGGCCATTTTGGCCAGGGCCACTAGCCACCTCTACACCCAGCCAGTCCACGTGGTGGCTGACCTGACACTCAGAGCCTAGTGACTGAAGACACTCAGAGCCAGAGTGAGGTGTGGAAGGGGTATTCCTGGCGGCCTGGGCTCTGGGGGTCAGGCTTTACGAGTCCGCAGAGCTGTGATCGCCTCGGGGCGCCGCGGTGCGGGCCTGGGTCTAGGAACCGCCAGCCTCTCCTGCAGAGTTGTCTTCTCTGGTCCTACGTGGAATTCCTGCCCTGTGGGGCTACTCCTTCCCAGGCTTTCTTCCCAAACCTCACTAATGGCTTTCACCCACTCCTGCCAGGAACTCTGTAGACCCCCGTAGTGTCCCCTGTTGAAGTACAGGGCCTGTGGGAGCCAGGGTGCCAAGTCAGGGCTTCTGGAGGGGCTAGGCCAGAGGGCAGGGTGGTGCTTGAGGAGGTGAGCCCCATTTCAGGGGTGTCGCCCTAGCCCCCAGCCAACCCTCGTGCCCTGGCCCCTTTGCTTGGGCTTGATGTGGGCTCCCAGGGGCTGGGAAGACTGAGCTTCAGAGCAGAAGGAAGGAAAAGCAGGTGCAGGGATTGGAGAGGGAGCCTGGGGCTTGGCCAGAGAGCTGTCGGCGGTCCTGACGTCCCAGAGGAGAAGCCACTTCTGGACATACTGGGCATCCGGAGGCCACCCTTCCCCACGCCCGGCAAGGTACTGGCTCTGCCCAACTTCTCTCCCTAACTCAGTGGAGATGAGCACTGAGAGGCAGGGCCAGTTCGGTGGTGGGTGTGGGCTGGGAACTCCAGGCCAAGGGGCAGGGAAGGGAGACAGGGTTGGGCTTCCCCGAGTGCCCTCAGCGGGGTGGGCACCACTAGAAGGCAAGGAAGTGATAGCCAGGAGATGGGGGGGTCTCACAGAGCAGTCATTTCTCCAGGCGCGAGGAAGGCCAGGAGGGGTTTCTGTTGTGGGGGTCGGAGGAGGAGGAGTGCGAAGGGCAGCAGCACAGCCCCCACCAGGCACAGGGGTGTAGTCGCTGTGTGTGACTCTTGCCTGGGTGTGGAGCCGGACACGGTCTCTGGCCTTCGCTGGGCCCCAGCTTCCTTCTGGTGTTGTGGGCTCTTGCCTGCTGGGTGCTGGTGTGGGTGGCCACTCTGGAGGCTGGAGAAGGGGGCGGGAGTGAGAGGGGGCCGGGGTTTCAGGCAGGAAGCCTTGAATGCCAAGCCACAGGGCGTGGTCACAGCTCTAAGGAGGGCCAGCGGGGGCGTGGGTGGGTGCAGAGAGGGCGCAGGGGGCAGGGGCGCAGGGTACAAGCAGTCGGGCTCAGGCCCTGTGCCTGCTGGGCAGCAGGCTGGCGTAGGCCAGCCACATGTCTGACCACTTCTGAGCTCCTGCCTCTCAGGCGAGGACGGGTTCGCTTTGTGGTGGCATGAGGGGGTCTGTCCGCTTCTTGGGGTTGGGGCCTGAGCTACTGGGAGAAGGAGCAGAATCCACCCCCCGTGGAGGCCCGAGCAGCCCTCACGTGATCCCAGTCCTGAGGCTTAGGTCTGGAGGCCTCTAGGATGGCTCTGGCCTGGAGGTTGGTGCAGCTGCCGGCGGCTGAGGGGGGCTGTGTGGGGCAGGAACGACTGGGGGGCCTCCACAGCTTCCTGTCTCCGGGGACTCCCCCTCCCACCCGCCCATCAGCTTGCCTTGTGGCTTTCAGCTGGGCCCTTGCTTGAAGTCTCACCCCTCCCCCAACCCTGCCTTCAGGCCAGAGTGGTCAGGGGTGGGGCTGGGGGGGGGAAGAGCTCTGAGGGGAGGGCTCTGGGGAAGGGCTCCGCCCCATCTCCTGCTCCGGGCCTGTTCTTCTTCTGTCTTTCTAGAGGTTTCTGTGAACATGTACTTACCGGGCCCAGCTGTTAACCCAGGCAGGTGGTCAGCAGCCTCTTTTCTCCAACTAAAGCAGACTGATCCTCCGGGGCTGATCCTTGTCCTGAGTCAGCATTGGGGGGTAGGATGGGGGGGGCTGGGCCCTGATGGACGCTCTAACTGCCTGGGCCCCCGGGGGCGGCGGCTTCTGCCACACGCTGCTGCCTGTGGGCTGTGGGCCTGGGGCCAGGCTGAGGCTGCACCAGGTCGGATAGGAGAGTCCTGGAGGGCCAGGCTTCTTGGGGAGGAAGGCACAGGCTGCTGGTCCTGGGTGCGAACTGGCAGCATCCACAGGGAGCCACCCCTGCCCTGCAGCCCCGGTGGCCAGTCCCCAGACCCTGCAGCCTGATCCCTCTCTGGCAGAGCCGCCTCTGAGGGGGCGAGTCCTCCTGTGGTTCTTGGAGTCTGGGGGCAGCAGCCTGGGAGTGCAGTGTCTGTGGTCTGTCCCCAGGCTGTTTCCCTTGCTGACCACCCCCGTGTCCCCTTGGTCCACCTCCTGGGACTCACCAGCCCAGAGGCTCTGTCTGCCCCCCGCCCCCAGCGTGCCATGCGTGTGTCCCCCCTGGGTCCAGGTGCGCACAGCCCATCCCCACCTGGCTCAGCACCAGAGGGACTTGGCCCTGTCGGTTCTCTGTCAGCTGGTTAAGGAGACGCAGCCCGAGGTGCAGGAAAGGAGCAGCATCTGTCTGGCCCGTTCTTTTTGCTCACAGTGCTCCCTCCACCTGGAATTCCTTTCCTGGCTGCCTAGCTGGATGCCTCACTCCCCAGAGGCTCTCCGAGGCCAGCCCTACTTGCTTCTACCGAGATGGATGTGCTTTTCTTTTCTTTTGGTCTTTTTAGGGCTGCACCTGTAGCATATGGAGGTTCCCAGGCTAGGGGTCGAATTGGAGCTGTAGCCGCCAGCCTACACCTCAGCCACGGCAACGCAGAATCCCAACCGTGTCTGTGACCTACGCCCCAGCTCACGGCAACGCCGGATCCTTAACCCTCTGAGCAAGGCCAGGGATCGAACCCGCAACCTCAGGGTTCCTAGCCGGATTCGTTAACCGCTGCCCCACGACGGAAACTCCCAGGACGTGTTTTGATTATGCAGAAGATGTGTGTTGAGTGAGCCAGGGGGTCCTGGGTTGTGCTCTAGGGAGTTGGCACTACCCAGGCAGGGGTTAGAGCCCAGGGTCAGACCCAGGTCACCTGCGGGTTGCAATCTGGCTCGATTTCAACAAGCTGTGAGTCTCTAGCCCAGTTCCTTGACCTCCCTGTGCCTCAGTTGCCTTTGGATGGGGAGACAGTGGTGCTTAATGGGCACGGGGCCATAAGCAGCACCACGCTGGCTACGGCAGGGAAGCGCGCGGATGCCGTTGTCATCACGGCTGCTTCCCCTGCTGCAGGGCTTCTGGGAACCGAAGCCCTGCCCTGTTGCGATTGGATGTTGCCGGCCATGGCGACAGGGCCCCAGGCCCCTTAGGGGAACTCGGCAGAGAGCAAAGAGGCCCGGGAGGGAAGCGCCAGAGTCCGTGGGTGTCATGGCCGGGTCAGGTTCGGAGCTGGGGGCGTGTGGGGTCCCCGGCTGCCGCGCCCTGGGCTGTGGTGACTCTTGCTCTGTGCTCCTCCTCAGGACGACACGGAGCCCTATTTCATCGGCATTTTCTGCTTCGAGGCCGGGATCAAGATCATCGCGCTGGGCTTCGTCCTGCACAAGGGTTCCTACCTGCGGAACGGCTGGAACGTCATGGACTTTGTGGTGGTCCTCACAGGGTGGGTGCCGGGCCCAGGGTGCCCTGTGCGTGGGCGGGGCAGACGGCGGTGTCCCTGCCGGCGGCCCTGACTGCACAGTGGCCCTTCAGGGTAGGTGCTGGTGGGATGGGCGGCCTTTCTCCCCAGGAAGTGCCTGGGCTGTGGTCTTCGCTGAGGGCCCTTGGCGCTGCTCGGTCCTAGGGCGCGGCTCGCGTGCAGAGCCGCTGGTGCTCAGGGCCCCAGGGCTGGTGGCGTGGGGCGGGGGTGGGGCCTGGGCTCCAACCTTGCCTCGGTCGACCCGTGATCTGGGGGCGCCTCTGTGCACCGAGTCTCCTGCCTGAAGGCTTTGCCTCCCCCACCCTGTCCTTCTCACGTAGGCCCTATTAACTGCCAGCTTGTGGCTCCCAAACAACCCAGAGTTCCAGAAGGTCCACGTGGGGTGGGCTGGGGTGGACTGTGGGCGGAACACGCTGCTCTTTGTCACGGGGCCCAGCCTTCGGTGCCGCAGCCCTTCCGTGTGCGTGACGGGTCCTTCAGGGCATCTGCCCTGTTTCTCTGGCCAGTGGGCTGAGGCTGGCGCTGAGCATCTCTGGGGGGGCGAGGATCTGGGGAGTTTGCTCCACCGACTCCGTTTGCACAGCCCACGTCCCAGAGGCGCTGTGCCGGGAGACCGTGGGCCTCCGCCTGGGGCCTGGGGCTCTGGGGAGGCTTGGAGCCCCGCTGCGGCCCAGAGCCCTCCTTCCAAGGGAGAGGGGGCTGTGGCCGGGGCCACCACCCTCGTGCTGCTTCTGCGCAGGTGAGGATGTGTGTGGAGGTGGGTTGGGCTGAAGGCAGAGGAGTGAGCAGGGGACAGGGGAGGCCCCAGGACTGGGCCCGCAGCCTCTGCAGGTCCCCGCATGTGAGGGTGACGGCTTGGCTCCTGACTGAGGCCCTTGGGGTGGGTCCCCTGCAGCACCTGCCCTGTCCTGGCGGGCTGCTCCCCTGTCTGCGCCACGTCTGGTGGCTTGGCCCCAGCAGTGCCTGGGCCTGCCTGGCATGGGCCAGAATTGAAGTGGCCTTGCCTTCAGAGGGGCCCTCCCCGGAGAGGTGACGGAGGTGCCCGTGGGTCCTGCCTCAGCTTTCTGCTCGGTCTCTGGCCTGTGGCACCAGCGAGTCACGGTCACCAGCTTTGATGGGATGGGTGCCTTGGAAATTGGGTACGAGAGGTTTTCTGGACAGCTCTCTGGTTTGGCTCCATTTCCGTGATGACTGAGAAGGGAAGGGGCTGGGTAGACCTCTGTCAGGAGCTTGCGGTGGGGGCGGCACAGGGGTTCCTACAGGAAGCCCTCTGAGGTCCACGGTGTCGCTGGTGGGGTCTGGGGTAAGCGTGGCCCCCGATGGCAGGGCGCTCCCACGGTCCAGTGGGCACCGTGTGGGCTGTCGAGGAGCGGTAGCGGCTGTTTACACTTCTCTTTCCCTCTGGACGGGAGTCCCTCAGGATGAGAGCGGCGTCTTAGTTTTCAGGGCATCTCCAGAGCCTAGCCTGGGGCCCCCGGGAGGGCCAGGGAGCGTCTGCCGCAGGAATGGTTGTTGAAGCATCGGGTGCTCTGTGCTCGGCCACATGGGGGCTGGGGGGTGGGGACCCCCACCCCCACCCCCACCCCCACCCCCACCCCCGGGCCCGGCCTCTGGGGCACTGTCCGCGGTGCTGAGCGTTTGGGCTGCTGGAGGCGAGGGGGAGGCACCAGCGCCTCGGTGGGACCCTGGCTCTTCCAACAAGCAAGTTCTGATTCCAGGTCCAGGGAGTCCAGTTGCTCCGTGAGGAGGGTGGCTGCTCTCCTTTGCCTGGTGACCATGCCCCTGGGCTCGAGAGAGAACAGGCCGGGCCACCTTCCTGGAGGCCCAGCAGGAGGCACCCAGGGCCTGAGCTGCCCCGGCGATCCTGCGCTCTGTCCGGCTCCCTCCCCTGTTCATCCACGCCCCTCGCCTCTGCTCACGTGTCGTCCCCTCCGTGTGCCTCTCCCTCCGCACCCTCACTGTCTCTGTCCCCTCCCTGTCTCTCTGTCACCTCCTCTTCCCGTCCCTGTCTCTCCCTGTCTTACTCTCTTGGGCTCTGTCTCTCCATTTCAACCCTTGCTGCCTCTCTGACTTTTTATCCCTCTTCGCCTTCTCTGTCTCTGGGTTTCTCTCCCTCTAGAAGACGTCTCTGTGTCGCTTTTTCTCTCTCATTCTTCGTCTGTTTCTTCCTCTTCACCTGTTCTGTGTCTCTCGTCTGGGTTATGGAGTCTCTGCAGGAGGAGGGCTGAGAGTTGGCACCGACCGTTTCCAGGCTCCTTCTCTCTGCACTTCATCCCCAGAGGTGGTGCTGGGCTGGGAGGGGAGCCCCCATCTGGGGAGGGCCGTCTGTGTCCCAGGGGGCTCACACGCTGCCCAGTCACATGGGAAACCTGCTCTGTTGCTCCTGCTGGCAGCACCCAGGGCCTCGTGAACCTGTGTGTGTGTGGGCACACATGTACCTGTGTGCGTGTGGGTGTGTGCGCGCGCGCCCATGTGTGCATGTGGGCGCATGATGGAGGGAGGCCCTGGACCATTTTGGGGTGAGTGCTGGCCTGTGGGGAGTTCAAGGAGGAATCCTAACTGTAATCCCTCCTGAGCCGAGGCCCCCGTGGGTAGCCAGGAGGGGTGTGATTCCTCATTACTTTGTTGTTTTTAATTAGGGTTTACTTAATTGGTGCTCAGAGGGCTGGAGGCCGTGGCGGGGAGGGGCTGGGGAGGCCCTGTTGCCTGGTGAAACGCGACCCACTCCCAGAGGCCAGCTGGGCTCCCTTCTGGCTTCTGAGGCCGGCATGCTGGTCCTGGGAGGTGCCGGATGGGACCAGGGCCCCACCCTGCATCGGGGAAGCCTCATAGCCTCTTATGCTCACCTGTAAACTAAGCCTGGCACACACTTGGCATTGGGATGGGCCACAGCCTCTAGGCCTGGCCACGGAGCAAGCCGAGGTGCTGTCCTACCTGCCATCCCTGCCTCCTGTCACTCCCCCACCCATTCGTCATTCCTCAGTCCCTCAGTTGTTCACAATTGGTGAGCCTTCTAAATGCTGAGGACACAGCAGCGGACCAGACCCCCAGGCCCCTGCCCTGTGTGCCGTGTTCTTGGGGACCAAACCTCCCCAGGCCTGCTGCTCCCTCAGTGCCTGGCCAGGGCGCGTCTCTACCTGGGCCATTCACTGTGCATCGCGGGGCCTGGGCAGGTGCACAGAGACCACTCCGTGCACGAAAGTGCCGTGCCTTGTTTTCCTGTGTGGCCTGGGAGGCTGGGACGTGGTGTAGGGTGGTCGGAGGGGGCTCAGTCCCACAGTGACTTTGGAAGAAGCAGAGGGGCCATCCAGGCGTTCGGGGAGAGGTCATGGCTGGAGGCTTCAGTGCCAGGACACAGGTGTGTCCAGGGCCTTTAGCGCGCGAGCCCAGTCGGGGTCCTGTAGGGAGTGGGGACTTCGGAGGAGAAGCCGCCCGTGACGGAGCCCAGACCTGATGTGCTGGGGCTGGCAGTGAGGTGGCTGTGCAGCCAGGCCAGTGACGGCGTTTCAGGGGGTCGAGAGCGTGCCCTTCTCACGAAGGAGCAAGAGGAGGATGGACGCGTGGGCGTAGCGTTTGGTAGCGTGCAAGTAAGCGGAGGTTCTTGGGAGCTCGCCGGGGGGCTTCCCGTAGCAATGGGGGGTCTATGCGAAGCACCTGGGGGCAGCCTGTCCACCTTTGAGGGGGTTGCAGCAAAGCTAGGCAGAGACCGGGGCAGTGGCAGGAGGGCGAGGGAGGGACAGCAGGATTTTATGGAGCAGGAGCTGGCGCCTGTGTGCTGAGGGGCATGGTCCGGGTGGCAGGGACCCGCAGACGCCGTGGACAGTGTGCTGCTGGTGTCCGGGGTGGACGAGGGAAGATGGAGCCCAGGGTCTCCAGAGCCCACGCGCGTCTCTCTGGGCCGGCGGGAAACGGGAGGATGGGCTGGGTGGGCGCGGGCGTTGGCAGGTGAGGGGGGGGCTGGCGCAGGCGCTGTCCCCTGACTGTTTCCGCTGGAGCCGAAGCAGGCCCGTCCGTCCCGCCGAGATGTGCGGCAGGAGGCTAGAGGCCGATGAGATGGGGCGACGGGGGTGAGTGACCGAGCGAGTGAGGACCTCCCCGCCCGGACCCCAGCCTCTCACCTCCTCCGCTCCCCTCGCTAGTCACCCACTGGCCATCTGGCTGGCCGTCCGTCCTCTCATTCCCGTGGACGGTGTGTGTCACATGCTCTGGTTGCTGGGGACGAGGCCGTGGACAAGGAGGCCTCCGTCTCCTGGGGAGACAGGCCGTGAGCCGCCCCCGCCAGGCAGGAAGGCAGGCCGGTGCTTAAGTGCAGTGACAGCAGCCAGGGTGGCTTTGAGACGAAGTCCCATTTCACCGGGGTCAGGGAAGGTCCCTAGGAAGCCCTGGGGCAGAGGCGGTCAGCCTGGGAGGAGAGCAGAGGGTGCGGGGCTGACTGCAGGGAGTCCCGGTCTGGTTGATTGTCCACCGGAAGCCTGCCGGCCCCCCATCCCGAGCGTGGAACCCATGTCTCCAGCCTGTCCATAAGGGACCCACACGCGTCTGCCTCGGGGTGCTGTCCCCATGTCACCACCTCCACGCCCCTGGTCCCCTCAGAAGCCCCAGCTCATCCGTTGTCCTGAGGGGTTGCCTGTGGCCGAGAGTTGTGGCAGGGCCAGGGTCCCCCAGACCTGGGATGTCTTCCTGCTGGCAGGGCCCCAGAGTCCCCAGGCCCCGGCGTTCTCGCCTGTCACGGCCCGAGCCTGGAGCTTTCCTCAGGGACAGTGAGACGTGTCCCAGCTCAGGGAGGTGGCTCCTCAAGGGGACACTTCCAACCACAGCCTCTCCTTTGACTCAGATTAAACTGGGATTTCTTTCCAGGACGTGTAATTAGAGCTCAGGGCCCCTCCCCCGGCTGGGGCTCCTGTGGGAAGAGAAGGGCCTGGCGTTGCCTAGGGCGGGAAATGTGCCTGAGGCGCGGACACAGGCCTGCTCCTGCCGGCCAGGGCCCGGCCGAGGGTGGGTGCAGGGTGCAGGACAGCGCTCTGGGGGGGCCAGGCTGGCACAGGACACGCCCTGGCTGCGGGCATCCAGAAGGTATGGCCAGAGTGAGCAGTGGCCTGTGTCCGAGTGTGGGAGTCAGGGACGCTGTGCCTTGCTGTGGGTGACCCTGTGTCCAAGTTTGAGGTGACGAGAGACACCACGTCTGTGTGACCAGCAGCACTGGGTTTGGCATAGGCTGGTCCTGGCGCCTGTCCAGGCCTGGGCACTAGAGGAGTGTCGTGTTCAGGGCTGGGGCCACATGGGCTCTTCCTCCATCTCATGGCTGTGGTCCTGTCGGCAGGGTCTCTGACTCCTGGTCAGGGTGGGGGTTTGCTGGGGGCGGGGGGGGGGTGTTTCTGACTCCTGGTCGGGATGCGGGTTTGCTGGGGGGGGGGGGTGTTTCTGACTCCTGGTCGGGGGGTGTTGCTGGGGGGTGTCCCTGACTCCTGGTCGGGGGGTGTTGCTGGGGGAGGTGTCTCTGACTCCTGGTCAGGGTGGGGTTTCCTGGGGAGGTGTCTCTGATTCCTGGTCGGGGGCGAGTTTACTGGATTTTCTTTTCTGTCCCTACCTGAGGCTGGGCAGGCTGGGACAGGGAAGGGGCTGAGTTCTGACAAGTGGCTGTTGGACTGGCAGAGGAAGGCTGTTGGGACCCCCATTACTGGGGGTCTGAAGTCGGGGTCCCCTCAGACAGCATCCCGAGGCCTGGCCCTGGGGCTCCGAGGCCTCCTGTACTGTGCCGTTGAGAACTCCATTCCCAGGGTGGGCCAGGGTGCCCCCCGCCAACTGCCCCCCCCATATGACAGTGGCTCCCACTGGGCCTGTTAGTTCCTGGGGACAGGCTGAGGCCCTGCTGCCTGAGGGAACCTGAGAGTGGCGGATGGGGTGGGGTCCGGCCGCCCTGCTCCCCTGCTCCCCTCGCCCTGGGCGCCTGCAGAGGCCTGGCTTCCTTCCCTGCGTGCTCTCTTGCTGTCTCTGCTCCTCGTCTTCCTGTTTTAGGGGAGTGGGATGCCAGACCCAAGCCCCTTCTGGCCCCTGGCCGAGGACCCTGCCCCAGTGTGGCGGGAGAGCCACCTGGTGGTCCTGGGCAGGGCCAGGCTGCCTGCCCTCAGACCGCCGCTCGGCTCCGGTGCTGGGTGCTCTGCTCCCTGCCCCCCCGCAGGATCCCAAGCCTGGTGTGCCTCCGAGGAGTTGGCGGGGTGGGGTGGGGGGCAACTGCTCAGCTGTCCTTGTGCCCTGTGCCTGCTGCAGCTGCAGAGGTCACAGGAGGTCAAGTTCCTGCCTGGGGAAGCGGGACATTCACCTGGATGGTGGACACACCTGCAGCTCCAGGCGCTCCCCCACCCCTGTTTCACACAGTGAGCCCAGAGCTGCAAATTCACACTGAGGTGAGAATGGTTGCTAATGTCTTCTCGTGTTACTAGGCCTGGAGCTAGGCCTGGAGCCGAAGCTAGCGCCTGCCCTGGAGAAGCGGCGGGAGAGCTGGGACTCCCCGGCTGAGCCAGTGGGACCGGGCAGGGCTCCTGTCCACACTGCGCGTTCCCACAGCCCGTGGGCTGTTTCTCAGCCCGTCTGCAGTCAGAAGGGCCTGGGACTTGCGGAGTCCCTGCAGGCCACAGGTGACAGGCCCCTGAGGTGTCCTGTTCTCACTGTGGCTCCACTGTGCACCTCCTTCCTCCAGGCCTCAGTCTTCTCCCTGGGGAGGCCCCTCCGGGAGCCCCCGTCCCTCCAGCCAGTGGCACCCACTCCTCTCCCCAGAGAACAGGAGCCCGAGGCCCTGTCCATCCGCACACCCCTCCACCCGGCTGGCCCGTGGGCCCCTCTCTCGCCCCTAGGCCTTCGCTCCAGGCTGTGGTAGAGGGCCAGCCGGGGCTGGGGGAGCGAGGCCTCTTCCTGCCGTGAGGCCTGCCTTCTCCACATCTGGGTGCAGGAGGTCTGGTGCCTTTCTGTTCTGGGGACACCAGTCCTGCTACCTTCAAGCCCACGTCTAGGACCTGGCTTAACCACGCACCCCCCGAGAGCCCCATCGCCAAATGCAGTCCCTTTGGGGGTCACAGCTTCAACACAGGAATTGAGGGGGACACTGCTGAGTCCAGGATAGGCTGTGCCCAGACCCCAGGCTCCTCTGGAAGCGCGTCTCTCTGGTGCCATCACTGTGGTGCCCCAGTTCCCAGTGGCACACATGTTGTGGGTTTGAAATCCAGCCAGGAGAGCTCAGAGCCGTTTCTGTCCCCCTGGAGACAGGGTGCCGTGGCCCTGGGTCCCGGACACGCGTGTGGCTCCCGTGCCGTGGCTGGTGCCTTGCGGGCCCTGCTTAAATGTCTGCAGAACCAGCAACCTCCTCCCTCCCCTCGCCTCCGACTCAGGTCCTTTCTCACTCCTCCTCGTCGTCCGTCCCCTGGGCCTGCAGGAGCCTGGGTGCTAAGGGCGGGCTACCACCAAGCCCACCAAGCGCAACCACCAAGCGCTAAGGGTGGGCTGAAGGCCCCTCCCTGCCCTAGGACCCTCTCCAGCCTTGGACCGGGACGGGGGCGGGGGGTGGGGTGGGGGGAGCGCTGCTGAGACCCCGGGAGGTAGGGGCTGCCCTGGGCGTGGTGCAGCCTCCCGTCTGCCCCTGGGAGTTTCCGAGGAAGCCTCTGCCTGCAGACCCCTTCCGCACCTGCTGTCTCGGGCCTGGTTCTGAGGGTGTCATGTCAGGGACGAGACAGGCAGCAAGGGAGCCCTTCCTTCCCAGCAGTCCTGGGGCCCCGTGTTTTCCTGGGGTACAGTCTGAGGCCCACAAGCCTGCCACACAGAGTGACGCAAGGACACAGCACAGGCACGTGTGGCCTGGCAGGGCGGCCTGGCTGTCCTCCAGCCCTGCCCCTGCCCGTGTGGCCTGGGTTTGGTCTGAAGGCAGAGCCCGTCGTCGAGTCTTTCACCAGAGCTGGTGGGAAGAAGACGTAGGCAGTGGGGCTCCTGAGACAGAAAAAGGTAAGTGAAGAGCAGAAGCCGCCTCTCTCGGCAGTTTCCTCTGTGCTGGCTGCTCGTCTGGTGTGAGACTCCTACAACCATCCTGGCGAGATGCCGTTACTGACATCGCCTCGTAGAAAATTAAGTTTTTCTTTGAGCTAATTGCGACCCTCGACGTGCAGAGAGGCCACCGAGGGGCGGCGTCCTGTGACGCTGCGGCCGTTTCGCCAGCAGGATGTAGACCCTCAAGACAGAAGAACCCCAGCCCCGCTGGCGCCCCCCCCCCGTCCGTGTCTGCCCCCGCCTCCTCCAGCCCCACTGTTCCTGGAGCCCGGCCACCCGCCACCCAGTCGCCGTGGCCGTAACTGGGTCGTATCGGGAACGTTGTGTAAATGGAATCACGCCTTCTGGGACTGGCTTTGTTCCCTCGGGCTGGTTCCCTGAAATGATTGACTCCTGCTCACGGGCCCTGGGTTGGTTTCTCCTCACTGCCCGTAGCCTCTCTCACCATCACCCGCTGAAGACGCGTGGGTTGTTTGCAGTTTTTGGCACCACGGGCCGCTCTGCCCATCCGTGCCCAGCTTTTGCGTGAACATCCATTTCCATTCCTCTGGGATAAGTGCCCGGGAGTGCAGTTACACGGCCGTTCTGCAGTTGCATGTTTCGTCTTTGAAGAAACGCCCAAACTGCCATCCGGCACGGCTGAGCCATTTCACACCTCGAACCCTCCCTTCAGCACCGCGAGAAGATCTCGTTTCTCCCCATCCTCTCCAGCCTGTGGTGTGGTCACTTTTTCATCTGAGCTCATCTGAGAGGCGTGCAGTAGTATTTCGTGGTGGTTTTGGCTTGCGTTCCGCTAATGGCCTGTGCGGTTAGAATCGTCTCATGGACGCACCTGCCGTCTGGGTCTCCATTTTGGTGAAACGTCCCTGCATATGTTCTGCTCAAGTTGCAGTTGGATTGTTGGATACTAGCCAATTCTCTCCCAATTTGTAGCTAATTTTTTCATCCTTATAACAGAGACTTTTGCAGAGCAAAAGTTTTAAATCTTAATGAAGAAGTCTAACTTTTCGGTTTTTCTTCTCGCGGACGGGGCGTGTGGTTTTGGGAGCTGTTTGGCAGACCTCGGTCGTGAAGATTTTCTCCTGTTTCTTTCCCCCTGAAAGTTGTATTGTTTGATGTTTTACTGAAAGTCTGTGCTCTATTTTGAGTTAGTTTTGTCTCTGGAGTGAGGTTTGGCTTGAGGTTCTTTTCTTTGATGTTCTCCCTGCATGCGGCTCTCCAGTTGCTCTGGCTCCACTTGTTGAAAGGGCTTATTTCCTCTGTCGAATTTTGTACCTTCATCAAAAATCCACGTGTGTGAGACCCACTGCTGCGCATGGCTCTGCGTGTCCATCCCTCCACCGGCTTCACACTGTCTTGATTACTGTAACTATTTAAGTCTTGAAATTGGGCAACTCATTTCTTCCACTTTCTTTTTTTTTTTTTTAAAAACTGTTTTAGCTATTCTAGTTTCTTTGCAACCATAAAAATTTTGGAATAATCGTGTCAGTGTAGACACAAACTCTTGGTAGGAGTTGTATAAAGTCTGTATGTTAATTTGCAAAAGATATTTGTAATAGTTCCTGTGTCGCGTCTTCTGATCTGCGAACACGGTGTGTCTCCCTGTTTGTGTAGACCTGATTTGATTTCTTTCATAAGCATTTTGTAGTTTTTAGGATTCAGGGCCTTGGCGTGTTTTGTTAGATTTACATCTAAGTTTTTCTTTCTTTCGTGTGAATATAAGTGGTATTATATTTTAAATTTCAGTGTCCACATGTCCAGGACGCAGAAAAACAGTACATTTTTGTATGTTTACTTTAATCCTGCAGCCTTGCTAAATGTACTTTTTAGTTTCAGGAGGGTTTTTTTTTCTTTTTTCTTTTTTTTTTGTCTTTTTGCCATGTCTTGGGCCACTCCTGCGGCACATGGAGGTTCCCAGGCTAGGGGTCTAATCGAAGCTGCAGCCGCCAGCCTACGCCAGAGCCACAGCAACGTGGGATTCCAGCCGCGTCTGTGACTTACACCACAGCTCACGGCAACGCCGGATCCTTAACCCACTGAGCAAGGCCAGGGACCGAACCCGAAACCTCATGGTTCCCAGTCGGATTCGTTAACCACTGCGCCACGACGGGAACTCCCATGGAAACTTTTTCGAGGCAGTGGATACATTTATGACCTTGACTGTGGTGACGATGTCACCACGTGGGTGAATCCGTGTGTCCCTGGGTGATATTCACGGGCACATATCCATTGCCGGACTCGTATTCTCCGTGTTAAATTTATTCAACTCTTCGTGTGTCAGCTTTGCCTCAGTGCAGTGGCGGGGCTTCCACGTGCTGGGATTTGTTCTCATAACTGTTGAGCAGGGGGGCCTGTGGCTTCTGGAGTCACCAGGCCTCAGCATCCTAAAGGGCCTTCTTGTCCTTAAGCTTTCTTGTCAGTTGCCCGTGTGGCCCTGTACCGCTGCTCCTGATTTCTCTGTATACCAGGTGCCCCGAAGAGGACTGGACCGTGCCGCCTTCTGCCTCCTGTCAAAATAACAGGCCCTCTGAGAAAGAAAAAAGGAACCCCTCCCCTAAGCGGTCGCTCCCCCAGCCTGGCAGTCACTGCCTCCCTTTCGTCCTGTGACCCCGTCTGTGCTGGGCCCTTCCTTCAGACGCCGTCGTGCAACGTGGCCCCCTCGGGTCTGGCTTCTTTCATGTGGCGTGATGTTTTTAAGGTTCACCCGTGGGCCGGTTCATCTTTTTTTTCGTTATTTCATGAGCGCCTCATGGTCCTCTGTGTTACTGTCCGTGGTGACCCCAGGGGCCCATCCACCAGTGGCTGTTTCTCTGCTGCTAAACGCAGTAATGGGTCTGTGTGGGGTTGCAGTCTCAGTCGTGAAAGGCCTGCCTTTGTACCTTCGTTTCTTCGTTTTCTGCTGTTTCCATGGCTCAGATTCCCGGAGTGAACTGACTGCGTGTGTTTAGCTCTTTTAGGGCATTTTATTTGGGCAAATTGTTTACATTGCTTGGCATTCCCAGCAGTTCTCCTTAATCACTAGCCTAACGCCAACTCTCCCACCGGATGGTATGTTTCGGAAGCTCTGGATAATTTGCCGAGCGTACAAAGCCTGTCTCACCTCCCATTTCCGTTACTGACGGTTCGGACATGCTCACGTGGTACGGAGTTGTGTTTACGTCTGTGAGTCGTGGGTGTGGGTTCTTTGCCACTTGGTTTCGGAAACGGCAGGGCTTCTTCACCGGCATTTAGGGGGCACGTACTTCCTTCCAGGTGCTGTGCTGGGTGTCCCCTGAGAAGGGAGGCTCCCTGCTCCCGGCCAGCCCTGCTCTCCCCTCCCGGGCTGAGCTCCTGCCTTGTTTTCCAGGATTTCCTAGAGCCTAAGACTTTGGGGGTGGTTGGCACCCAAGTAATACTTGCTGAATACAAGGACGTATGTTGTAATTAATCTCTTGTTATCGTTGTTAATATAACATCTTTAGGGAGTTCCCTGGTATCCTAGTGGGTTAAGGATCTGGCATTGTCACCAGGTTTGATCCCTGGCCCAAGAGTATCCACATGCCGTGAGTGTGGCCAATATATACATAATATATTTAAATTAACATACCTCAGAGTTATTTTATTATTTTTAAAATTTTCAGTGGAGCATATACACTTTTCTGTGTAAATAAGAAAAAGTGATTTCTCACTTTAAAATGCTTATGTGGGAGTTCCCGTTGTGGCTCTGTGGGTTAAGAAGCTGACCTAGTGTCCATGAAGATGCGAGTTGGGTCCCTGGCCTTGGCGAGTTGGTTAAGGATCTGGTGTTGCCGCACGCTGTGGCATAGATCTCCGACGCCGCTCGGATCTGGCGTGGCTGTGGTGTCGGCTGGCAGCTGCAGCTCCGATTTGAGCATATGCTGCAGGTGTGGCCCTAGAAAGAAAAAAGAAATTTTAAAAAAGTTATTTCCAGTTTTGATTTTATGAAAAAGACAAAACACATGCATAATCTGTGCCACACTGATTATTTCCTTGCACCAAATCCCTAGAAGCTGGATGACAGTTTATTTCCTCTGTAAATCATATTTAAAAAGCCCTCACTTCCCTGCCAGGTGGTTTTGCTTCCTTTGTTGCATGTTTAAGAGCTTTACGTGGGTGACAAGCTCTGCTTTTTATGCCTCCATTTGAGCCCATCCGGCTTGTAGTCTGGTTGTTGAGCTCGGAGTAACCTCTCAGTGTCTCCTTAAATAAGACCTTCTCTCTTTGCTCTTCTTTCCTGAGTATTTCTTTAATTTTTTGGCCTATTTAGTTTTCGAGATAAATTCGGACATCGCGTCGTCGTCGTCGTCTGAAGAATTCCTTTGGGGGGGGGTAGTTTCAGACATTGTGAATCTCCGCTGATTTGAGG
The DNA here is from genome assembly GCF_016906955.1 of Phacochoerus africanus. Classification (NCBI taxonomy): domain Eukaryota; kingdom Metazoa; phylum Chordata; class Mammalia; order Artiodactyla; family Suidae; genus Phacochoerus; species Phacochoerus africanus. Next base: position 279,818,893 of record NC_062545.1, read on the forward strand.
AGGATCAGGTTTTAAAGACCCTGTTTTGTCTGCCGGTCCAGGCGTAGCATTTGTCTGAACCTGGAGTCAGTGCTCCTTCTCTGTACTGAAGCTTTGCCGTTTTCTTTGCATAGGTCAGTCATGTCTTAAAGTTTGTGTCCGAGGCCAATGCGGTTGAGGCGTTTTGTTTCGTTAGATTTCCAGCTGGCTCTGTTGGCCGCATTTTGGCCTCGGCGATTTGTGCTCTTGTGGCTCCCCTGGGCTGCTCTCCTGTGGGTCACTGCATGGGGCTGGGCTGTTCTTTGTTTGCTGATTGGTGGTGGGCTTGCAGCCAAGTTTTGATTTTTTTCAGCCCAGATTTCTCAGCACTGTGATGACAATATCTGATGGTTGCTTTTCCATGCCATTTTTTTTGTTTCTATAATAGCGATTGTGCTGTACTTTTAAGACTTTATGCTGCTTTCTGTTCTCTGTGGAAGTTGCGGGGAGGGGGGAGGAGGGGTGTCACTCCAAACCCTGCAGGAAGGTGTTCAAGTTGACGCTCTTGACCAGCAGGCCTTGCCATCAGAATCACCTGCAGGGCTTCTCAAGTCCTGGGTGCTAGGCCCACCTAGAGTTCTGGGCAGGACCCGGAATTCACACCACCAGCGGTTCCCCGGTGACCGGATGCTCCGGGCCCAGGACAGTGCTTCGAGCAACTCTGCTTTGACCAGGCTCCGGGGGGCGGTTTCGTCGAGCGACTCCGCTTTGGCCGGGCTCCGGGGGGGTGTCGTCGAGCAACTCTGCTTTGGCCGGGCTCCGGGGGCGGCGTCCAGAAGTGATCATCTTGTCGCTTCCTTCTCTTCCTCACATTCCACTGTGCTGGCCAGAGCTCTTGAAACAAGATTAAATGAGATTTGTGGTAGTACTTCTTACTTTATTTCACTTGCTTTTTAGGGCTGCCCTTCGGCATATGGAGGCTCCCAGGCTGGGGGTCGAATCAGAGCTGCAGCCACTGGCTGACGCCACAGCCACAGCAGCACCAGATCCGAGCCGCATCTGCAACTTGCACCACAGCTCACGGCAACGCTGGATCCTTAGCCCACTGAGCAAAGCCAGAGATAAAACCTGTGTCCTCATGGATGCTAGTCAGATTCATTTCTGCTGAGCCACAGCAAACTTTAAAAACTTTGGAAAAACAAAATAAAACGAGAACATATGAGAACCGTTCTATGACTGTGAGGTAGGAAGGATTTCTAAAGAACACATACAAATGTTGGCATTCCCCGGTGGTTTCGTGGGTTAAGGATCCAGCATTGTCACTGCTGTGCTGAGGGTTTGACCCCTGGCCCTGGTGTACCTTACATTTGGAAGGGCCGGCGGTGGGCTCCTGCTGTACAGCACAGGGATCTGTGTGTGATTGGGTCACTTTGCTGTACAATAGGAATCGAAGAAGCGTAAATCGACTATAACAAAAGCTAGTTTTAAAAAAGCGAAAAAATATATTCATAGTGTTGAGCAGCCATCACCTCTATCCATCTCCAAAACTTTTCGTCTTGCACATACGGAACGGTGTTCCTGTTAAAAGGCAACGCCCATCTGTCCCTCTGCTCAGACCCTGACGGTCACCGTTGGACTTTCTGTCTCTCCGATTTGGATACTTTAAGAATCTTACAAAAGTGGAATCCCACAGTATTTGTCTTTTTTGTGACTGGCTAATTTCGCTTAGCATAACCTCTTTAAGGTTCATATCCCCGTTGCATCAATTTCCTTCCTTTTTCAGGCTGAATGATATTCCATTGTGCACGCGCGCACACATGCACACGCAGACACGCTGGAATACTGAAATTTGCTTCTCCATTCACCCGTCGAGGGACACCTGGTTTCCTTCCCTGTTTTAGCTCTTGTAGATGGTACTGCTGTGGACCTGGGTGTACACATATCTTTTTGAGATCCTGTTCCAGTTATTTTGGAAATACACCCAAGCTTGGACTTGCTAGATCCTACAGTAATTCTCTGCTCAACTTTCTGGGGGTCCTCATGCTGCTTCTGGGGCAGCGGCCCCCCTTCACATCCCCATGAGCAAGGCACGGGCTTCTAGTTCCTTCACCTGCGCCCCGCACAGTTGTCCTCCCCTGTTTTGGGTGTAGTCATCTTAATGGGTGTGATTGGACCCTTTCTGTGGTTTTGCTTTGCATTTCTCTCACGAGTAGTTATGTTAAGCACTTCGCATGTGCTTAACAGCCACGCGTATATCTTTTTTTTTTTTTTTTTGGAGAAATCTCCATTCAGATCCTTTGCCTATTTTTCTCTCTCTTTTTTGGCCTCACCCGTGGCATATGGGTTTTTCTGGGCCAGGGATTGAATCTGAGTTGGAGCTACAACCTATGCCATGGCTGCAGCAAAGCTGATCCTTACATTGTGCTGGGCCAAGGATCGAACCAGTACCTCCACAGAGACAGGCTGGACCACAGATCTCTAACCCACGGTGCCACAGTGGGAACTCCATTCCTTTGCCTTTTTTTTTTTTCTTTTTATGGCCACACCCACAACATATGGAAGTTCCTGGGCCAGGGGTTGAAACGAAGCTGCAGCTGCAGGCCTATGCCAGCTAGTGGCAATACCAGATGCTTAACCCACTGAGCGAGGCCAGGGATCTAGCCTGCATCCTCAGAGAGGCAGCATCAGGTTCTTAACCTGCTGAGCCACAGTGGACACTTCCCTTTGCTTATTTTTAAACTGGGTTTTTGTTGTGGAGTTGTAGGAGTTTTTAATGTATTCTGCATAGTAATTCGTTATTAGATACGTGATGTGCAAACAGCTCCCTCTGTTCTATAGCTTGTCCTTTCTCTCTCTTGACACATCCTTTGATGTACAAAGGTTGTAAATTTTGATGAAGTACAGTTTTAGTACTTTTTTCTTTTATTGCTCATGCTTTCGGTGTCATTTCCAAGAAATCATTGCTGGACCCGGTGTCATGAAGATTTTCTCCCGTGTTATCGTCTAAGAGTTTTATAGTTTGAGGCCTTACATTTCGACCGTTGATCCATTTTGGGTTGCTTTTTGTATATTGTATAAGATAAAGGTCCAACTTAATTTTTTTGCATGTGGATGTCTAGTTTTTCCAGCACAATTGGGTGAAAAACTGTTTTTTCTCTATGGAATGGTCTTGGCACTCTTGTTGAAAATCAGTTGACTGCGTATGTGAGGATTTGTTTCTGGGTTATTATTCTCTTGTTTTGGCTATCCAGTGTCCCTTGAGACTCCAAATGAATTCTAGGACAAGTTTTTCTATTTGTGAAAGCGGTGTCATTGGAACTTTGGTGGAGATGGCGCCGAATCTGTAGCTCGTGGCGACGCTGTTCTCCAGCCCGTGAACGGGAGGCGTCCTCCTGTTTGTTCAGCTCTCCTCGGTGTCCTTCAGCAGTGCTTTGTAGTCTTCAGCACAAATAGTTTTGTAGTGCACAAGTCTTTCGGTTCCTCAGTTAATTTTATTCCTAAGTATTTTATTCATCTTGGTGCTATTTTAAATGGATTTTTAAAAAAACTCCCTTTGTTGGTTATTCATTGCTAGCGTATAGGAGACAACTTTTTTGGTGTGTGTTGACTTTATATCCTGAAACTTGCTGAATTCATTAGCTCTGGTAATTTTTGGTGGATTTTCTACAAATTTAGAGTGTTCTGCATGTCAGATCTGTTGAGTTTTGTATTGGAACTGCGTGAAATTTGTCGATTAATTTGGGGGAGAGACATCTAAAGATGTCGAATTGTCTTATCTGTTAACACGGTTGGTTTCTGTTAACCCTTTGTTCTGTAAGAAGTCTTGTGACTTTTATCATCAAGGTATTACACTTATTTTGAGTTTATTCCTAGATACTTTACTGACTTGGTTGCTGTTACAAACGATGTTTTGATGACAGCTTTATCGAGATATAGTTCGCACACCATGAAATTCACACTTTTAAAGTATACAATTTAGAGATTTTCAGCATCGTCATAGAGTTGTGTACCTCTCACCACTAATTTTAAAACATTTTCATTATCCCCGAAAGCAGTCCCATACCCAGCAGAACAAGAGGTTTTAAAATTAGTCTTTTCTAATTGTAAATGAAAGTAATTTGTTTTGGATATGTATTTGGTACTTCATAAACTTGCTGAACTGTCTCGTTAGTCCTCTTAGTTTTATGCGCTGCAACTGCTTTTGGATTTCTATAGAGAAATCACATTTTCTGTGAATCAGATGCTTCGTTTCCTCCTTTCTACATTTATACGTATCTTATTTCCTTTTCTTATCTTTTTGCTCTGGCCGGGACCTCTGTATGATATAATGATATATTTGTGTTATCCTTGGATTGAAAGAGCAATGCTCCTTGTGGTTTCTAGTGGGTGAAGACATTTCTACTCCTAACTCTTTTTAGTAGGATGATATTAAAATTTTATCAAATAATTTTTCTGAAAATTTTGACACGATCATGTGGTTTTTCTTTTGATTTGCAGTGTGGGAGACTGCATTAACAGTTCTTCCACTAGTGAATTACTCTTATCTTCGTGTGACAGCTCACTCTTCAAATGTGTGGCTTTGAATTTGATTTTTAAATATTACTCAAATATTTTATTTAAGATACGTGTTCATAACTGAGATGTGTATAGCATTTTCTTGTCCTTTTCCAGTCTTGATATCAAGATTATACCAGCATCATAAAATGAGTTGGGAGCTTTTCTTGATTTTATTCTCTGAAACAGTTTGCGTAACATAGAATTATCTGTTCCCTGAATGTTTATAGAACACACTTGTAAAATTGTCTGTGTCTGATAATGGTGGCAGAGGAGCTGGAATCCAAATTAATTCTTTTTTTAAAAATTTTTTTATTTTAGGGGCGAACCTGAGGCATTTGGAAGTTCCCAGGCTAGGGGTCAGATCGGAGCTACAGCGGCCGGCCTGCACCACAGCCACAGCAATGCCAGATCTGAGCTGCACCTGCAGCCTACACCACAGCTCATGGCAGCGACAGATCCCTGACCCACTGAGTGAAGCCGGAGAGCAAACCCGTGTCCTCATGGGTACTAGTCAGATTTGTTTCCACTGCACCACGACAGGAACTCCCCGTATTAGTTCTTGTAAAGTGTCTTGGAAGCCAGAAATTCTAAGATGGCCCCCAAATTCTGGTCCCTACCTGCACACCTGTACAGGCATCTCTCCTGTGAGTAGTTTACGAATCATTTGATTACGAGCCAACCAAAAGAGAGAGTCTTTGGGTGGGACTGACCTTATCAGGTGATCCCTTTAAAGGGACTGGGCTCTTCCAAGAGCCAGAGAGTTTAGGAGCATGAGAAGGACTGTCGAGGGTTCAGGGCATGTGGAGGTTCCCAGGCTGGGGTTGAATCGGAGCTACAGCTGCCAGCCTACACCACAGCCACAGCAGTGCGGAATCCATGCTGCGTCTGTGACCCACACCAACAGCTCACAGCAATGCTGGATCCTTAACCCCCTGAGTGAGGCCAGGATTGAACCTGCATCCTCGTGGATACTAGTCGGGTTCGTTACTGCTGAGCCACAATGGGAACTCCATGCTATTCCTTTTTTAAAAGATTCTTGAGACATAGCGATGCTTGGTTTATTTATTTTTAATCTTTAAAAAAATAAAATCAGAGTTCCTGCTGTGGCTCAGTGGAAACGAATCTGACTGGCATCCATGAGGACACATGTTCGATCCCCGGCCTCGCTCAGTGGGTTAAGGACCCGGTGTTGCTGTGGCTGTGGTGCAGGCCAGCAGCTGTAACAGTGATTAGACCTTTAGCCTGGGAACCTCCATACACTGTGGGTGTGGCCCTAAAAAGACAAAAGATAAAATAAAAATAAGAGTAGTAAAATCAATTACGTTTATGAATTTCCCCTAAAGCATCACCTTGCCTGAATCTTGCACATTTTACTATATAGTTCGTTGTTGATGAGTTCTAAATATTTGGTAAGTTCTACTTCTTTAATTAATGAGTTATTTAGTTGTGTATTTTGAAGCTTTCAATAATGTAAATTTTCTTTTAAAGTGTTTTATAGTAGTGTGTTTATTTAATTTCACTGGGGTTAAAAGTGCAATAATACAAGTTACGAATTTTGTGAAATTTGCTGAGGCTTCCTTTGTGATGCAGGCTATTTTCAGGGCTACTCCCCGTACTCCAAATATGTATATATTCTCTACTTGTTAGGAGCAGATTTTGACAGGTGGATGGATAAATGATAGCTAGATAGCGATCTTTCACACGGAGGATGCAGAAGATTAGAACGATGTGATGGACCAAGGATGCTAATTCTGTTCTAGTCTTGTGTAGCCTTACTAAATTTTGGTATTTCGTCTTTCAAATTCTGATCAGAGCTTTTTTAGAATCTTTCACTATGTTGGAGGAATTTTCATTTTTTACAAAAATCTGTTTTGTGTTTATGAGATTGGGTGCATGAAAATGATGATTGTATTTCTTGGTATAATTTTTCTTTCAATATTATACATTATATCTCTCTTTAGACTTAGCATTTTTTTGCTTTAAATTATATTTTGTCTTTAATATTACTATATCAACTTCCTTTTCTGTAGCATTTACTTAGTATATTTAAAAAAATCTATTTATTTTCAACATTTCTGTATTTTTTCAGATGTATCTTTTGTAAGTAGCATATAGTTGTACTTTCAAAAGCCCCAATCTAATAATCTATGATTCAATAGGAAGTTAAAATTCATTTATATTTCTTATGATTACTTATGTATTAGGACTTAATTCTAATATCTTATTTTGTGTTTTCTCTTTATATTCTTTCTTTGCCTTTTTTGGGGGAGTCTTCTGACCTCTGTAGCTTTACCAAATGTTCTGTATTACCTGTTCCATACACATCTTTTTCCTCTCTGCTGGTTTTAAAATAGACTCTATTTCTATGCGTTTACTGGATGTCCTTAACATTTTAAACATATATTCATAACTATACATTTTTCTAAGACGAGAGAAAACTGCAGCCCATGTATCTGGCAACCTGTGTTTATAAATAAAGTTTTATTGGAACACAGCCTTGTCCATTCATTTACACACTATCTGTGGCTGGGTTTTTTTTGGCTTTTTCGGGTCACACCCATGGCATATGAAAGTTCCCAGGCTAGGTAGGCGTGGAGTCGAAGCTACAGCTGGCAGCCTACACCACAGCCAAAGCAACTCAGGGATCTGAGCCGCATCGGGGACCTACACCACAGCTCATGGCAATGCCGGATCCCCAACCCCTTGAGCGAGGCCAGAGATAGAACCTGCATCCTCGTGGATCCTACTTGGGTTCGTTAACCACTGAGCCATGAAGGGAACTCCCTATCTGTGGCTGCTTTTATGCTACTAAGGCCGAACCGAGTGGCTGTGACAGAGATCTTATGACTCACGAAGCTTACAGATTTACTAATGCCCTTTACAGAAAATGTTTGCCATCCTCTGGCCCAATGCAGTGAAAAATGATTTGATGCAACTTCGGATGGAATAACCCTTCTGTAAATATTTTTATTATTGCCTAGGTTGTTAGTAAATACAAACAATAATGAAAAGTTGGATATCATAATTTTAAAAACTCCACAAATAATTATAATAAAAATTATACTTTTAAATTATTTCTGGAGCTCCCCTTGTGGCGCAGTGGTTAACGAATCCGACTAGGAACCATGAGGTTGCAGGTTCGACCCCTGGCCTTGCTCAGTGGGTTAAGGATCCAGCGTTGCCCTGGGCTGTGGTGTGGGTCGCAGACGCAGCTCGGATCCCACGTTGCTGTGGCTGTGGTGTAGGCCGGTGGCTACAGCTCCGATTCGACCGCTAGCCTGGGAACCTCCATATGCCGCAGGAGCGGCCCAAGAAATGGCAAAAAAAAAAAAAAAAGTTATTTCCTGTGCCCACCGTTGCTCTCAGTGCTGTCCCTTTGGATTCGGTTTCCATCTTGTTTTACTGAGGATCTGGGTGATGGCTTATTTTCTCTCTGAAAATATGTTTATTTTGCTCTTACTCTTCATGACAGATTAGCTGGATGTAGAGTTCTGAGATTTGGCATTCCCGTCATGGGGCAGTGGAAACAAATCTGACTAGGAACCATGAGGTTGCAGGTTCGATCCCTGGCCTTGCTCAGTGGATTAAGGATCCGTCGTGGCCGTGAGCTGTGGTGTAGGTTGCAGACCCGGCTCGGATCTGGCGTTGCTGTGGCTGTGGTGTAGGCCAGCAGCTGCAGCTCTGATTGGACCCCTCGCCTGGGAACCTCCATATGTTGCAGGTGTGGACCTAAAAAGACAAAAAAGAAAAAAAAAGAAAAAAAAAGAAAAAAAAAGTTCCGAGATTTCAATTATTTTTCAGCTGCTTTTTGAAGGTATTACTTAACTGTCTCCTAGAATATTTTTTTTGCTGAGGTGAGGCTTTTCTCTACTTTTAATTATTCTTTCTTTTTAGATATTTTGTCTCTACTTTTTGGTAGCCTTTACTTCTTTCTTCCTCCCTTCCTTCCCTCCTTCTTTCCTTCCTTCCTTCTTTCTTTCTTTTTGTTTTTTTAGGGCCACACCCATGGCATATGGAAGTTCCCAGGCTAGGAGTCAAATCAGAGCTACAGCTCCTGGGCTACACCATGGCCACAGCAACGCTAGGCCTGACCCACGTCTGTGACCTACACCGCAGCTCATGACAACATTGGTTCTTAACCCACTGAGCGAGGCCGAGGATTGAGCCCAGGGTCAAACCCACATCCTCACGGATCCTGGCTGGGTTGTTACCGCTGAGCCACGGTGAGAACTCCTTACTGCTTTCTTTCCATGCTTGACGGTCCGCACTTCCTCACGCCATTTCTAGGTGAATGCAGTGAATATTGGGGTGCGTGGATCTTTTCAAAGCGTGGTTTTCTCTGGATATATGCCCAGCAGTGGGATTGCTGGACCATATGGTAGGTCTCTGTTTTTTAAGGAAACCCTATGCTGTCCTCCTTAATGGTTTCACCAGTGTACATTCCCGCCCGCCCTGTAGGAGGGCCCCAGTTCTCCTTGCCCTCTCTGGCATTTAGTATTTGTACATTTTTCCTTTTTTTGGCCGCCCTGCAGCATCTAGAGTTCCTAGGGCAGAGATCGAATAAGAGCCAGAGTCTCAACTTATGCCACAGTTGCAGCAATGCTGGGTCCTTAACCCACTTCACCAGGCTGGGGATTGAACTGCAGAGACATTGTCAAGCCCATTGCACCACAGTGGAAACTCCTATTTGTAGGTTTTTTGATGATGGTCATTCTGACTGGTGTGAGGTGAAACCTCATTGTAGTTTTGACTTGAATTTCTCTAATAATCGGTGATGTTGAACATCTCTTCTTGTGTTCTTTGGCTATCTGTCTTCTTAGGAGAAATGTCTAGATCTTCTGCCCATTTCTAATTGGGTTGTTTGGTTTTTTTGATATAAAACAGTATGAGAGGTTTGTAAATTTTGGAGACGAATCCCCTGTGGTTGCTTCATTTGCAAAGATTTTCTCCTATTCTGCATATTGTCTTTTTCTTTTAAATGGTTCCCTTTGCTGTACAAAAGCTTTTAAGTTTAATTAGGTCTCATTTGTTTATTTTTGTTTTTATTTTTATTACTCCAGGAGATGAATCAAAAAAGATATTGCTTCATGTCAAATAGTGTTCTGCCTGTATTTTTCTCTGAGAGTTTTATAGTATCCAGCCTTACAATTAGATCTTTAATCTTTCTGTATGGTGTAAGAGAATGTTCTAATTTTATTCTGTACATGTATCTGTCCAGTTTTCCCCAGTGCCACTTATTAAAGAGACTGTCTTTCCACCATTGTATATTCTTGCCTTCTTTGTCATAGATTAATTGACCATATGTACATAGGTTTATTTCTGGCCTTTCTATCCTGTTCTGTTGATTTGTATTTCTGTTTTTTGCCAGTACCATACTGTTTTGATGATTGTAGCTTCGTGGTACAATCTGAAGTCAGGGAGCCTGATTCCTCCAGCTCCGTTTTTCTTTCTCAAGATTGCTTTTGCTATTTGTGGTCTTTTGTGTTTCCATATAAATTTAAAAATTTTTTGCTTTAGTACTGTGAAAAATGCTGCTGGTAATTTAATAGGGATTGCACTGAATCTGTCAGTTGCCTTAGGTAGTATAGTCATTTTGACAATATCAATTCTTCTAATCCAAGAGTGTAGTATATCTGGAGTTCCCATTGTGGTGCAGCAGAAATAAATCTGACTAGGAACCATGAGGTCGTGGGTTCAATCCCTGATCTCTCTCAATGGGTTAAGGCTCTGGCATTGGGGTGAACTGTGATGTGGGTTGCAGATGCGGCTCAGATCTGGCATTGCTGTGGCTGTGACATAGGGCGGAAGCTATGGCTCCAATTGGACCCCTAGCCTGGGAATCTCCATATGTGGTGGGTGCAGCCCTAAAAAGCAAAAAAAAAAAAAAAAAAAAGCAAAAAAAAAGCATGGTATATCTTTCCATCTGTTTTTGTCATCTTTGATTTCTTTCTTCAGTGTCCTATAGTTTTCAGAGTACAGGTCTTTTGTCTCTTTAGGTCACTTTATTCCTATGTGCAATAGTTGATTTTAATAGATAAATATTACTCTTAGAATTAGATTTTTTTTTTTGTCTTTTTGCTATTTCTTGGGTGGCTCCCGTGGCATATGGAGGTTCCCAGGCTAGGGGTTGAATTGGAGCTGTAGCCACCGGCCTACACCAGAGCCACAGCAACGCAGGATCCGAGCCATGTCTGCAACCTACAGCACAGCTCACGGCAATGCTGGATCCTTAACCCACTGAGCAAGGCCAAGGATCGAACCCGCAACCTCATGGTTCCTAGTCGGATTTGTTAACCACTGCGCCACGACGGACACTCCTTTTTTTTTTTTTTTAGAATTAGATTTTCTTGTGTGCTATGGAATTTTGGTTTGAATAGATTTTATTGTTGCCCTTCTTTTCTTTTCTCCCATTTTATCTTATTTTTTTAACTCCAGCTACATCTCAAATTTTATTCCTTAATGCCGTGTACTCAGAGGAGGGAAAGAAAGGGTTAAATCCTTTTTAACTCTTGTAAAGGTAAAGCCAGGAGGACTGTTGGTGAATTGGGTGTGGAGGACGGTAGCGAGAGGAGTCAGAGATGAAGCCTTAGTTCTGTCTTATAAACAGGTGACCGGTGCTATTCACTGAGAAGGGGGAATGTTGGGGAAGGAGTAAGACTGGAAAAAAGAATAGTAAGTTCTGGAGCTCCTACAGTGGTGCAATGGGATTGGCGGCATTTGGGAGTGCTCGGATGTGGGTTCAATCTCCAGCCTGGCACAGTGGGTTAAGGATCCGGTGTTGCCACAGCTGTGGCTTAGGTTGGGACTTAGGCTTGGATTCGATCACTGTCCTGGGACCTCCATATGACATGGGGCAGCCAAAAAAAAAAAAAAAAAAGGAATAAAAAGTTCTTGGGAGTTCTCTGTTGGTCTAGTGGTTAGGAGTCTACAGTGTCATCTCTGTAGCAACCTGGATTTAATCCCTGGTCTGGGAACTTTGACCCCACATCAAGCCCCTGCACGCCACGGCCAAAACAAAACAAAAACAAAAAAGTTCTTTAGACACCACGATGTAACAACTCTTAACTTTAAAAAGTACATGTCTTAATATTTACGTATTAAATACTTATATTTTACAATATTTGCTTATCACATATTACACGATTTTAAAATTTAACAAATAATTGTTCAGTTTTATTAATATTTGATATGCTTTTTTTTTCTTTTTTTTGCTCTCCACGTGGAAGTGCTAAAAAGGCGGTTGAGGGGTTCCTTGGTGCCGTAGAGGTTAAGGGTCTGATGTAGTCACTGCTGTGGTGCAGTTTCGATCCCTGGCTTGGGAACTCCCGCCTGCAGTGGGTGCAGCCGAAAAAACAGCAGTTGGATGTATGTATGAGCCTGTGGTTCCCAATTTGAGTTAAAGATATAAATTAGAGAGTAATAATCAATCAGAGCTATCTGGTGGACCCTATATGGTATAATTTGCGAGGCATCCAGTGTTTGAGTCTGATAGAGGAAGCAAAGCCGCCAAAGGCCTGGAAGAGAATCCCAGGGTGTTAAGAGGAGAATTAGAGGGTTGACCAATGAATGAGCAAGGGAAGAAACCATTTCTAGAAGGAGACTTACTATTGGGATTGGCGTGAAGTCTTGACACATCATCTCAGTGGAGTGGTGGGGCTGAGCATGCAGTTGGACAAAGCCTAAGAGAGGTGGGAGGTAGGCAGTGGGGAGCAGAAGACTGACCCTCACTGAGCCTGGGAGTGAAGGGAACAGGGTGTGTATGGGATGAGAGGCAGATAGGGGATTTTCTGTGTTGTTTTAAGCGGGAGAGACTGGGGTATGTTCTTATGCTAATGGAACTGAGTCTGATGTTTCTTCTGAGTCTTCTGAGCCCTGTGCTCGCCTTCCCTGCTCTTCAGTCCCACATTTTCCTGTAGTAAAGTGAGTCAGGGTACACGTGGTACCTGCTCTGAAGTCCCTCAAGCTCCATTTTACTCCCACACCCACTGTCACCTCCTCTCATGAGACAGTCTGGAGTGCAGTTGTGGTTGGCTGGGGACATGGCTCAGGCTTGGGCTCAACTGGAGGACAGATTCAAGGCCAGGACCGGGGCCAGAGACCAGGTCTCCTTTCATGCCTGGAGGGGTGGTCATGCTGGTAACACCCATCCCTAACACGACTGGTGGGGCATCTGAACTAATTTCCTGCCCTCCCCTGCCTGGCACGGCCCCTACCTCCGAAGCTTTGCCATCCCTGTGCTTGAACAGTGGGGAGCACAGCCACAAAGGTGTCGCTGCTCTTGGAAGATAGGACTTGGGTGGCGGGAGGGGTGTGCCCTCTCCTCAACTGGTTGCAGAAACCCTTAATTCCTGACTTCTCTTTGTTCCTGCCAGGATCCTTGCCACAGCTGGCACTGACTTTGACCTGCGGACCCTGCGGGCCGTGCGGGTGCTGAGGCCCCTGAAGCTGGTGTCTGGGATTCCAAGTGAGTCTGGCGAAAGCAATCAGGGCCAGCCTACCTGGACACTGACCTTGCCTGCACCCCTGCCATGGCCACAGTTAGGCCCTAAGTGGTGGGCCCTTTGGCCTTGGTGACTCTGGGTTTGCTGCCCTTGGCCCCGGGGAACCAGGCATGAAGACGAGGTGGGGTGGGGGTGCGGGGGAGGTAGGGGGAGCAGCCCTTCTCCAGTCTCTCCCGTCTCCATGGAAGCCCAGAGGGTAACTTGGCTTCCCTACATGGCAGGTCTGCTCCTCAAACCCTCTGCTGCATTTCTAGCTCTTTGCTTCTTTTTCTGGGCTTAAAAGACTGAAGAGAGGTTGATGGAGGTGGTGGGACAGGATGCCTGAGAAAATCTTCAGAGTGGGCAGAGGACTACCTGTCTTGGCCGAGGCTGGGCCGGCTGCTGGGAGCTATGACCAAGTTAAGCTGTGCTCCAGGGCCGGGTGCTCAGGAGGCCACGCGAGAGTGGGGGGTGGTCAGGGCCGTCCTGAGAGACGGCGACCACCCAGGCCCCTGTTCCTCCAGGCCAGTGGAAGTTGGGTTTCCCTTGGGGCTCAGGCTGCAGGGCCTGGGGCTGTGTCACCCAAGGCCACTCCAGGGAGGACCGCTGGTTGGCTCCCTGTTCTGCCCCAAGACCCTGCCAGGCAGAGGCTCAGGCCTGTCCCCAGGAGCCAGGGTGAGGCTGGAAGGCGGGGCAGTGGGGTGCTGCCCTCTCTGCCCAGCTTCTTTGGCCTGGACATACTCATACTCTTGGGGCCCAGTTCCTTTGGCCCTACGGTTAGTGTTAAAATACCCCCAGGGAGCAGGCCCCCTCCTTTATTTTCCCTGAGGAGTGGGTCTGTCAGAATCCCCGATTCTTAGCTCCCAGGATCTCCTGCTCTTAGCTCCCAAGATCCTCTGCTCTTCCCTCCCAGGATCCCCTGCTCTTCCCTCCCAGGATCCCCTGCTCTTCCCTCCCAGGATCCCCTGCTCTTCCCTCCCAGGATCCCCTGCTCTTCCCTCCCAGGATCCCCTGCTCTTCCCTCCCAGGATCCCCTGCTCTTCCCTCCCAGGATCCCCTGCTCTCAGTGCCCAGTATTCCCTCATATTTCCTCTAGGACTCTGTGCTTTTGCTGAGCTCTCCGTAGACTCGCAGGTCTCACCAGCCCACACTCTCCACCTGAACTTCACTCTGACACCTCTACACACTGCTCCTCTCCCTAACCGGGACACTGCTCAGTCTACTTCCCCCCAAGACCCTATGCTTTGTCCCCGACCCCAGGGACTCCGCTCTGCCCCATGCAAGCACTCACTGTTCTGTGCTCCTTCCCCCAAGACCTCTTGCTTCTCCACCCCTTCCTGTTCTGTCCCCAACACCTTGCCAGGACTCAGCCCTGCCTCCCAGGTGCTTGCTGTTCTGTCGATACCCTCACCCCACGCCCTGCTCTGCCCACTGCTCTCTGACCTGCCCTGCGTTGTCTGCTCTGCCCCCAGGTTTGCAGGTGGTGCTCAAGTCCATCATGAAGGCCATGGTTCCGCTCCTGCAGATCGGGCTGCTGCTCTTCTTTGCCATCCTCATGTTCGCCATCATTGGCCTCGAGTTCTACATGGGCAAATTCCACAAGGCCTGTTTCCCCAACAGCACAGGTGAGACCTGGCAGCACGCCTCGGACTCGGATGAGGACTGCAGACTCATTCATCCAGGAGATATGCACCGGGAGGGCCTTCTACGTGCCAGGCAGAGGAGGTGGCTATAGACAATAATTGGATGCACACAAAGACATAAAGTAGTCACAGATAACAGTGACTTCTAGGAAGGAAACAAGAAGGTGTTTGAAATAGAATAACTTGGGACCTGCTTCACAGAGAGTAGCCTGGGGAGGCCTCTCTGCCAAGGTGACAATTGGTTAGTGATCAGAAGGGGGTGAGAGGGAGCGCTCTGTGGCCGCCTGGCAGAAAGATCCACCTACAAGGAATAGCAGGTACAAAAGTCTGGCGTGAGGAGCCATGAGGGCAGAGGGGATGTCAGGTGGCTCGGGGCCGGGGCGGGATTCTGAATCTTATTCTGAGAAAAGTGGGGGCTTTGAATGAGGAGTGGTGTTGTCTGATTGTCCTGGCTGCTCTGGGAGGCAAACTCAGAGGGGTGGAGACTCAAGTCTCAGTTCAGGAGAGATGGCGGCTGGGCCAGGCTGTTGGCAGGTAGAACAGGTCACGTTCTAGGTACATTTTGCGGAGAGGCCTGCTGGGCCAGCAGGGGTTTCTGGGTGGTTGCACAAGGAATAAGAGAAAGGGAGGAGTTAAGGGTGCCACAAAGGTTTGTGTCTTAAGCTGCAGCCACATTAAAGGAGAAAACCTTTGTGAGCTCAATAAATTCAGAAAAGCTTTTATTAAAGTTTAAATTATTCATAATTTTAAAAGCCTCTTCAAACTGGAAATAAAGAGGAATTTTCTTAAATGCCCTGAAATGTTCCACGAACATCATACCGTGTTGTTCGTTTTCAGAGCTTTCCCTTTAAAGACTTGGTTCTGGCTCCAAAGCGACGAGCATCTGCACACAGGGGCGTCTCTGCGGAGGTTTGGCTGGGAGGGAGAGAGTCGGGGTGGCAGGGGTGGGAAGAGGTTAGAAGTTTGTTGCTTCTGATTTTAAGATGAATGTGTCCTGAGCGTGTCTGAGTAGCGGTGGGCAGCTTCCAGCGGGATCAGTACTTCCCGAGACGCTAGGTCTTGGGGTAGGCGGAGGCTGACTTCAGGCGAGAGGACAGAGCCGGTGCGGGGGGAGGAAGCTAAGGGGGCTTCTGGTGGTGCCTAATCCCTGCCCCCCATGAGGAGGTCTCGAGGGCCCAGTGATCCCGGCAGGAGGTGCAGAACTTGGCGTTTCTGAGCTCAGCCTGTGCCTCGTTCTGCTCCTCACAGATGCAGAGCCAGTGGGCGACTTCCCCTGTGGCAAGGAGGCCCCCGCCCGGCTGTGCGAGGGCGACACAGAGTGCCGGGAGTACTGGCCGGGACCCAACTTCGGCATCACCAACTTTGACAATATCCTGTTTGCCATCCTGACGGTGTTCCAGTGCATCACCATGGAGGGCTGGACCGACATCCTCTACAACGTGAGCTGCGTCTTGGCCCTGCGGCTCCTGGGGTCCCGTCGGGGGCGGCGCTTCCGTCCAGCCTGGTGGCTTCCTGTCCCCCAGGGTGGAAAGCAGGCACCCTTCAGATGGTTCACCAAGGGGCCCTCTCTGATCAGCCTCGACTCGTACCCTCGACCCAGGTCCTGGAATCTCTGGGGCAGCTTCTAGGAGAGTGAAGCTGAGGGCCGGGTGGCGGAGTCGGAAAGGAAAACGTGTGCGAGAAGGGGCTCCTGTTCCTGCCATGAAGATGCGTGTGTCCCTGTGTGATGAGCTCTGCTCCCATTGACCCCTGGCCTCGGTCAAGGACCCTGTGGCGCAGAGGGTGGGAGTGAGGTGTGGAGAGGCTGGCTAGTTGCCCCTGGGCCCTGAGGCTGGCAGGCGGCTGCCTGGCGAATGTGTGAGGGGCAGGGCTGAGGCTCAGGGACGCTTGCTGGACGGCGCAGGGGCTCTTGCCGTGGGCCCTGGCGTCTCGTGCATTTGTTTGCTTCCTGTGGAGTCTGCCTGGTGCTATTTGCTCCGATCTTCCCTGTCATGAGGACGCCGGCCCATGCCAGGGGGGTAGGCCCTCGGGGTTTCCTCGTGACTCTCTCACTCCTGCCTCCCTCCACCCGGGGCTCTTCTAGGGACTCTGGCATCGACTCCTGGGCGGACCTCTGTGTCTTTTTTGTGTGACGACCCCCTCCCCTCCCCTCCCCCTCCGCAGAGCTCCCTTCTGCCACTGGAGTCCTGTGCGCTGCCAGGGCGGGAGGACAGTTGAGTGAGAAGGAAGTGGAGAAAGAAGTGCCCGTGTAGCAGGAGGACTGGAAGGTCTGGCTGTGGGTCAGGCTGGTGCACTGCTCTGCTTTGGGCGGCCAGCTCAGGTGCCGTGGGGCGGCGGGGGGGGCTTGAGGAGCACCTGCAGTACCAGGTGCTTTGCTGTGAACCTGTCACTTGTGCACGGATGGTGGGGCTTGGGTCCCTGGAGCCCTGTGGTCCTCCGCCTCTAGCAGCCATGTGCTTCTGGCACGAAGGTGGACGGGGGAGAGGCACAGACTTGGGCCCTCTGCTCTGTGCCTTGCCCGTGGGCTGGGCAGACCTGTTGGATCTGGGGCTTGGCATCCAGCAGGCGCTTGGTAAATGCCTGTTGAGCAGGCAGATGGCAGGTGAGGAGTTAAGGAAGAGCTGCCCAAGGTCCGTGGCACCTGCTCCCTCCTCGGAGTGGGAGTCGCGGCTGATGGCAGGCTGGGCTTGGTTGCGGGAAAGAGGGACGGAGACAAAGGCACTATTCGGAGCTTGGCTGTTCCCTCCCACAGCCAATCCGGGAACAATTTCCACAAAATGAATCCTAAAAATAGCTCTGAGCTGGCCACATCCCTGCCAGCTCCACTCAAACAGGGGACTGCTCGCGCAGGCCTCCACAGCCCTTAGTGCCCAGCAGGCCTTCGCCAGCAGCCCAGGTGGCTCAGAGGGGTGGGTCTGTGCGCCCGGGGGGAGAGGTAGGCGGGAGCCACACCCCGGGGAAGGAGGCACTGGTCAGGAAAGGCCACAGAGGCTTCACCCAACACATGTTCCCATGAGACCCACTGGGTGCTGGGCCCTCTGAGATGCGGCAGGTACAGTGGTGGCAGGAGGTGTTCAGCAAATAAGGGCCTGGATTGGCAAGGGCAATGGAGGGAACAAAAGAGGAGGAGGGGCAGGGGCTGGCAAGTCAGGGGAGAGCCTGCCCGGCGGGGGCTGGAGCTGGACACGCAGACCCTGGGGAATGGTGCCTCGGAGCCTGGTGAGTTATCAGTGACGGCCTGAGCCGTGAGACAGGTGCCCAGAGCAGGTGGCCAAGGGCTGGTTGGATCTTCTCTCCACACCGAGGGATAACAGGGTCAGCTGTTGGAGGTTAGACAGGATTTTTTAAATTTTTATTTCTTTATATATATATCTTTTTTCTACTGCACAGCATGGTGACCCAGTTACACATACATGTATACATTCTTTTTTCTCACATTACGTGTTCCATCATAAGTGACTAGACAGAGTTCCCAGTGCCACACAGCAGGATCCCCTTGCTAATCCATCCCGAAGGCAACATTCTGCATCTATTTACCCCAAGCTCCCAGTCCCTCCCCTTCCTGCTTGGCAACCAGAAGTCTATTCTCCAAGTCCATGATTTTCTTTTCTGTGGAAAGTTTCCTTTGTGCCATATATTAGATTCCAGATATAAGTGATATCATATGATATTTGTCTTTCTCTTTCTAACTTACTTCCCTTAGTATGAGAGTCTCCAGTTCCATCCATGTTGATGCAAATGGCATTATTTTGTTTTTTTTTTTTATGGCTGAGTAGTATTCCATTGTGTATATATACCACATTTTCCTAATCCAATCATTTGTCAATGGACATGTGGGTTGTTTCCATGTCTTGGCTGTTGTGAATAGTGCTGCAGTGAACATGTGGGTGCATGTGTCTTTTTTAAGGAAAGTTTTGTCTGGATATATGCCCAAGAGTGGGATTGCTGGGTCATATGGTGGTTCTTTGTATAGTTTTCCATAGTAGTTGTACCAGCTTCCATTTCCACCAACAGTGTAGGAGGGTTCCCTTTTCTCCACGCCCTCTCCAGCATTTGTCATTTGTGGACTTATTAATGATGGCCATTCTGACAGGTGTGAGGTGGTACCTCATGGATGACATGATACTGTACATAGAAAACCCTAAGGACTCAACTTAAAAACTACTTGAACTGATCAACAAATTCAGCAAAGTAGCAGGATATAAGATTAACATTCAGAAATCAGTCGCATTTCTGTATACTAACAACGAAATATTAGAAAAGGAATATAGGAGTTCCCGTCGTGGCGCAGTGGTTAACGAATCTGACTAGGAACCATGAGGTTGCGGGTTCAGTCCCTGACCTTGCTCAGTGGGTTAACGATCCGGCGTTGCCCGTGAGCTGTGGTGTAGGTTGCAGACACGGCTCGGATCCTGCGTTGCTGTGGCTCTGGCGTAGGCCGATGGCTACAGCTCCGATTCAACCCCTAGCCTGGGAACCTCCATATGCCGAGGGAGCTGCCCAAGAAATAGCAACAACAACAACAACAACAACAACAACAAAAAGACAAAAAAAAAAATTAAAAAATTAAAAAAAAGAAAAGGAATATAGAAATACAGTACCTTTTAAAATTACACCTCAAAAAATCAATACCTGGGAATATACCTGACCAAGGAGGTAAAGGACTTATATGCTGAGAACTCTAAAACATTAATCAAGGAAATTAAAGAAGATGTAAAGAAATGGAAAGATATTCCATGCTCCTGGGTTGGATAAATTAATATTGTCAAAATGGCCATACTACCCAAAGCCATCTACAGATTCAATGCAATCCCTATCAAATTACCCATGACATTTTTCACAGAACTAGAACAAACCATCCAAAAATTTATATGGAACCACAAAAGACCCAGAATTGCCAAAGCAATCCCGAGGAGCAAAAGCCAAGCAGGAGGCATCTCTCTCCCAGACTTCAGGCACTATTACAAAGCCACAGTCATCCAGACAGTGTGGTACTGGTTCCAAAACATACAGACAGACAATGGAACAGAACAGAGAACCCGGAAATAAACCCAGACACCTACAGTCAATTAATCTTCAACAAAGGAGGCAAGAATATAAAACGGGAAAAAAGACAGTCTTTTCAGCAAGTATTGCTGGGAAACCTGGACAGCTGCATGCAAATCAGTGAAACTAGAACACACCCTCACACCATGCACAAAAATAAACTCAAAATGGCTGAAAGACTTTAAGACAAGACACCATCAAACTCCTAGAAGAGAACAGAGGCAAAACACTCTCTGACATCAACCAGACAGGATTTTTGAAGAGGATTCCTTGGAAAAGCAGCCTAACCTCTCACCTCCAACCCAGTGATGCGGGGGGCGTGCATAGCCCCTCAGACACATGCTGCTTGAGTGGCAGCTTAAGCCATGGGGCCAGGGACCGCGAGGGCAGAGCTGTTGGCTCCGCAGGGGGGCAGAGGGCAGTGGGCGTGAGCCAGGGGACTGAACAGCCAGGCCCTTTGAACTTCTGACTGGAGGGAATGACGGGGTCTCAACAGGGACCGACCACGACCACGGAAACTCTGGCGCTGGTGGCGGGCGGGTCCTCTGACGAGAGGAGAGATGGCTTGTCTGGGTTTGGAAGAGGGGAGCCAGATGGGTCCTGGAAGCACCCACAGCAGCGCCCTGTGAGGGCTGAGTCAGCAGTGGACTCCTGCCAGGCCTGGAGAGCCGGGAGCATCTCGGGACAGCGAGCAGGGTGCCGGGAAGAACTTGCCTGCCCCCCGCCCCGCCCTTGAGCTCGAGGTGGGGGGAGGAGCAGTGCTGGGGGGGCAGGGGGGGACCAGGCGCGTCCCCTCCCCTGAGAGCGGCCAGCTTTGGCGGCGGCCGGCCCAGGGACCGCAGTCTCGGGGCAGCACGTCAGTCGCTTGTCTTGCTGCCCGGGCCTGGACACCTAATTCCTGAATGGGACTGTGTTCTCTGCTTGAAGTGCCTGCACAACTTTCTATTAGCCAGAGTTACCTGCGAGGTCACAGGCCTCGTCCAGATTTTCTTCCAGGAGGACGACTGTGTTCAAAGGGACAGTCGGAAGCAAATCATTGGGTTTGCATGTGTTCGCTGTTACAGGTTCATGAAGATCCGAGACGGGTGTTGAGACGCGTTCAGGCGGGGACAGACTAGTGTTTAATACTCACGCGTGAAGTTGAACGGCAGCTGCTTTGTCTCCGGTTTGGGGTTGTTACGACCAAAGTTGCTGTACACATCTGTGCACGCGTGTCTGTGCACGTGTGAGTTTTCAGTTCTCTGAGGTACGCGCTCACGAGGGCCGTGTCTGGGTTGCATAGTCCTGGCATGTTTAGTTCTTCAAGAAATGAAGCTCTTCCGGAGGCCTGCTGTCTTCTGCATTCTCACCAAGAGTGAGAGGAATCTAGTCTTTCTGCCTGTTCGCTCGTATTTGGTGTTTTATTTTCATTTTATTTTTTTTGTCTTTGCCATTTCTTGGGCCACTCCCGCAGCATATGGAGGTTCCCAGGCTAGGGGTCGAATCGGAGCTGTAGCCGCCGGCCTACACCAGAGCCACAGCAACGCGGGATCCGAGCCGCGTCTGCAGCCTACACCACAGCTCACGGCAACGCTGGATCCTTAACCCACTGAGCAAGGGCAGGGACTGAACCCGCAACCTTATGGTTCCTAGTCGGATTCGTTCACCACTGCGCCACGACGGGAACTCCTCGTATTTGGTGTTTTTAACTTTAGCCATCCTGAGCGTGGGCAGAGGTGTCTCATTGGGTTTTCACCTGCACTTCCTAATGCCTGACGACACTAAACATCTCTTCATGCTTATTTGCCACTTGTGTATCTTCTTCAGGGAAGTATCTTCCTGTATCTTTTGCTCGTGGTCTGAATTGGACTGTAGAGTGTTTATATATTCTGGATACTGGTTCAGATGTGTGGTTTGCAAATATTTTCTCCTAGTCAGCAGCTTGTCTTTTCATGCTCATCACCTGGTCTGTGAAAGAATAAGCATCTTTAATTTTGAGAAAGTCCAGTTTATCAATTTTACCTTTTGTGGATTAGGCTTTTGGTGTCAGATCTGGGAACTGTGTGCCAGTCCTCAGTCCTGGAGATTTTCCTCCTTTATTTTTTTCCCCAAAGTTTTGTTATTTTACATGTCAATCTGTGGTCTGTCTTGAGCTAATTTTTGTATAAAGAGTGAGGGTTTCGGTTAGCGTCTCTTTCCCTCCCTCCCTCCCCTCCCTTTGATCTTTCTTTGGCCTTTGGACGTCCAGGTGGCCTGGCAACACTTGTTGAAAGGCTGCGTTTCCTCCGCTGAATTGCTCTGCACCTTGGCCGGAAGTCCGCTGGGCAGGTTTGCGCAGGTCTGTTTCTGAGCCAGCGATGGATGTGTCTCTCCCTCGGCCAAGACCACACAGTCCTCTTTGCTGCAGCTGTGGAGTAAATCTTCCAAGTGGGTGGCCCGCCCTCCCGTTCTGTTCAGTTCGGGGGAATTGACATCTTCACTGTGCTGCGTCTTCCCCACCTTGTTGACTTTATCATCGAGTGCGAGTCCATCGCGTGGGTCTCCTCCTATCTTTTGTTTATGTTTCATCAGGTGTGAACATGCAGGTGGTTTCCAGTTTGTATGTTATGAATAAGCTGCTGTAAACACTTGCGCACGGATTTTTCTGTGGAATATGCTTTCGTTTCTCTGAGGTATACACTTAGCAGTGGAATTTCTGGAGCATGCGGTAATTCCATACTGAAACTTTGAAGGAGCTGCCAAATTGGTTTCCAAAGTGGTTGCAATATTTTTCATCCCCACCGGGAATATGCAAGTGTTCCAAATTCTCCACATCCTCACCAACACTTGTCTTTTTCATTTTTTTTTCTCCTCAGAGCCATACCTGCAGCATGTGGAAGTTCCTGGGTTAGGGGGCGGATTGAAATGGCAGCTGCCAGCCTATGCCACAGCCATGCCAGATCCAACCCACAACTGCGACCTGTGCCACAGCTTGTGGTAATGTGGGATCCTTGACCCACTGAGCAAGGCCAGCGATTGAACCCACATCCTCACAGAGACTGTTGGGTTCTTAACCTACTGGGCCGCAGTGGAAACGCCCTATCTTTTTAATGTTAATCATCCTAGTAAAATTAAAATTTAATTTTAATCAACCAGTGATGAATGAAGTGATATTTCATTCTAGCTTTGATTTTCAGTTCCCTGATGCCTTGTGATATTGGTGCTTATTACAACATTTATGTAACAGGAGTTCTGTTGTGGCTTAGTGGTAATGAACCCGATTAGCAGCCTTGAGGATGTGGGTTCAATCCCTGGCCACAGCGTTGTTGTGGCGGTGGTGTAGGCTGGCAGCTGCAGCTCCAATTCAACCCCTAGCCTGGGAACTTCCATGGGCTGCGAGTGTGGCCCTAAAAAGCAAAAATAAAGAAAGAAATTTAAAAACAAACAACATGTATATGTCTTTGGAGATTTCTGTAAGATTTCTTTATATTTTATGGTCACTAGCCCCTTATCAGATAGTTCAAGTGATTTGCAAATATTTTCTCACCTTCTGTGTTCTATCTTTTCACTTCTTGATGGTGTCATTTAAAGTAAAAACGTTTTTATTTTGATGAAGTCAAATTTTCTATTTTTCTTTTTACTTTCTCCTCTTGGTGTGAATCTAAGACTCCATTACCTAATCCAAAGTCATGAAAATTTACTCCAGTGTTTTCTACTTTTGACTTTTATATTTGGGCCTGTAATCCATTTTGACTTAATTTTTGTATGTGGTGTGTGGGGTACGGATCCAAATTCGTTTTTTTGCTTGTGGATGTCTGCCTGTCCAGGCACTGTTTGTCAGGAAAGACCATCCTTTCCCCAGTGAATTATCTCGGCAACCTTGTTAAAAAATCAACTGATCCTAAGTGTAAGGGTTTAATTCTAGATCATCAATTCTATTTCACTGATCAATGGTCTCCTTTTTAGGGGCAAGTTTTAAAATCAAAATTTCACCTGCCTTCATAGTTGTTGACTGTTTACGTTATATTGCGTGAGCAGTGGTAATTTGTGTTTTGGATAAACTGATCCCTTTCACCCACGCTGTCAAATGTATGTCGAGTCGTCTGTGTGCTCCCTCGTTACCCTTCTGACGTCTGCCGGGCCCGTCGCGAGAGCCCCCAGTGCATTCCTGATACTGATCATTTGTGTCTTCTTGCTTTGTTTCTCGGTCAGTATCGCCAGAGGTATGTCAGTTTAACTGACTTTTTTCAAAGAACGAACTGAAAAAAAATTGGTTTTCTCTGCTGTTTTCATTTTCAGTTTTGTTGACTTTTATCTTTATTGTTTACTTTCTTCTACTTGATTTGAGTTTGTTGTTGTTCTTCCTTTTCTAGCTGCTTGATGTGGAGCTTAGATTATTGATGCGAGGCTTTCCCTCTTTTGTAATGGATGTGTTTTAGTGCTATAAATTTCGCTCTTGGAACTGCTTTAGCTGTGTCCTCCAAATTCGATATGTTGTATTTTCATTTTCTTTCAGTACCATGTAGTTTTAAATTTCCCTTGAGACTTTCTCTTTGACCCATGGATTTTTTATAATTGTTTATTTTGTTTGAAAAGTTTCCTGTTATCTTTCAGTTACCTGTCACTGGGTTTGATTCCATTATGGTTAGAGAATACCCAAAATTTGCAAAAATTTCAATCCTTTTAAATTTGTGGGGTGTGCTTTATGGCTCAGGGTGTGCTCTATCTTCATACGTCTTATGGGCACTTGAAAAGAATGTCTGTAGTGATTTTGTAGCATGTGTATAAATGTCAATTAAATCCTGTTGGTTGATGGTGAGTTCTTTTGCAGCCTTGCTGATTTTCTGTCTAGTTGTCTTATCAATTTTTGAGAGAGAGATGGTTGAAGTTTCCAACTATAATTGTGTATTTGCCTATTTCTCTGTTCAGTTCTGTCAGTGTTTGCTTCACATGTGTTGTAGCTCATGTGCTATGTATATACGCATTTAGAATTGCTCTGTCTTCTTGGTGGATTGACCCGTTTATCGTTATACATGTGTCTCCCATGTTCCAAAAGTTCTCTTTTTTTGGCCGCACCCATGGCATGCAGAAATTCTTGGGCCAGTGATCGAACCTGAGCCACAGCAGTGACAATGCTGAATCCTTAGCCCACTGAGCCGCAAGAGAACTCATTCTCTTAGTGCCACTTCACTTTATGAAAGATCTACATTAGTATCTATTTCCACTAAGCAAACAGAATCTCTGGAGGATTATGCTTTTACGGAAAAAGGTGAAAATAGAAAACAGTGTTTAATGTGTGTTTGCAGAAAGCCGTTTTGGAGGTAATGCACACCCCAAGCAGCACGCGTGGTTACCGCCAAGCTTCTTCCCTGGGAACTACACTCAGCATCTGAGCATCAAGTCAGCGTAGCTTTGAATTGTGTCTGTGAGCATCTGTGGTTTTTTGTTTTGGGAGTTCCTGGGTCAGGGATCAGATCTAAGTTGCAGTTGTGACCTATGCTGCAGCTGCTGCAATGCCGGATCCTTTAGCCCACCGTGCCGGGCCAGGGTCAAACCTGTGTCCTGGCGCTGCAGAGACGCCGCCAATCCCGTTGTGCCACCGTGGTAATTCCGCATCTGTGTCTTATCTGTTTCCTCTTCTTCGTTTGTTAGCTGATGTGTCCTCTGGTGATTGTTTCTTTGCTTTATGCCGTTGTGGCTTTGGAAAGGGTTTCCTACCTGCTTTCAGGTAGTGGGGAACCTGGATATGTTCCTTTGTGTCTCTGGTAAAAATTTTTTTGTTCTGAAGTCTACTTTATCTGATGTTAATATAGCCACTATAGTTTTCATTAAATTAGTGCTTCATGGAGTTTTCCCCCCATTTCTCTTTCAACTTCCCTAAATTTTCACATTTTTTTATGATTTTTATTTTTTCCATTTTAGTTGATTTACAGTAGTTTGTCACTTTCTACTGTATAGCAAAATGACCCAGCCATATATATATATGTATTCTTTTTCTCACATTCTCCTCCATCATGTTCCATCATAAGTGTCTGGATATAGTTCCCTGTGCTACACAGCAGGATCTCATTGCTTATCCACTCCAAAGGCAGTAGTTTGCATCTATTAACCCCAGACTTCCAGTCTCCCAGTCCATCCCACTCCCCTCCCCTCTTGGTAACCACAAGTCTGTTCTCCAAGTTGATGAGTTTCTTTTCTGTGGAAAGGTTCATTTGTGCCATTTGTTAGATTCTAGATATAAGTGATATCATATGATATTTGTCTTTCTCTTTCTGACTGACTTCCCTTATTACGAGAGTCTCTAGTTCCATCCATGTTGCTGCAAATGGCATTATTTTGTTCTTTTTTTATGGCTGAGTAGTATTCCATTGTGTATATATACCACATCTTCTGCATCCATCATCTGTCAATGGACATGTGGGTTGTTTCCATGTCTTGGCTATGGTGAATAGTGCTGCGGTGAACATGTGGGTGCATGTGTCTTTTTCAAGGAAAGTTTTGTCTGGATATATGCCCAGGAGTGGGATTGCTGGATCATATGGTAGTTCTAAGTATAGTTTTCTAAGGTATGTCCTACACTGTTTTCCAACAGTGCAGGAGGGCTCCCTTTTCTCCACACCCTCTCCAGCATTTGTTATTTGTGGACTTATGAATGATGGCCATTCTGACTGGTGTGAGGTGGTAACTCCTAGTAGTTCTGATTTGCATTTCTCTAATAATCAGGGATGTTGAGCATTTTTTCATGTGGTTGTTGGCCGTCTGTATATCTTCTTTGGAGAATGTCTATTCAGGTCTTTTACTCATTTTTAAATTGGGTTGTTGGTTTTTTGCTGTTGAGTCGCGTGAGTGGTTTATGTATTTTAGAGATGAAGCCCTTGTCCGTTGCATCCTTTGAAACTGTTTTCTCCCCCTCCTTAGATTGTCTTTTTGGTGGTTTCCTTTGCTGTGCCAACTTGATTGGGTCCCATTGGTGTATTTTTGCTTTTATTCCTGCTGCAATTATGACCTTTGAAGTGAGTTTCTTATAGACAAAACATTGGTGGGTCATGTCGTTAAATCTGCTTTGTCAATCTTTGTCTTTTAATTGGTATATCCAGACCATTTACAGGTAATGTAATTATTGATATGTTAGAACTCACACCTGTCATTTAATTTTTTTTGATTTACTGTTTGTTCTGGTTTTGTGTTTGTTTTCTTTTTCCTGCCTTCTTGTGTATTACTTGAACTTTTTAAAGAATTCTATTTTGACTTTTCTAGTATATCTCTGCTTTTAGTGGTTGCTCTACCTTATTCCAGTCTACAGTATCATAATTTTACCAGTTCAAGTGAAGTGTGTACACCTTACCTTCTTTATATCTCTTTATCCTCCCCTATTTATAATACAATTAAACATTTCCTCTACATGTGTTTAGAACCACATCATAGTGTATTATAGTTTTTGCTTCCGTGGGTTCAACATAATTTAGGAAATTCAAAAGTATAAAGAAAATCTACCCCCTCTTTTATTCTTTTGGTTGTTCTCAATTCCTTCCTAATGCTTAACAGTTCTTTTTAAAGTCATTTTTCCTTTTCTGCTTAAAAACTTTTCACTAGTCATTCTCTTAGGGTGGATTTTCTGTGACAAATTCTCTTAGTTTCCCTAGGCTTTTTTTTTTGTCTTTTTAGGGCTGTACCCATGGCATATGGAGGTTCCCAGGCTAGGGGTCAAATTGGAGCCTCAGCTGCTGGACACAGCCACAGCCACAGCAATGCCAGATCCAAGCCTCGTCTGTCATCTGCTCTGCAGCTTACGGCAACCCTGGATCCTTGACCCACTGAGTGGGGCCAGGGGTTGAACCTGTGTCCTCATGGATACTAGTTGGGATTTTTACCGCTGAGCCACAAAAGTAACTCCATTTTCCCTATTTTTTATTATGAGGATATCTCGATATTCCCTTCATTCCTGAAGGGTATTTTTTTTATAGGTGTAGGTACCTGGGTTGACAGTTTTTTTTCTCTTAGCCCCTGAAAAATATTACGCCACTTCATCTGGCCCCCATAGTTTATGATGAGAAATCTTTTGAATTGTCCCCCCCCCATTAGTAAGGTGTCATTTTTCTCTTGCTACCTCTAATAATTTTAATTTGTCTTTAGTTTTCCTTAGTTTGACAATGAAATATCTTATAGATCTCTTTGGGTTTATTCTGTTTGGAATTCACTCAGCTTCTTGAATCTGTAGGTTTGTGTCTCTTACCAAATTTGGGAATTTGTCACCCATATTTCTTCAAATACTGTTCAGTGTTCTGTGTTTTCTTCTGTCCTCTGCTACTCCAATACATGTATGTTAAATATTTTGTCATAGTCCTACAGATTCTTGAGGCTCTGCTCTATTTTTTCTTGTTTGATTTTTGTTTTTTAAGTCTATTTTTTTCTCTGCTTATTAGATTGAGTAATTTCCATTGTTCTCTGTTACCACTTACCAATTCTTTCCTCTGTCCCTCTTATTCTATTTTTGTGCATTTCTATTGAGATTTTTATTTATTTATTTTTTTGTCTTTTTTTTTTTTTTTTTTTTGCTATTTCTTTGGCCACTCCCATGGCATATGGAGGTTCCCAGGCTAGGGGTCGAATCAGAGCCATAGCCACCAGCCTACGCCAGAGCCACAGCAATGCGGGATCCGAGCTGTGTCTGCGACCTATACCACAGCTCACGGCAACGCCAGATCCTTAACCCACTGAGCAAGGGCAGGGATTGAACCCGCAACCTCATGGTTCCTAGTCGGATTCGTTAACCACTGCGCCATGACAGGAACTCTGAGATTTTTATTTTGATTGTTGTATTTTTCAGTTCAGAATTTTCCATTTGGTTCTTCTTTGTATCTTTTATTTGATGATACTCTTCCTTTGTTGAGACTTTCTGTTTTTTCATGTGTTTCACATGTGTGTACAATTACACTCTGAAGCATTTTTATGATGGCTGCTTTAAAACCTTTGTCAGAAACTTCCGTCATCTCTGTCATCTTAGTGTTGGCAATGTGTGTTTCAGTCAGGGTTCTCCAGAGACACAGAACCAAGGATGTGTGTGTGTGTGTGTGTGAGAGAGAGAGAGAGAGAGAGAGGGAGAGAGAGAGAGAGGGAGAGAGATGTATTATTAGGAATTGGCTTATGTGATTGTGAGAGCTGGTGGGTACAAATCTGCAGTAACCTTAGCCTGGCAGGCTCAAGACCCAGGAGAAGCCGTGGTGCAGCTCCAGCCTGGAGGCCAGAAGGTGGAGACCAATAGAGTCAGTAGTGCAGATAAAGTCTGAACTCGCGACTAGAGAATTTTCTGTTACTTGAAAGAGGACACGTTTTCATTCTGTTTAGGCCTTCAACTGCTCGGATGATGCCCATTACATTATAGAGAGCAATCTGCTTTACTTTATCAATTGAAATGTTAGTTTCATCCAAAAACACACTTGCAGAAACACCCAGAATGATGTTTGGCTAGATATCTGGGCACCTCATGGCACAGTCAAGTTGATACATGAAATTAACTGTCACGCATAGCATCTGTTGACTGTGGTTTTTTTTTTCATTCAGTTTGTACTCGTCCTGGTTCTTGGTATGGCAAATGAGTGTTAGCTGAAAACTAGACATTTTTGGTATTATGTCATGGGACTGTGGAGCTCATTTAAACCCTCTGTTTTAGCTGGTTTCTTCTGCCCATTCTCTCAGGGGAAGCTGGGGTTGCTGCCTTGCTACTGCTTGGTGGGAATAGAAGCCTGGTTTCCCCCCCTGGCCTCTGTTGACACATTGTGGGGGCCTTTTCCTTACTGGGTGGGGTGGTAGTTCTGGCTCCCCTCTGTGCTTCTAGGGTACTTCCCCGGCTGGGAGGGTTAGGTGTGCCTGCTTCTGCTCTCCATGTGGCCCCTGCACTCTGGGGTGGGGGTGTCTTGTCCCTGGGTGGTGGGGAAGGTCTGACTTCCCCTAGGCAGCCCTGGCAGCACTTCCATGGGAGGGGGTGGTGTGCCTCATTGCTGCCGTGTTGGTGTGGAAGCCACCGTGTCTCCACTCACACCCAGGGGTGAGCTGGGCTGGGGGCATCGCTAACCATCTGTCCCACCTCCTTGCCTGTCCTTCTCTGACACCCATGTGGCTAGGTTGTGGGTAGCTTGGTTATCGTGTTACATTCTGGGGAAGGTAGGCTCTCTCCTGTGTCTTTGCCAGTGGGATGGAGGTGGCCCCCCCCCCGTTTTTTCTGCTGGGTTTGGCTGGAGTAGTGCAGTTACTGTCTGTTATGGTGGGCAGCTGCCTTCCTCACCCTTGGTTAGAGAGGGAGAGAGAGTGCTGCTTTTTGTCCATGTCTGTTGGCATTTCCAGGTTTTAGGCTTTAAAATCTCCATGTCTGGGATATGCGAGGCAAAAACAAAAAGCACAGGGAACTCACCGTGGGTCCCCTGTTCCCAGCTGGTCTGCTTTCTTATCTCTGCTCTTCAGACTCTTCTGTGAAATATGCATTTACTCTCGATGAAAGGTCCCGGGTATTAACTGTGCTCAGTGAGAGAAACAGGGAAGAGTCTGCCCGTCCGTCTCCCCCTGAGTGCAAGTCCTTGTTTGTTGTCTTGCTTGTTAAGACGAGAGTAGCGTGCTTTGGCTGCGGATGGCAATGATCCTTTTGGGGGAAATTGCAGGAGCCACACCCTCCAGCAGGTGCACGGGGCTGGGCTGCAGCAGCAGGTGCGCGGGCCCGGGGGCTGCAGCAGCAGGTCGCCCCTTCCTCGCAGAGGAAGCAGGTTTGGACGAGGTGCTACAGGGCGGTTGGTGGCTTTGGTGGGCATTGTAGCCCGCAGGTCAGAGCTGCACCTGGGTCTGGCAGAGGTGTGTTCGGAGAATGGGGGCAACACCTCGGGTCTGGAGTCTGAGGGTCGTTTCAGTCAGGGCTTGGCAGCCAGCCCGGAATCAGTGTCCAGGGCACCCAGGACTTCAGGGGTCGAGTCTGGAGGGCAGGAAGCCAACAGCAGCACTGGAGGTCGGCCCAGCCTCGGGGCAGCTCCAGGCTGGCCTCCTGCCTCTGTCCTGCTCAGGGCCCTGGCCCTTGGCTTGTGAGCTCCCCCTGCAGAGAGGAGCAGAGGGGCCAGTGGGTCGCCCCCCTCCCCCTGCCCCAACACCCACCCCTGTGTGGAGAAGGAGCCCTTCTTAGCCACGTCTCCGGGGGCCCTGAAAACAAAACAACAATGGAAATGAACTGGGTTCAGAGGGACTCACCCTTTGGTGGGCAGAGCCGGAAACATCAGAAGGTGCGGGGAGCTGGCCCTCCCTGCGTCCTGTGAAACCGCACAACCGCACCCAGTTCTGTCTCAGGCCCGGCTGTTCCTGGGAACGTGTGGGCTTGCTGTTGGTCTGGGGAGTGTGTGGCATGGGGCCCGCTGCCTCCGAGCTGGGGAAGCTGCAGGAGACAGGAGGCCAGGCCTCGGCCTTGGGGCCTGTGCTTCTCACAGGAGGAGGGGCTTTGGGGCTGCCGGGTGAGGAGCATCCTGGGAGAGGAGGGGCGTCCTGGCGGGGCCCACATGCAGCCCTCGGGCTCCCTAGGACCGCTCCTCGGCTTGTCAGCATCGCTGGGCCGTGGCCTTGGGGAGCCCCAGCCCCAGAGGGGTCCGTGGGGCAACCGCAGGCCCCCCGCCCCTTGGCCTGGCTTCCTTGTCCACACCCCCACGGGGGCTCTCCGGCTGTTTGTGAAGGGCCACGGCCGGGGCTCTGTCTTGCCCACCCGTCCTCCTCCTCTCCTCTTGCTTCCAGACCAACGACGCGGCCGGCAACGCCTGGAACTGGCTGTACTTCATCCCACTCATCATCATCGGCTCCTTCTTCATGCTCAACCTGGTGCTGGGCGTGCTCTCCGGGTAAGAGGCTGCATGGGCTGCGGGCTGCCCCCTGCGATCTGGGGCCAGGGGGGCGGGCGGCGGAGCTGGACACGGCAGGTCTGGGGGCGAGGCGGGCCCGCCTGGCCCCGCGGCTGGCCCCGCATGGCGGTCACACCCGGACTCCTGAGCTCCAGCCAGCCTTTCCTTTGTGCTGCCGTTCCGACCTCTGCCTTGGCCTCTGCGTGTGGGCGCGGGGCTGCTGCTGCACGGGTGGGCGGGGTGGAGCGGCCCTGAGCCAGCTGCAGCGACCAGCCCTCCCACCCCAGCCCGGACCCCTGGCTTGCCCCTCCTCTCCTGTCGCCTCTCTTTGCTGACCTCTGGGAGGGGACAAGGTGGGTGCAGGGCTGGGGTCCCCCCAGGGAAAGGCGCTTCTGACCCTCACTGGGAACAAGATGTGGCACATGGGCCTGTCCTGCCTGGGGCCTGAGGAAGTGCCGTTTGCTTAGGGGAGCAACTGGGCTGGTATTTGGGCTTCCTGCCATTCTGCAGGGCTGAGGACGCTGTGCTGGGATGGACGTAGAGGGCATCTGCCTGGCCTGTCCCCTCCCCGTCCCCGTAACTCCCTGGGTGTCAGATTTCTGTTCAGGCAGGAGGAGGTGTTTCCATCCTGCCCCCCCTACAGATTCCTGCTCTGGCCCAGGGCTCCTAAGGTGGGCTGGGGACCACACTGGGGGACCCAAGGGGCAGCCATTGGTCTGGAAAGGGACAGCCCCAGTGAGAACAGTGGCTGGGCCCAGGGGCACTCTGTACTCTGGCGTCGGTGCTCAGCCTTGACCCTTTGCTGTGAGGGTGTGACTGTCACTACTGTGTCTTTCTTTTTCTTTCTTTTCTTTTTTTTTTTTTTGTCTTTTTGCCATTTCTTGGGCTGCTCCCGCGGCATATGGAGGATCCCAGGCTAGAGGTCTAATTGGAGCTGTAGCCGCCAGCCTATGCCAGAGCCACAGCAACACGGGATCCGAGCCGCGTCTGCGACCTACACCACAGCTCACGGCAACGCCGGATTGTTAACCCACTGAGCAAGGGCAGGGATTGAACCCGCAACCTCATGGTTCCTAGTCGGATTCGTTAACCACTGCGCCACGACGGGAACCCCAATACTGTCTTTCTAAGCACCTCCACAGGGACCAGGCAAGCCCATAGCACAGGGGACAGCTGAGAACTCCTCGTTGGTGGGGGGGTTGCCTGGTATGAGCTGAGGTGGGGAAGCCAAGGGAGGCCTGGGCTCAGAGAAGGCTCCTGGGGGGAAGGGGCGTTCAGCTGAGGCCCCAAGGGGGCCGGGAGGGAGGAGGGTCTCCCAGGTGGAACCACTGGGGTGGAGGTACAGAGGGTGTGGTGCCTGTGCTGCAGGGATGCTCGGAGCTGGAGCCACATGCAGTGGCCTGTGAGGAGAGGGGCTCTGTGCTGGCGGAATAGGGGGTTCTGCTCAGGAGGCCGGAGCACCTGACTCTGGGGTAGCAGTAGAGGCTCAGGGGGAGGGCTCCTAGCCCTCCTCCCACCGGTGTGCGTCCTGGCCTTGGGACAGGGTGATACAGGATGAGTCTCTTAAGCAGTCTCAGCAGAGCCCTCCCTCCGCAGCCAGGTCCAGCAGAGGGCCCAGGGTCCTCTTCCAGCTCTGGGCAGGTGGCACTGGCATGGACCCTCAGGCCAGTGGTCAGCACCCAGCCTGTGAGTTGTGTGCTGAGCACACTCCAAGGCAGCGGCGATTAGATGCCGCTGCTCAGCCTGGACTGGGGAGAGTTCCCCCTGTGGGACCTGGCCCTGTCTCGGCTCTGCCGTGTCTGGAGGAGAGCTGCTGGTGGCGCCGGCCTGGAGCTGGTTTGGCCTTGCTTTTTATGTCCTGGGCTTTCATCCTCCCCGCATCCCCAAGAAGCAGAATCAGTGGTTCCTCCTGGGGCCCTTCTTCCTGGTGAGAGCTGGAGCCTGGTGAGCCGCGGCTGCCTGGCAGCTGAGCCTTGGTTCCTGCAGCGAGTTTCTGCTGGCGGCTCTCTGATCGACTCTGGAGGGTTGTCACACCCTCCCCCTGCCCTCAAGTGTGGCTGAGGGGGCTAGCCTCGGGGGCCCTGTGTTCCTGTAGATTTAGGGCTTGGGAGGCGCGTGAGATCCAGGCAGGAGCCGTCTATTCTCATTGTCGGGGTTGCAGCAGCTCAGGCCCTGATGGCTATTGGTCACAGGCTTGGAGTCCGTCCTGGTCAAGGCCAAGCTCTCCCTCTCACCCTGTTGTGTGACGGGAGTCCGGCCTGCCAGGCTCACCCATTCTGCCAAGCCCAGAAGCTGCTTCTCCTGAGGGAGCAGCAGCCACTTGGCTGAGAATAGGCTTTGCTGTTTTGCTGTGGGGGTTGCACCTGCCCGCCTTTGGGGACCTGGGTCAAGCCTGAGTTAAGGCGTGTGCATGTGTGCTCTTGTGCCCGTGTGTGGGAGTGGCTTCCTTCTGGCCCTTTGCACCTAAGAGCTTGGCTGGGAGGCTGTGGCTGTGGCACCGGGGCCAAGAGGGGCAGGCCTCCTGTGTGTATCCCGAGCCTCGGAGCTTTGGGCAGAGGGCTCCCTGACTCCTGAATGCCTTCCTGTTGCCTCCGGCTGGCCCGGAGCCGATCCCTCCTCCCCTGCTCTGCCTGTGTTCCTCCTCCTTCTAGCAATGGCTCTGGGTGTACAGCAGCAGAAGAAAGAAAGAGGGAGTCGCTCTGGAGGTTCTTGTCCAGGACTCCCTGTAGCATCTCTGTCTGCATGACAGGGCCTGGCACTTAGAGGGGGCCTGCTCTAGGCAGGGGTGATGTGCCATTGCTCCCCCCTCCGGAGCGCCCCCTCCGAGCTGCCGGAGCCTGAGGAGGGAGGGTTCTCCTGGGCCTTTGAAGGGCTCAGGTGAGAAGAGGCCAGGGTGGAGGGAACCACTGGGAGGGGTGGCCCTTGGCCTGCACCTCCTGTCCCAGCCTTTTCGTGGTTCCCTGTGCCTCTGGCTGCACACCGGGGAGGCCTGTGAGGTGCTCATGTGCACCTGTCCTGCTTCTTGGTCTGGCCTTGCCCGTTTCAGAGAGTTTGCCAAGGAGCGTGAGCGGGTGGAGAACCGCCGGGCCTTCCTGAAGCTCCGCCGGCAGCAGCAGATTGAGCGGGAGCTCAACGGGTACCTGGAATGGATCTTCAAGGCCGGTGAGGACAGGGCCTGCGCAGAGCTCCTGGCTGTCCTTTGCCGGCTCCCTCTCCCCAGTCCCCTCTGGCCCTGGCGTGGGTGAGACCACAGCAGGAGAGTGGAGCTGTTCTGAGCCAGCTTAGGAGTGTGTGTGTGGGGGGGGTCTCCCTCAACTCAGCCAGGATCCTGGCACCAGACTGCCCAGCCAAGGGCGGTTTCTGCCTGAGCCCCTTCCACAGCCTGGCTCTGGGCTCCGTCAAGCCTGGAGTTTCTGCCTCCTTCCCCAGCCCAGGCCAGTGCTCTGGGGGCACCCACTCGGGCCTGGTGGCCTTGCACAGGGTCCTTCCCGGTGGTGAGCTTGTCCTGTGGGTAGGCTGCTCTCAGGCAGGGTGGTCTGGGAGTGGGAGCAAGCCAGGCCCTCGCCCAGGGCACTGCTGTGGGCGCCTCCAGGACCCTGTCCTGGTAGGAAAAGCCCAGCCGTGGGCCCCAGCGGCTTCTGGAAGGTGAGGGCTGAGAGGCAGGGTCTTACTGGCAGGGGGCGCCTCCGAGCTGCCGTGAGCCCTGGTCAGGAGTGGGGACAGGAAGGCTTCGGCCTGAGGCTGTGTCTCCCTTGCAGAGGAAGTCATGCTGGCCGAGGAGGACAAGAATGCCGAGGAGAAGTCCCCTCTGGATGGTAGGTGACCGCTGTCGGCACCCTTTGCCTCACAGAGGGCTTCGCGGGCCCGAGAGGTGGGGACGCGTGTGCTCGCTTGCGTGTGCTGCGTGCTGGACTCTTCCGTGCCGGGGCCCGCACCTCAGCCACACGGACACAGTCCTGGGCAGAGGCCGCGCTGGAGGAGGCCCCGCGACGGTTGGCTGCACGCTTTTGGGAGCTGTGCGCCCTGGACCCGGGCGGGCGTAGCTGGCAACGGGCTCAGCCTGGGGTCAAAGGAGCTGTGCCAGCACGACCCGAGAGCTGTCGTCCAGCGCGGCCGCTGCCACGTGGCTGGGCGCGTTTACGCATGTGCGTGAAAGTGAAACAGAAGTGAAAGTTCAGCTTCTCAGTCTCACTCAGCCCATCTCAGGTCATCACAACAAGTTCTGTGGGACAGTGCTGCTTCTAGAAGCTTTTAAACTGCCCGATCAAACCAAG
The DNA here is from genome assembly GCF_016906955.1 of Phacochoerus africanus. Taxonomy (NCBI): domain Eukaryota; kingdom Metazoa; phylum Chordata; class Mammalia; order Artiodactyla; family Suidae; genus Phacochoerus; species Phacochoerus africanus. Next base: position 279,854,670 of record NC_062545.1, read on the forward strand.
CCATATCTGTCCCCAGGGCTCGGGGCGATGCTGCCCCCAGATTGCAGGGGAGAGACTCCTGGAACAGCCGGGGGCCACGGGCGCAGGGATGAGAGCCAGCACGGCTGGGCCTGCCGTGGCCTCAGCTGGGCCCTCTGTGGCCTTGGCCTGATCGCTCTGGGCTCACCTGGCCTTGGAGTGGGGCTCCTGGGGCAGCCGCTGCAGCCCGGCCCTGCCCACGTGGACCTCTCCTGGGCTCCATGGTAGCCAGGCCTTCCCCACCGGCATCGTCGTGGAGAGACGGCCAAGCAGAACCCAGCCTTGGATCCCTTGTTCTTTTGCTCTGAGGACCGAGAGGGGCCCGCGGGGCCAGGAGCTGTCCCTCCGGCCCTCGGCTTCGGCCTCAGGAAGGGAGGTCAGGGAGGGCTGCCGTGCGGGTTCCGAGGAGGACGGACAGCCCAGCCCCGAGACAGCTCAGCTGGGCCCAGGCTCAAGCCGCCCTCTTGGACCTTTTGTTTAAAGCAGTGTTGAAGAGGGCGGCCGCCAAGAGGAGCCGAAGCGACCTGATCCACGCAGAGGAGGGAGAGGACCGCTTTGCAGACCTCTGTGCCGTGGGTGAGTCCTGGGGCCTCCTGGCTCCTGGGCCCGTGGCGGCGCCCTCCCTGCCGCCAGGCTTCCCCACCCTCCCTCCCCACTGCCCACCCTCCCAGGTAAGCCAGCCCAAAGCCGCGTCTGCGGCCTGCAGCGTACCTCGCGGCAGCCTGGATCCTTACCTCCCCGAGTGCGGCCAGGGATTGCACCCGCATCCCCACTGGCACTATGTTGGGTTCTTAACCTGCTGAGCCACAGCGGGAACTCCTTTAGACCTTTTTTACAATGACTGTTTCCCATTTGCATTTGGATTTTGGTGACTCTTCATGTATTCTTACATTTTTCTATTGGATTGTGTTTATTAATGAGAGACCAGTGTATGTTGTGGATCTGAATTCTACTAAATTTTTTTCTCAAATGTATCATGTGAGTGTTGTATTTAAATAGTTCCCTCTATTCCTGTTTTACTTAGGGCTTTTATTTTGATTTTGTGAAATGAATCGGAGAGTTTAAAAAAATATTTCTGTAGGTCATAATACATTTTGATGGCTCTACCCATGGCACATGAAAGTTCCTGGGCCAGGAATTGCATCTGAGCTGCAGCTACAACCTATAGCTGGGGCAATGCCGGCTCCTTCAACCGCTGCCCCAGGCTGGAGGGTCAAACCTGCACCTCTGCCGCGACCTGAGCCACTTCAGTCAGATTCTTAATCTGTGCTGCTGCAGGAACTCCTGGAATAATTGAAATCACACCTAAATTATCTATCTGTTCTTTAAAGGTGAGATAAAACACAACCACATCTAGTTAATAAAAAGAACTTGGACTGGTTTCAGAAATGATGCTTTGTTAGGAAATCTTGCATTTTGTTGTCATTCAAACTTGTTTCTATAGAACTGTATGTGGCGTTCTCTTATATTCTTTTAATCTCTCCCGTGTTCGGTCGTTTGCTGGTCCATTCCCTCCACACGTATTTGTTAAGTGGCCAGATGTGCCAGGAGCTGCCCAAGGCATGGGGTACAGCACCGAACTGGACACAAAGCCTTTCATCTTTTGGAGTTTCCGTTCCAGCCCCGTGTGTGAAACAGGAGAAAAGTAGAGGAGGGGGCGGTGCTTGAGGGCCCGGGGGTGTTGGAGTCGTGCATGGAACGGCCACAGAAGGCTTTGAGTAAAAACCAAGTCAGCCCAAGGGATACCTGGAGACAGAGCACCCCCGGGACAGATGAGAGGTCCTTGTTGGGGGTGGGGTGGGGTGGGGAGTAGGGCCTGGTGAGGACTCTGTAGCCAGGCCGGTTTGCAGAGGGGAGGTTTGCAGAAGGAAGGAGGCTGAGGAGAGGCAGAAGCAGGACCAGGTGGAGGCCACTGTGGAGACCCCGCGGATGGCGGCTTGGATCCAGAGGTGGCAGCCACAGTGTTAGGTGGTTGGATTCTAGATGCCTCTTGAGGACAAGCCCCAGGATTTGCTGACCAGTCGGGCATGAGTGTGGCAAGGAGTCGTCAAGGACGGCTCTGCAGGAAGTGTCTGCAGAGTAGCCCTGCCTGGAGAACAGGACGCCAAGCGGGGTGCTCTGGTGACAGTGTCCAGAATTCAGTGCAGACATGCCGAGGTGGCGCTTGGTGTTGGAGATGCAGTGGAGGGGCGGGCGGGCCCTTGGTTTTGGCGTTTAAGCTGCGGAAGGTGTTGAAAGCTCGGAGGCTGGGACTGGTTTTGCTTCTTTCCAGTCGTCGGTGTGTTTACCTGCTTTCTCTCTGTTTCCTTAATTAGAATCATGAGGTATGAGTTAATGAGCATTTAAAATAAACAGATTTTAGATTTCCTATCTTCCTTTTTTTTTGTCTTTTGTTGTTGTTATTGTTGTTGTTGTTGTTGCTATTTCTTGGGCCGCACCCTCGGCATATGGAGGTTCCCAGGCTAGGGGTTGAATCGGAGCTGTAGCCACCGGCCTACGCCAGAGCCACAGCAATGCGGGATCCGAGCTGCATCTGCAACCTACACCACAGCTCACGGCAACGCCGGATCGTTAACCCCCTGAGCAAGGGCAGGGACCGAACCCGCAACCTCATGGTTCCTAGTCGGATTCGTTAACCACTGCGCCACGACGGAAACTCCCTTATCTTCCTTTTTTTGTTTTCAATTTTATTATTATTTCTTATCTTTGTTAGGTTTGTATTTAACTTAATTGCATGATGACTACAAAATGTGCCAGGTATCTCCACACTTAGAAGTTTTCTTAAAAAGTTTCATTGACCTAAACCTAAAAGTTTATGTTCTGTTTTTGAGAGGTATCAGTTTCTGTGTGTATCTCTCAGAAGCAGCTTTATTGATTGTATTTTCCAATTCTTTATGTCTTTGGGTTTTATCTATCAGATCTGTTCAATTCTGAAAGAGCTGTTTTGAACATTCCCACTTCACTTATTTTTTTTATTATTTCTCTTATATTTTCTTTTTTTCTTTATTTTTTTTTATTTTTATTTTTTTGTCTTTTAGGGCTGCACCCATGGCATATGGAGGTTCCCAGGCTAGGGGTCTAATCAGAGCTGTTGCTGCTGGCCTGCACCACAGCCACTGCAGCACCAGATCCAAGCCGAGTCAGTGACCTACACGACAGCTCATGGCAACGCCGGATCCTTAACCCACTGAGCAAGGCCAGGGATTGAACCCGAAACCTCATGGTTCCTAGTTGGGTTTGTTTCCACTGTGCCACGACGGGAACTCCTTAAATTTTTTGCGTATGTGATAAGGACACACCATGGGATCCATTCTCCTAAATCTCAAGCCCACAGTAGATTTTTGTGATTGCAGGTGCAACACCCTGCAGCAGTTCTTCAGAGCTCATGCATCTTACTTGAGTCTCTGTTCTGTTCACCAGCAATGCCCCATCTTCCGCCCAGCAGCCCCTAGTAACCACCATCCCAAGATTTGGTTTTGTGAATTTCACTATTTTTGGGGTGGGGGTGCTTCTTAGGGCCACACTCATATGGAGTGGCATATGGAGGTTCCCAGGCTAGGGGTCAAGTCGGAGCCGTAGCCGCCGGCCTACACCACAGCTCACGGCAACACCAGATCCTTAACCCACTGAGCGAGGCCAGGGATCGAACCCACAACCTCATGGTTCCTAGTCGGATTTGTTTCTGCTGAGCCACGATGGGAACGCTGAATTTCAGTATTTTAGAAACCTCATGGAGGTGTAATCAGGCATGAAGCATTTGTTTTTCTGAGTGTAACTGGTTTCACTTGGTCTAATCTCCTCAAGGTCCATCCAGGTTGTTGCGTGTTGCAGAATTGGAAGGCTGTCTAGTGTTTTGTTGCATGTATAGACCACGTTTTCTTTATCCATTCATCTGTCAGTGGAAACTTGGGTTGTTTCCACATCTTATCTGTTGTGAATAGTGCTGCAGTGAACATGGGAAAGCTACCGTCTTTTCAAGATTCTGATTTCAATTCTTTTGTCTCTCTCCCTCTGCATACACACCTGCATGTATCTATGTATATACACACTTGCCTTTGAGGAGGGAGTGGGTGTGTCTGGCTGTGGCCTTGGCATTTTGCAGTCCTTAGAAGGCTGGCCAAGGGGTTTTGTTGAACGAGCAAGCCCTGAATAATTGTCATTGGCTGGTATCTGGTCAGGGATTAGGAGGCTCTGTCCTGGCGTAGTCAGAAGGAGCCTGTGATGGAGCAGAGTCTTCTGTGGGTATGGATGGGCTGTAGCATCTAGAGCGCCAGGAATTTGTCATTAGGGCCCTGTAAGGTCTCCAGAGGGCTGATTGACAGGTGCTTTCCTGGCGGCCCTGCGACCCCTCCTCCTGCGTCTGGGCACAGCCTCTCCCTGTCCGATGGGGGAGGCAGTTGACCAGCGTGTAGACCAGTCTCTTCAGAGGCCTCAGGCTCTGCCTTCATCTAGCGAAGCCAAGAAAAGCCCAGCCAGTGGTGGTCTTGTCGTGCCATCGAAAGTCTGGGTGTGCACGTGAGCGTGTGCCTGAGCAAAGCAATGCCCGTCATCACGTAACACCCCCACCCCAGGGGCCAATGACCGGGCTTGAGCACCCAGAGGCACCGACAGAGGCTGGCCACTCGGTCAAGTGGCTTGAGGGGCTTGGTGGTAAAAAGAGGGTGGCCCTGTGCCCCCCAGAGCTCAGTCCGGCTCGGGGGTTGGGCACGGAGCTGGCCAACAGGGCACTACAGTGCAGCTGGTAGGAGGTTATGATTGTTTGGGTGCTGCAGCCCTATTTATTGGAGCAGCCCAGAGAGGGCCACATGGGAGCCGAGACACGAAGCTGGAAGGAGCTGGCGCAGGGAAACCTTTTCCGTCTGGTCGAGGCGGAGCACAGGTGCTGTGTGCACCAAGCAGAGGGCAGTCGCGTCTGGCTGGTGAGGAGGGAGAAGGCGCATCCTTGGCAGACTTTCTGGCCCCTCAGTCTTTGGTTCTCTGTGGGCCCCTTTGCTCTGCTGCTGGGGCAGATGCAAAAGACGGAGCTTGGCTGTGTCCAGTCAGACTCCTTAAAAGGCAGGTGGCTAGTATTGTTGACCCCTGAGCTCAAGAGGAAGGGGGACCAGGGGCAGCCGGACTCTCTGGGGCACAAGGCGGAGTCGGGAGGGCCTGGGAGCCTCACGGCTGCCCCCCTGGGAGGCAGCCAGGGGTGCTGGGGACCAGAGGCCAGTTGCAAGCTGGGTCTCCCAGCTGGAGCCCGGTAGCCGTGGAGGCCGCCAAGGCTCTCGGGTTCCCTTATTGGTGAGGCGGGGCTGGGGCAGGGCCTCCTGCGGGCGGCGCAGGGCGAATCAGCGCCGCGTCGTCGTAACGTGTGGCCCAGACCCCTGCGGCGCCTGTGGGGGAAACGGGCCTTGAGCCTGGCGCGGGCTGGGACAGTGTCCGCGGGCAGGTGTTCTGGGGGGTGGGCGCGGTGTTTGCGGGAAGCGTGTCGCGGGCGTGCGTGGGCGGAGGGAGCCCGTGCCGAGCCCCGGGCCGCCGCCTCAGCGCGCCGCTGTTCCCGCAGGGTCCCCCTTCGCCCGAGCCAGCCTCAAGAGCGGGAAGACGGAGAGCTCGTCCTACTTCCGCAGGAAGGAGAAGATGTTCCGCTTCTTCATCCGGCGCCTGGTGAAGGCGCAGAGCTTCTACTGGGCGGTGCTGTGCGTGGTGGCCCTGAACACGCTGTGCGTGGCCATGGTGCACTACCACCAGCCCCAGCGCCTCACCACCGCGCTGTGTGAGTAGCTGGGCTCTGCTGGTGTTTCCTGTCTCTTCGCAGCTGGTCGAACCTGGGCGTGTTCGCGACCAGGGCCGACTTGCCAGCCTGGGTCCATCAGGCCAGGCCCGCGGCTCTGGGTCACGACCTGTCTGGCCCTGGCTACCACTCCGGGGAAGCAGAGGGGGAGCCGGCGGGGGTGGGGTCCCCCCCAGGGACCGGCCTGACCCTCATACCCTGCGGGCTGTGCAACTGAAGGTCACGGAGGAAGACCCTCCGTGGACGCTGCCTGTCCCGCGGTCAGTGCTCCTTCCCTGCCCCAGGGTCAGCCACCTTCAGCCTGTTGGTGTCTGTGGCTGATCTGGAAATGGTCTGTTCTGGGCTCCCGTGAGGGCCTCCCTGGCTCCATGGAGTGACATTGAGGAGCCCAAGAGAGCCCTTCTCTGGAGAAAAACTGCTGGCTCCCAGTTCCGGCCCGGACAGGCCACACTACCCCTGTGGGACCTCTGAGCCGGGTGCCTCTGACCAGGCGCCGGGCAGCCAGCTGGAGACCGACGGCCCCACGGGACGCTTGGAAATGGGGGTGGTGGTGGTGGTGGCTGTGTTGGGGGCGGGACTCCAGGCTCCTGTTTCTCAGACTTCTGTTGAAATCCACCTTGGATTTGGGAAAGGGCAGAGAGAACACAGAAACCAAAGGCCCTCTAGCAGACAGGCCACCCCCGGCTCCTGGGAGGGTGAGGTTCAGAAACTGCGTGCAGTGAACTAGGTGCTCTGGCCCTGAGTCATGTGTGCTGGGTCCACGGCTTGGGACTGAGTCCTTGGGGTCATGTTTCCCCACCCTTAGGACTGGGTGGGGACCCGGGAGATGGGGCTTCCTCCTCATTCAGCCAGCGATGCGGCTGCTCCCAGGGCCTCCTAGCCAGGCCTTCTCTTCCCACGAAGGAAGCCAGTGGGAGCCACTCGGCCTTGTGGTTACTCCTTGTTTCCTGGAGACGTGTGATCCGCATGGGCTGGGGGTGACCTGTATGGCCTGGCTGCATCCATGGCGGAGGGTGCAGGCGTGGGGCTGGGCCCCAGGCATTCTTGGCCGGATGCCTCCCCCTCATGGCTTTGTCTTCTCTTTGGTTCCTGGAAACTGCTGACTTCACTTGGCATCACCCAGGGAAAGTGGCTGGAGGCAGAGCTGGGTCTCTGCCGGGTCTGGACGGCTCTGCTCGGAGCCCAGGCTCTGTCCTTGACAGCTGGGCTGGAGCTGAGGCAGGCTGACCCACTGAGGTAGAGCAGGCCTTGAGGAGGCAGAGGCAGCGTGGGCGCTCCCTTCAGCACCAGCTTCTTCAGAGCTCGCCACGGGCCCTGGCCTGAGGCTGGCTGCCCGCACGTGGCTGGCTGCCTCCCAAGTGTGCGCTCCTGCTGCCCTGTGGATCCTGAGGCTGGCTGGCGAGGGAAGGGAGGGAGCAGGTGCTGTCTCACAGGATGGACCCGTCACCTCCGCTGTCCCTCAGTCTCACAGCACGCTGTCTTCCTGGTGCAGTGCCCGCACTGCTTACTGCTGCCCTTCGGCAGTGATCTGGAGAGAGGGTCAGCCTGGGTCCCGTGCCAGCTCATAGCACTCGCACCTGCTGGGTGAAGGAGTGACCCCGCAGTGAACGAATGCACCCATCTCTGGGCCTCTACGGGGGGCTGAAGAGATGAAGCTGAAGTGGGTCTCTTCCCTGGGAGAGCGGATGGGCAGGCAGGGTGCTGGGGGGCCTCCTCTGGGTGCCCCTTTCTCTGAAAGCTTCCCCTTCGGCCACGCCTGTGCCCATCACCACAGAGCACTCTTACTTTGGTCTCCTGGCAAGACGGGCACCTGCGTCAGCTCCAAGGTCTGGTGTGTGGGTGGTGGGAGGGCCTTTCTCTGCAGCCCTGCCTTCCAGGACCTGAGCTCCTTTCATGAGATGCAAGGGCAGGTGCCCCTGTGACCTCGCATGGAGGGGCTGTGGGGCTCTGTGCTCTGAGCTGGACACAGCTTTTCTCTGCTTCTCCTGGCTGCTGGTCAGCATGGCTGCTGGTCAGCACTGCCAGGTCCAAATGTCAGTCGTTCACGCAGTGCCAGGCCTGACTGGGCACAGGGGGTGGGCAGGGCGGGGGCGGGGCGGTTCCTGCCTGGGCGTCAGCAGGCTTCCGCATCTCTGGCCTGGGCCTCTCAGCTTCTCCAGGAAGGCTGCTTTGCCTTCTTGTTACTCCTCCCACGCGTGGCTCGGGTGCCCTGGTGTTTTTTTGATGGCCTCAGAGGCCAGGCTTGCAGTGGGTGAGCTGCTCCCAGGAGCTGGTTGTCCGTGTGCTCAGGTCCCCCATGTGAGGCCTTCCTGGCTGTCCAGCCTGGCACATGTGTGTCTGTGAGGCATGTGCTCAGTAGGCAGTGGAGGTGTCTGCTTGTCCGGGGTCTCGGCTGCTGCAGATCTGCCCAAGGAGGCCGCTGTGTCTGTGCAGAGCTCAGTGGAGAGCAGATCTTGGGGTGCACACGGAGCTGTTTTATCAGGAGCTGCTTGAGGTCAGGTCTCCCAACCGTCTGGATTCCAGAAGCCCTGGGGGGTAGGGTGGGCAGCTGCTCGGTGCCTGGACTCCCCAGTTCTTGGCCCTCTGTGGAGGGCCCTGCCCTTGGTGCTGAGCTGTCTCCTGGCCCCGGCTGCACTGGGGGTCACAGCCATGGTGCCTTTGGCTCATCATACAAAGTGATGGGTGGATTCCAGCTTTGGGAGGAGAAGCAAAGACGGTGACCTTTTACGGCTTCTGGATTGTTGCTTCTTGCTCTGACCCTGCCTTCGGCTCAGGCTGGGTCAGCAGTAGTGAGGGTGCCTTGAATTCCCAGCATGACCCTCAGCTCCAGGATGAGTCCTGTGGCCCCTGGAGGGTCAGCAGCACCCGTGGCAGGACACCTGGGCCGAGGCAGGCCCTGCTCACCGGGCTTGGGAAGATGAGGGCGCCCGCAGGGGTCTCTATGTGACTTGCAAAGCAAGGGTGTGGCTTCCCCAAGGCCCCTGGCAAGCACGCCTCCCGGGAGCCCCTGGCTGTGTGGCCTGGGTGGCGGGAGGTAGGACGCTCGCCTTGCGTGGGCCGGGTGAGCCTGCAAACAAAGTGAAAGCCCGAGCTGGGGTCAGGGAGTCCTCACAGAGAGATGGGGGCTGGCCGTGGGGCCATCAGTGCATGGAGCGGGGAGTGAGACCGGCCGCAGAAGGACGGGCCGAGGCGGCCTCCAGCCTCTCTGTGGGGGCTGGGCGCCCTCTGTCTGACCGTCTGGGGCCTCCTCAGGGGACTCGGGCCCTGCATGTCCCGCAGGCACTGGGCACTCCCCTTTCAAACCGGAAGGAGCACCGCTCTCCCACCCTCTTCCCTGTTCCGTCCTGGGCCCAGGCTGGAGCTCAGGGGCCGCAGACCAGGCCTGCGAGGCTCAACCCAGGCTCGGCCCAGAGGTCTGGTGTCCCCCAGTCTGAGCTGGAGCCAGGCGGGAGGAGGCCGCGCGCTAATCCGCCTCTTCTCCGGCTTCCCCTAGACTTTGCAGAGTTTGTTTTCCTGGGTCTCTTCCTCACAGAGATGTCCCTCAAGATGTACGGCCTGGGGCCCAGGAGCTACTTCCGGTCCTCCTTCAACTGCTTCGATTTTGGGGTCAGTGAGCTGCCTCTTCAGGGACGCCTGCTGGGGGCCCAGGCGGGTCTGGATCCTCACTTGGGAGAGGACCATGCACGCAGCCCCTTCCCGCAGTGAGAGCTGGGGTCTGTGGGGCAGAACGCAGGGGACTGACCCCATGTGGGTCAGGAAGGCTGCCTGCAGACGGGGCGGCCCGTCCTGGTCAGGCCCTGACCGATGGAGGTGCCGGCCATGGGACAGCCTCCTGCTCTCCCCTGACCCTGTCTCTGCTCAAGGCTCCATGCCGTCCTCTGCACCTGAGATTGATCTTTTAAATGTGCTGCTCTCCCCTGAGGGCTGGAGGGGCTGTGGTCCTGGTCCTCCAGCACCCTGTGGGTCTGGGCCCGGGCAGCTTGGGCACACGCACTGGTACTACCTGGGAGGACGGACAGGCCATGGTGGCCCAGCCGTCCTGGTGGGCCTGTGGGAGCAGTGGGCCGGGCCCTTCCCCAGCCTCTGTAGGGGAGGGAGGTCAGAAGGCAGGCATCTCTGAGGCTCTGGAAGAGCACGGGCAGCAAGGGGCCGCTGCCCAGGACCCAGCCGACAGGCAGGACACCTCCCTGCGCTGAGCCCAGGGCCCCGGGAGGGGGCGCTGTTGACACCTGCCCCGTGGCTGCGTAGAGGCTCTGAGTGAGACGTGCCGGCCTCAGCGGTGTTTAAGAAGCTGCTGGGGTCCCCTGGCCGGAGCAAGCACAGGGGAGGCAACAGACAAGGAGGTTTCAGATCTGCCAAGAAATCTGCAGGCCGGACTCGCCCGCATCCTGTGTCCCCCTGCAGTGTCTGGGCTGAGGGCGGCGGGCACCAGGAAGCGTGGGCTGGAAAGGCAGGGCGGACGCCTGTCGAGCGGCGCGGCCGTGCAGCCCCGGGCTGAGCCCGTCTCCTCTGCAGGTCGTCGTGGGGAGCATCTTCGAGGTGGTCTGGGCGGCCATCAAGCCGGGGACCTCCTTCGGGATCAGCGTGCTGCGGGCCCTCCGGCTGCTGAGGATCTTCAAAGTCACCAAGTAGGGCGGCCGCGTGTGGCGGGCGGGGGGCAGGCGGCGGCAGCAGCGAGGCTGGCCGGCAGCGGACTCTTCCTGGGGGTCTGCGGCGCTGGGCGTGACCTCAGCTGTCTAGAGTCTCTTTGTGTGGCTGGCAATTGTTTTCAGCACAGAAGAGGCTTAGGAAGCAGCCCCAGGCAGGGCAGCAGCCCAGCACGACCGTCTCCCCCAGGGTCGTTTCCAGCCTCAGGGCTGGCGTCTGCACTCCGGTCTTTTCCCAGTCTCACACGAGCTCCTCCCTTGAAAGCAGTGGTCCCCTCTTTCAGCCTTCGGAGATGGCTCTGCTCTGTAGGTTACAGAGACCACGGAAGGTATCAGATGGGAGCTCTTTCTGGGTCCCGCCCCTAAGGCTGCTCACCAGCCGGACCTGGCCCTGGCGTGACTCTGACCTTCTGCCCCGAGCCCCCAGGCCGTGTGTCCAGTACCGTCCCTCCTGGCTCTTTACGCCAGGACCTCGAGGCTCTCAGGTCTTTTCGAGTCTGTCTTAAATCTGAGTCTGAGGCCTCTGGAGATCATGGTGGCATCCCTGTTGAGGAGGCCTAGGCAGGGGTTCAGTCCAGCTTGGCCCTCAGACGTCACTGGACGTCTTGCACTGGCCGGGGGCTGTGGGGAGGGGCGGGTGACTGCCAGCGCTGCGTTCACCTTGGTGTGGGCCTGGCATTGTAGGAGCTTCATTTCCTCTGGTGGAGCTGGCGGCCACATCCTGAGATGGGCTGACCTACACCCCTGCCCGCCCCAGGATCAGGCTCTTCCAGAGTCTTCCAGCCCATCTCCCATTAATGCTTACGCACCTTGTCAGAGCGTCTGAGGGGGAAGGACAAGCCTCCATGGTGCTGGCACTAGGGAGTAGGACGTGGTGTGGGACCCAGGGATGCCCCGTGGCAGGGAGAACGCTGAGACTGCTGTCTGCCCCAGGACCCTCCCTGGCAGGGCAGGGGACCCAAAGGCAAAGGCAGCACGTGGCTGACTCCACTCTGTTCTCTGGGCCCTCCTGGGGGAAGTGCTGGAGGGCACAAGTCACCCAGCGGCTTGTCAGGCTGTTGGCAAACTTCGGGGGGGGTGGTGTCCAGCTAAAGGAGGGGACAAGGCCTCTGACCTGCAGGGGTGTTTGAGGGGTGGGGTGGAGGGGGACAGAGGCTGGCCAGGCTGGCCGAGCTGCCCCTCCCTCCCTGCTGCGTGGCCCAGCCCTCGAGGAGGCTCCTGCAGAAGGAGGGCGGGCTTACGCTCCCGTGCGGCCCTCCTGCTGCACACAGCCGGGGCGTGAGCCTGCAGGGTTCCGGGGGTGAAGGAGGGCGTGGTCTCCAAGGAGGGAGGCTCGGGGCAGGGGGCAGGTTTGGGGGTGAGCACGAGCCCAGCGCTGGCCTTGTCGTCCCTGCTGTCCCTGTGGGGCCCCCGGTGGGGCGGTCTAGGTGGTAGATCTGGGGAAGGCTCTCGCCTCACATCCAGCGGGGGCCCTCAGGTCGAGAAGCTGCCAAGGCCGCGGGCGAGCGCGGTCCGGGCACCTGGGCGGGCTCCGACCGGCCGGCCCCCCCGCAGGTACTGGAGCTCCCTGCGCAACCTGGTGGTGTCCCTGCTGAACTCCATGAAGTCCATCATCAGCCTGCTGTTCCTGCTCTTCCTCTTCATCGTGGTCTTCGCTCTGCTGGGCATGCAGCTCTTCGGGGGACAGTGAGTCAGGCTGGGCGCGCCGGGGCTGTCCCCGGCCACCTCCACGGCCCCTCCCTACAGGTCCAAGACGCAGCCACCGGCCGCCTGCCCGGTGCCAGGTCCCCTCCTGATGGCGCTGCCTCTGCCCAAGACTCTTGCTCTTTTCAGGTTCAACTTCCAAGACGAGACTCCAACGACCAACTTTGACACCTTCCCTGCTGCCATCCTCACTGTCTTCCAGGTAAGACTCCTGGCTCCTGGCTCCTGGCCTGCCGGGCTTGGCCTTCCTTCCCCATCAGCCCCTGCCTAGCGCCTCAGCACAACCAGACACCAACCTTCAGACAGAGCTTGGCATAAAGCAGAAAGAACAGGCGGGGAGATGGCACGGGTAGGTCTGGGACCTGCGTCAGGAGGCAGCTCCCCAGCAGGCAGGTGGAGACCCCGGGAGGTGCTGGCCTTCAGGGCCACCACTTACTTCTCAGCCCCCGGCCTCAGCCCAGCTGCCTTTCGTCTTCGGAGATTAAAGTGGAGGCCACTCCCCCAGCCCCTCCTGCCGAGGCCCAGGCCCTGGGGCACCTCGTCTCTCCTTCCACCTGGAGAACATGCCCCTCGGCCTGGGAACCTCGCCTTCTGTGTGGTGTGGTCCTTGGCTCCCTGCGGGGGCCTTTCTCAGTTGAGCTCCCTACCCCCATGGAGCTGTAGCCCCCACGTGCCCCCATGCCCAGCCTCGCCAATAGGACAGAGCCAAGCGCCTGCGTCCCACAAAGCCTCCTTGGCCCCGTGATGCTAAGCAGGGTGGGCAGGGAGGGGTGTTTTGCCCAGGGTGACACTTAGGGAGCCCCAGGGGCTGTATGGCCCTGCCACTCCTCCAGGCCTCTGGGGCTGCTGACGCTGCTCCTGGCCAATGCTGGAGCCACAGTGAGTAGGCGGGAGCAAACCAGATAATTGCTGACTTGACTCAGACCCGGTGGTCTCACCCCCAAGCCCTCCTCCTCCTGTCCTGGGTGGGGCCCTGCAGCCCCGCCCCCTCAGGGCCAGCTGACAGAGCAGCTCTTCTCCGGCCTAGCAGGACCCCAGACTGTTGTCTGGTTTCTCATCTGACCCCACCTTTGAGTGGCTCTGCCCTCCCCTGATCTTCTAAGAGCGTGGGGGGTGTCCGCACACAGAAGCACTGGGAATGGCTCGGCTGACTCAGCTGGGAAGCCACTTGGCCGTTGAAGGCGGCAGAGAGACTGACTGAGGCTGGTGGAGGCCAGGCCTGTGCTCCCACAGGATGCCCCTGGACCGAGGATGGAGCCCTCCAGAGTGGGGTTGGAGAGGGCACAGGGAGGCAAGTGGCCAGGGCAGAACAACCTGAACTTTACTCCTGGTGAAGCTGCTCCGGCAAAAGTGGGCCGACAGCCCACTTTTGGTTGAGGGTGAGCCGCTCCTAAGGTAGCACGCAAATACGGGTCCTCTAGTGTCCTCGGAGGGTTAAAGCAAGAACTCAACGCAAATTAGGACAGAAAGCACCTCAGAACTAAGAAGATCTGGTTAATATGAAAAATAACTAAGTAAAAATTCTTGAAGTAAAAGGTACAGCTATTTAATTTAAAACATAGAGGTTGAGCTGTACACGATGCAATCCATGCATGGGAATGAGCCAGTGGGTATGGAAGACCTGCAGCCACGCCGGAGGCCCACGGTACTCCAGGGAGGGTCTGACACAGCCGGATAAAGAGAAAATCTTAAAATCTGCTCTAGAATGGCAGAATGCGTCTGATGGCTGGCCTCTCGTGGCTATGAGGCCAGAAGGTCTGGGAAAAGAGTAACTTTAAAATATTGGCGGACAGCCCCTGCTGGCCTGGAATTCCAACCCAGAGAGCCGTGGTCCAAGGTGGAATAAGACACATGCAGACACAAACCCCGAGACTTAGCACCCGGATGCTGAAAGCACTGCAGACGTGGATGCATTTAGGGAAGTGGATGAAATAGAGGGAGAAAGGGCATTAACGCACAGAGAAGCAGAAAACCTGGACATTTCAGAAGTTAAATATGAAAAATCTACTTGGCTTGGCCACATACTGACAGCTTTACAAGTGAATTCTGCTAAGTATTTAGGAAGGGTCACTCCAGTTTCACACAGAGAACTCCGGAGAAGATAAAGAGGAGACACACGCCTTCCTTTTTATGAGGCTGGAGCGGCTTGGATGTGAAATACTCGAAAGGACAGCATAAGAGAGGAAGGCGGAGGGTCCTCGCGGACGTGGCCAACTCAGTCCGGGTGCCCGTGAAGGTCGTCTTTGCGACCCGCTTGCGTTTGTCCTAGAGATGCGGGACGGTTGGTTACTAGAAGGCCTATGAGTGCGATTCATCACGTCAACAGGTGACAGAAGGGAAACCAGGAATGAGCAGAAGGAAAGAGAAAGCGTTTGAATTCTCGCAGAAGCCCAGTCGAGTACCAGAGTGCTCGGCCGACGTCGTGGTTGAAGCTGTGTGAAGAGTCCACAGGGATTTGTGACGTGCTGCACCTTGTGCATACGTTTGAAGATGCCGATGATACCTTTTTTCTAGA